>NC_134820.1:15512409-15527409 GCF_046742065.1 Oratosquilla oratoria | reverse complement strand
CTAAATACACCTGCCAAGCGATGATGTAACCAATTTACCACCGGCCTGCCCCATCTCGGGAAATGACAGATTTGATTTTTATTAAGTATAATAAGATACACAAATTAGAATGTAAATATCTCTAATGTATAACATATACGCAGATTATATTATTAAATGAACAACGTGAATCAGATCAGTTCCAGTTGAAAACGTGAAACGAACTGAATAAACCCTTACACCTACCCAGGGTCCGGTGTGACCGTTTTGCCGGGTCTCGAGAAAAACTCGCAAACCGGAGAATTATTTTTTTATTTAGTATAAGATATATATATATATATATATATATATATATATATATATATATATATATGTGTGTGTGTGTGTGTGTGTGTGTGTGTGTGTGTGTGTGTGTGTGTGTGTGTGTGTGTGTGTGTGTGTGTGTGTGTGTGTGTGTGTGTGTGTGTGTGTGTGTGTGTGTGTGTGTGTGCGCGCGCAGGTGTGTGGGTGCGTGTATATGACGTAAGTGGAATAGGAAATACAGGAGTCCTAGTCTGCGATAATTCCTGACTAGTTTCGCAGGTATGCTTTTTCAAATGAATGGTATACATTTTCTTTTTCTTTTTCTTTTTTCTATTTAGTCCATGCGGAGCTAGCCGATTGAAGGACTGTCTTTAATTGCTTCTATGGCCGTAATTTATTGATTTATTAATTCAATTTTATATTTATTTATTTACCGGAGCGTGGATTTTTGTTATATTTGACCCGGCTGGAGGGGGTCATAGTAGGCCTCCCACGGGGGAAGAGGAGATTAGGCTGGCAGCAGCCAGGATTATTTGAGATTTTCCGGCGTCTGATGTGCTGTTTGCCCTCAATTGGTCTAGGGCGGTGGAGGGATCTCCGAAGAGATTTCTTAAATTTTTAAAATGGTCCCTCAACTGTCTGCAAACGAAAAGGCAGTGATTGAAAGAGACCTGTTCTCTGCCACAGGTACAGAGAAGATTAAGGGATTTGGTTCGCCAATGATTTACCCTTATTCTGGATATCATGGCTAACATATAGGGGGGTACAGAGGGGAAGGTCGGGGGTTTTCCTCCGTGGCAGGTTGTTGTCGGCCATCCACGAGCGATGGCAGTGGCGGTGAAGTCTGCCTTCCAGGTCTCCCAGATGGCTCTGTTGATCTTGTGCAGGGCATCGCTGACCGTGAATTTGATGGAAATCATATCCTCTTCAGCCCTTCTTGGCTGCCCCATCCGCCTTTTCATTACCGTGCAACCCCACATGTGAGGGAACCCATTGATATCTTATCTGAATATCTTTGTTGGAGGCCTCAGCAGCGAGGTGCAGTATTTCCTGCAAAGTGTCTGGTTGCTAGTCGCATTGACAGCTGTGCAGTGCCTTAAGGCTGGCTCTTGAATCTGAGAGCACGGTGATGAAAGCTGGTGGATGGGGAAGAGCGAGAACTATTTCTATGGCTTCCCGAATAGCGATTAATTCGGCCGAGAAGATGGAGGTGGGGGGAAGCTTCACGGAGATGGACTCTTGTGAGTTTTCCAAGAATATCCCTGCGCCTGTGCGGCCATCCTCAATCACAGAGCCATCTGTGTAGACAAGGCATCTCAATCCCGGAATTTCTGAGACAACTGTTGGTGGTTTGAGTAGCCAGGGGTGAAAGAGATCCACCTGACACTGGGTAACAAGTTGTCTCGCATCGGGAGGAAGCCCGGCTTTTATGCAGAGGTCCTTGACGGAGCCAGGCAGACCTTGAATGTGCGTCGTCTGTGAGGCCGGCAACCAATCCTCCCGGAGTTCCTCATCCGTAGAATTTGCAACTTTAGCACTGGTGAACAAGTATTTGCAGGCATCTTTCTTCAGTTGATACCAAAGAGGAAGAACACCTGCTTCATTATATACTTGTTCATGTGGAACTGATGCTGGCAAACTGAGACCCAGGCGGAGCGCTTGGCACTCCACTCTGGCTAATCTATACACTACCCAAGGGGGAAGATCGTGCATGGCAGGAGATCCGAAGAGGAGCCGGGAGCGTACCAAACTCTTGACTATGGATATCAGTGTTTCCCTCCTTTGACCCCAGGGCTCTCGGCGGATGACTCGGACGAGGTTTAGGGCTCGTCTAGCGTTTATTATGACCTGATTTATGTGGCTAGTCTATTTTCCGTCTCTCTGGAAGATGACCCCTAAATATCGAACTGCCTTAGCTGGGTATACGGGAGTTCCGCCCACTTTGATGTAATTCCAGCCAGGGTAGTCTCCTCTGTTGTAACCTATGCCGTGGACTGGCATGTAAACAGTCTTTGCTGCGGAGAGCATGAAGCCCAGGTCGGTCAGTTGGGTCATCACCAGGTCAACCTGTCTCTGAAAGAGACGGAGTTCTGACTTGTGCTGGTCAGAATCCTTCTTGGGCCGCCGGTGCATAGCTTTCCTCCATAATGCTATGTCATCAGCATAGGCTGTGACGACAGTGTCCTTTCTCACTCCTTTTCCTACATCCCCAAGGAGCAATGTGAAGAGGAGCGGGGCAACTACAGAGCTCTGGGGGACTCCCATATCAATGGTTGACGATCGGCTGAGGTGTCCTTTCCAGCGTACAACCATGGATCGACCTGAAAGGAAGGACTGCACAAATTTGTACAGTCCCGGCGAAACTCCAATAGATTTGAGTTTAGATAGCAGTTTACCGTGCCAGACGGTATCAAAAGCTTTGGCAATATCTAAAAAAGCACGTCTATAGAATCCGTCTCTGTCTTTGGGCCCCATGGATATGTTCGGAGAGTCGCACGATGTGGTCAGTGATGCTTCTCCCTTTTCTAAATCCGGCTTGAAGTTTTGGGAGGGCTTTCTTATCTTCCACCTGGGACTTCAGTCGATTCAGTACTATTCGCTCGTACAGCTTTCCTACGTGGGAGGTGAGCGAGACAGGCCTGTAGTTGGTTACGCTTTTCCTGCTCTTGTTTGCCCTGGGAATTGGTACCACAATAGCGTGCTTCCAGGTGCTAGGAACAACGCCTTGCCTCCAGCATTTGTTATATAATCTTAGCAGATTCATTTGCATGAAAGGCGGCAGTTGCTGTAGGAGAGGGTATGTGACCTTATCTGCTCCAGGCGATTTCTTGTTTGTCCGGGTTGCCTTGAGGGTTAGGCTCGAGTCTTCCCCTTTCGGTGGAGAAAGATCCATTCGGGATTCTTGTTCGCGACGGAGGCGCAGTTGTGCCTCGGGGAGGCTGGCCATGGTACTTGCACTAGCAAAGTGGTGGAGAAAGCTTTCAGCCTTCTCCTCAGGAGTGCACAGGATCGTACCGTCTGGGGCTGTAAGGTCATTATCCGGTGGGTTATATCGGCTCTTTAGAATCTTGACATTTTTCCAAGCTGCGCTTAGGTCCAAAGTGTTGTCCTTGCTATTCATCCAGTATGCAAGCTTTGCTTGGGCTATGGTCCTCTTGCAATGCGAATTTGTTGTCTTCATCTCGATGAAGGCTTCTTCCGACCCTTCTCTCTTGTACCGATGATAGGACAGCAATATTGCAGTCCTCCGTCCACCAAGGGTGGCCACGCCTTCCATGACCTGTGCTGACGAAGGGGATTGCGTGTCTAGCTGCTGGCAGAACTATGCCGGTGAACTGTTGATTTAAGCTGTCCACCGAGTTGTCGAGATCTAGGCTGTCATCGTTGTTCAAGAACTCTTTGTATGCAGTCCAGTTTGCTTTTTGAAGGTTAAGGTTTCCTTGCAGTGGAGGCAGGTGGACTACAGGTGAGAGGTGTATGGAGACGCAGATAGGGAGATGATCTGAAGACAAAGGGTCCCCAAGTGTGAACCAGTCCGTGGCTCCCGCTAGGTTTGAGGACACGAAAGATAAGTCGATGGCTGACTTACTGTGCCCTACCACGTCTGGAACTCTGGTGTGGGTGCCATCGTTGAGGAGGTCCATATCCACGGAGTCTAACTGTGAGGCGAGTTCAGGAGAGGAATGGGGATATTCGTCTTCCCATAGGGCGTCGCGACGATTAAAATCCCCCACCACTACCCAGTTGTCAGTGAAGGCTCCAAGCCATTCAAAGTGCCTAGTCGTGTCTGGATTGTGATAATTTAGGATGTTAATGGTCTGGTCTTCTTTCACCTTGACAGAAGAGACCGTACCATATCCTGCTTCCAGTGGAGGTCCAGGCAAGGTTCCGACTTGGGCGGCTAGTCCTAGGGAAACATCAGTCCCATAGAAGGGAGGGTAGTGGTAGCCTGGCAGAGTTGGTAGCTGGAGAGGGCGTTTCCGAAGTGATTGTAGTGCAATTACCTCGTAGTGGTGTTTGGCGAGATGCTGCACTAGTTGATCCCAGGCAGTGTTTATTGCCCGACAGTTCCATTGCATAATTCTAAGTACAGCCATGATTTCCAATTTCCATGATTGTACTAAGAATCACGAAGATTCCGTCTAGAAGCCGAGCTGCCTGTGGGTTGGAACGAGCTAGATCTTTTTGTATTGTTTCGACTGTGGCTTTCAGGCTCTCGATGGAGCTTGAGAGGGGGGTGGAGGGGGCTGGGAGTAAGGCTGCTCTGTCGTGTGAGAGTGCCCTTATTTCTTTTCCCACTATGGGAGGAGACGTCTCAGGAGGAAGGTTCGTGTTGGTGGGGAAGGATCCCTCGGGGTGGGGGGAGATGATCTGGCCTGTCTTTCTTCTCCTTATCTTATGTTTCTTAATCCTCTTCTTATCTTCCATTTCGGTGGTAGTGGTCGTCGGGGGTTTGGCAGGCGGCTTTTCTTTGGGGGCACAGACTTCCTCACTTGTTGGTGGAGGCTCAGTGCCAGGTGAAACAGCTGCTATGGAGTCATTTGATTTAGCCACCTGGGTTGGGGGTGCGCTTTCTAAAAGGTGTTTAGGGGACTTGGGTGCTGTCCCAAAGTCCCTCTACTTTGCCCACTCTTCTTTAAGGTGGGTAGTCCATCGCTCCCTGGCAGCAGCTAGCGCTTCCGAGAAGGTGACATATCTCTGGTTTTTATCTCATGCGCTACCCTCCTAATAGCCACTTCTGGGCATCCGTGATAAGCAGCTTTGCTGCATTTAGCGCACCGAGGTGCCTTGCGTCGGCACTCCTTCCTAGAGTGCCCCAGGAGTTGACACTTTGTGCATCTTCTTACTGGAGCGACGTAGGGGACAACTTGGTGTAAGGTATATCCTAATCTGACAGTGGAGGGAAGGGTGTCAGCAAGAGATGCCACTCTTACTGACCCTGTTGGTGCGCCCTCCTTTGACATGAGCCTCTTGATATCATCGACGGGAAGATCTTGGGTCTCCAGGTCTCTTTTAAGCATTATTGTCATTATTATTATGATTATTATTATGATTATTATTATTATTATTATTATTATTATTATTATTATTATTATTATTATTATTATTATTATTATTATTATTATTATTATTATTATTATTATTATTATTATTATTATTATTATTATTATTATTATTATTATTATTATTATTATTATTATTATTATTATTATTATTATTATTATTATTATTATTATTATTATTATTATTATTATTATTATTATTATTATTATTATTATTATTATTATTATTATTATTATTATTATTATTATTATTATTATTATTATTATTATTATTATTATTATCATTATCATTATTATCATCATTATTATTATTATCATTATTATTACCATTATTATAATATTGAGTCTCCAGTTATACCAAGCAGTTTCCGTCATATTTCTACATTCCCTCTTTCTGTAGAGCATTCACAAAATTTACTTAAAGAACTAATAAACTGCTTAACTTTGCTCTTAAGGCTTTGGAAAGTAATCATAGTCTTTGGAATAAGAATATATATATATATTTTTTCTAACGTTATTCTTTAAAAAGTACGTTTTCTCTCGACTCGAGACGGTGTGAAAAGTATCTACTTTTTAAATATCTACATTTGTCGCCAACTCTGGCAACACGGAGAGATAGTGAGGTCCCCATCATGTATAAATATCCACAACTCATTTGTACACAATTCCTTTGAAAAGGCATATATGTGAAAACAGGAATAAATTCAGACTAAGACTCATGTGTTTCTTACTCCACCTACGTCATATATATATATATATATATATATAATATATATATATATATATATATATATATATATATATATATATATACCACAGGCTTTTTCCCCTTACAAAGGAGGTAGCCAAAAAGGCAAAGGCATAAAACCAAAATTTCATTTACTGTGTTACGAGCTATCTTACAACCAAATACATTTTTTCAACTGAAACTGTAGCAACACAGATGAAATCTGAACCCCAATTGGTGCTGAATGAAATGTGATCATGGAAGATTGTGTAAAATACGTTAGTGGAGTAGATTGGTTGAATATTTTTGGCCAAAACCAAATTACTTCATTTATCTGAGCGTCAGATGCCCCTAAGGCTGGCGGGATTTTTTTTTTTTTTTTTTTTTTATCGGATCTCATGCATAGCAGTAGTTACAAAACTAGATCCCCCCCAGCTGTAAAAAGGATACAGGGTGAGGCGTGAAGCCATCTGCTAAAAAAGAATTGTTTAATAAGAATAATGAAATAATTCCAATAATTAACGTACAGAAAAATGACAAAAATGAAACTGCAATTTAAACAAAATAATAATCAAAATGAGAACGATCTTCAAAATGAGAAGTGAAACTAAACATTCTGTACCGCCATAAAATCGAGGACGACGTAGTTTGAAAACGGCGTAGGTCGTGAACGAAATAGGTCGAGAACGACAAGTCGAGGACCCCCCGGAGTAGATAGAATCTAATGCTTTGTCATAAGACCTTCGACGAAGGTAAAGGTTTGAGAGCGACACTGAGTCAATGGACTGATGCAGGAAGTCTTTGTGACTCTAAACTTGTTACTGATCTACCTCCTCCTCTTCCCTCCCCCTCCTCCTCCTTCCCAAGTTCCTAAGATTAACAAGGTCTATTTCAAGGGTGGACAAGCTTTTTTAAGTGTGGGTGCTAAAATCAGCGTGCCATCGGAATGAAATGATAGGCGTGCATACGAGGACCTATTAGGGTCCCTATCGGCCGCTGAACGCAAGCATGCGGTTACCAATGGTCATACAAAACATACAAAAGAAGCTGGATATTATTATTTTTTAATTGACTTCTGGGTTTCGCATGTCGGATAAAAGTCGTTAGTATGCCAGGTTTTGCACCCGTGTCAAGCAAGGGTCGCCCATCCCTGTTCTATGGCGTATTCCACTGTATGTAATATGATTTAAAGGAATATCAATCCCCATCCATTTTGAATTATTCTATTCTACACAGGATAAAGCAAAAAAAATTATACAACTTCACCTTATTTTACTTAGTGCAGTGTAAGATATTATTTTTCCTACTTTAACTCATTTTCCTTTATATTTTCCATTGACTATCATTTGTTTTCTTTTTATCATTCATCTAGTTTCATTCCGTATAGATAATAATATATACTTCGTTAACAGTTACATTATCGAGATCATAGCACTTGGAGAATAGTGAAAATTTCAACTTTTACTTAAAGCTTTTGATATTCTCTATCTTTAAAATGTGCAATGGAAAGTTATTGTGTACTTTACTCTCTAGATCAGGAGCAGCAAATTTGAAGACATGAAACCCAACATTCGATCTTGGTTCACACAACGTTACACTGCCAGTAGTTGGACGAGTATTTACAATTCCCACTTGTTGTATCACTTGTAACATATCCCAAGGTAAATCTAAAGAAGTGCACTCCAAATTGATATAGCAATAGAGAGTTAAACAATTTTGTAAATTATTATTACAATACATCAATAATACATTATAATAGTGTCATTTCATCTCATGCATTTTCTTTTTCTCTTTTATTTATGTTTCTTTCTCACTTGAATGCGTGTTGGTTTGTTTACGTGTTTTCAGTTTTATCCCATGTAGTGCCATTGCATTCAGTTTATTTTCTTATCTTTGTTTATTTTTTCTCTCACTCGAATGCGTACAGGTTTGTTTACATGTTTTTTTTTTCATTCTATTCTTTTACATGCACTACAGTTCTTTTCTTTCTTTCTTTTATTTATTATGTTTTCTCACTCAGATGCGTACAGGTATCGGAGCTGTAATTCCGTTCTCTAATTTATGTAATCAGTTTTCTGTATTTAATGCGTACCGTTTTCCCACGTAAACTGTTTCCGTAAGCCATATCTCATACATACTGCCAATGTATTGTAAACATATTTTTGATCCTCATCCTCTAAATAATCAAAATTAAACTATTTATTTAAATGACAATATTATAATATTTTTGTTTGTGCAAAATTCAAGTCTGTACATACAGAAATAAAACTGTATTTGCATAAGTAATTCATAAACATCCACCCAAAGGTATGCACGACGATGTAACCAGATTCGCAAATGACCGTAAATACATATTCAGTCACATTCATTCTATATATTATATTTTTACAGGGGCAAAAGTCTCTGAAACTCTCCATTCTCGGTAAACTATTATAATTGAGTGAGTGGAGGGCACCATATATTAAGTTGTATTCCCTCCCTTCCTAATTATATCCATACTTTCGGTCTCTCTCCTTTCATTAATGGTTTCACCCTCAGTTGCGTGCAGGTGTTGAAGGTATAGTTGCATTCCCTAATTTATGTGTTCACTTTCTCAAATTAATGCTTACCGTTTTCCCGCGAAGCCGTAGTTGTGTTCTCTATGTATTCAGTTTTCTCAAATTCATGCATACCGTTTTCCTGCGTAAACCGTCCCCGTAAGCCATATATCTCATACACACTGCCAATGTATTGTAAAAATATATTTGATCTTCATCCTCTAAATAATCAATATTAAACTATTTATCTAAATGATAATATCATGATATTTCTGTTTATGTAAAATTCAAGTCTGTACATACAGAAATGAGACTGTATTTGCATAAGTGCACGACGATATAACAAAATTTGCAAATGATCAGACGCATCACGAAGGCGGCAAAAAAAAAAAAAAAACGATGGCATTCATAGTAGCATTAATACCCCTTCATGGATCGATAACCTTAAGGAAATGTATGTACATACTATTTCTTAGATGTCTTAATGTATATATATATATTTATGGAAACCGGTCTCATTAATATGAAATATACAGATGGTACTCTAACCTACATAGTTTAAAGCATAGAGAAGGTAACTTACATCCGTAATGTTCAATTGCATCTCAATTCTTTTAATTCTTTCACCTGTTTTCCTTTTACTCCACTCGAATGCGTGCAGTTATCGAAGCGCCCAGGCACGGAAGAGACGGCTACAATATGTATATATATATATATATATATATATACATATATATATATATATATATATATATATATATATATATATATATATATATATATATATATATATATATATACGTGAGATTGGGTGGTGGGAGTAAAACGAGGAATTGATTTACTCTAACGTTTCGACCAACTTGTTCTTCTTCAGTGAGATGAACAGCAAGTTTTGACATGGGTTACTATTTATATCACTCCTACAGAGCACTCGCTCAGGTTGCAGAGCCCGGGCGGCGATCAATTGTCCCATGCAGCACGACCCGTTTTGTCGCGCCCAGCACGAGGACACTTGCCACCTTTGACAAGCAAACAAATCCATCCCTTCCGTTGGTGTTTTCATTAATATTTATGTATGCAGCTTCGATTGTTTTCCTTGCCTTCTTCTCCAAACCATTTTGAAGAATTTTAGCCTCCATCCAGTGTTTGTCCAAGTGCTGGACAAGAGAGTTTGAACTCCTGTGTGCTCTAAGGTCATTTTTGTGTTCACATAGGCTTTTATTTATACCCCGACTTAAATCTCCGAAATATGAAGCTGAACAACCTTTACACGGGATTTGATAGACGACACTTGATTCGTTATCAGGACCTTTTTCTTGTCTTTTAACAATTTTCCCTATTTTGTTGGATGAAACTTTAGCTGTTTTCATTACACCTTTTATGAGAAACCGGTCGATGTCTTCGGTAATGTAGGTGGATTTTTTCTCATTTGTTTGTTGATACTATTCATCTAGTTTCATTTCGTGTAGTGTCCTTGTTAAAGATTGTATTTTGTGAAATACCTGATATCGATCAGATTCTTGGTACAAATATTTACAACAATTTCCACACTAAACTTAAACTTGAACTCTCGTCCATTATATGGTATTTCATTTACTTTTCTATTTTGGCATTCGGCAGTGGAGGCAAGATTTAATTCTTTTCTTTTCGATGAATATCTTCTGATTGATCACTAAGTGCATGAGCCAAGGCACGGAGGCTGTTTTTACAACTTTGATCGAGCTAAAAGACCACACGATTCCATTCTGCTTAGTAAACCTACTGGCAACCAAAAGATGAAATGTCCTTTGCCTATTCGTCTGTTTGTTTGTTTTTTATTTGTGTGTTTTTGCTGCGTGTTTCACACAAAAGAAAAAAGAATTGGCGACAAACCCGGACAGACACCCACAGGGTCATCGTCGCGTCCTGAACAATGATTATGTTTTGCGCTTTCCCCCATTTCATGTGTAAAATGACTCCATTTACTCACCTATATTATTTGTATGATATTCAATATAAGTTGATGTATTCTATTTTCCTTTTATTCCATGCCTAATCATCCAGTCACACCAGTCACCTGTGCGCTGGTGGCGTCATCAAAGGCGTGCTGGTCTCACATTTGCTTACTTGTGGGTTCGAATCCCACACTCTTATCCGATTTCCAAAAATGATTGTTAGTTACCGACACACCCACCCAGACAGTCCCCCTAAAGGAATAGGGCAAAGGTAACGAGGTCCTTGCTATTCAGCGCCTCCTGGCGTAGTAAGCTCATCCCCAGTCATCTGGGTTTGAAATGTCTACCCATACGAATCGCAGGAGACCCCTGGGGAGTGTTGTCCGTCGGAGGACACGCTCCCCGTGGACACCCCCAGAGCTTTTGAATCTGTGGCGGAGGTTTTCACCCTGGGTGGTGGTATGATTAAAAAAAAAAAAAAAAAAAAAATCCACCATTAATTCTCCAATACGATTTTTATCTGACACTCCACACTTCCCATCCACTCCGTATATTGGTTCATCCCCTACTGTAACACCAAGATCTCTCAATACCACTACATTGACATTCCTCCCAATGTTTTCTATGCACCTATCTAAATCTATCCAAAATACCTCCCTTTCCTTTACACTCTCCTCACTACCACGCCCATATACGCCTACAAAGACCCACATCTCCCTTCCCAGTTTCACTTTCATCCACATTAATCTTGAAGGAACCCCCTTCCACTCCACTACACGATTACCTATCTCCTCACTTTCTAGTATAGTAACCCCATCCCTCTCCTCACTTCCGATACCCCCTCCCACTACACTCACAAATTCAAATTCACCCCTCCCTTTCAATTTAGTTTTACTTAATGCCAACACATCCATATTCCTTCTCACAAACATACTGCCTATATCTTCTCTTTTAATATAATCTGTACCACACCCAGGCACATTAAGAGGTCCAAAAATTTAAGGTTCTTGTTGGAAAAAAAAAAAATCCTCCCAGACCCTCTTATGCCTTGACTTCTCGTAAGAACATACTCGTTATATTTACAGACAGCAGGATGCCTAGTCCCATCACTCCGTCCCGTTTCAGCTGCCTTTTACAATCCGAGTGGGAAAAATATGTAGTAGTATTCTTTTCACCCTGCCACAGGGTGGGATTGAGTAGGCGAAAATGGAAATATTTATTCTTAGAAGTGGTACAGGACAGCATTGAAAGTAGGAGGGACAGTCGCAGTGCAATAAAGTAGCATCATTTCTCTATGAGTAAACAAGTCCTCTACCACATATAAAATTGTGTGTGGCTATGGTCCGTAGGGGCGCCCCATATAGACCCTAAAGTATCAGTTGCATGCTAATGAGCAGATTTTACCGTATAATAACATGCAGCCAATTAGTTAGAGTCTCCTAACATGAACTGATATACAACAATTTAGTAAGCAGGTATACAGTTATATTCGAAAAGAAAGAGAAACATGGATAAAATAGAGGAAACTATTTGGAAATGTAGTAGTATTACAGGGATCGAGCGCAGACATGCTTTAGGAAGACAGCAAATTATATGTTTGAAAGATAGAAATGGAGAGATCATTAAATATAGAGACAGAATACTAAAAAAAAAAGTAGAAGAATTTTACCAAGAGCTTTACTCGTCGAAGACCGTAGTTGAGTCAGTAAATTCATCTGTAGACATTAGTAGTGTACCAGAGATTACAAAGGAAAAAGTAGAATTTGAAACAGGGAAAAGCATATGGGGAAGATGGTATATCGATAGATCTTTTGAAAGACGAAGGGAAAGAATTTCATCTTCAGTTAGCTCAGCTGTACAATCAGTGCTTGCGTCACTAAAGCGTTCCTGAATCCTGGTGTAATGCCATAGTGATTTTGTTTTACAAAAAAAGGAGACCAGAGGGACCTTAGTAACTACCGATCATATAAAGTATTCTCCAAGATCTTTACAAATAAACTAAGTCAAGTTTTAGATGGAAACCAACCGAGAGAACAGGCAGGCTTTAGAAGCGGACATTTGCAGGTGATGAACCAACTAATCGAGAAAACAGCAGACTAAGATATACCTCTTTGTTAAGCTTTTGTAGAGTACGAGAAGGCCTTACAATATATATATATATATATATATATATATATATATATATACATATATATATATATATATACATATATATATATATATATATATATATATATATATATTACAAAAGCGGAACATGCCGACAGGAGAACTTTTGGTCCATATCTAGGTCGGATGCGAAAAAATCATAATTATGATAAACAAATAAATGTATATATAAAACTATATCAATGTAAATAATAAATAAAATACATAAATAAATACATAGGTATAGTTAAATAATAAGCAGATAAATAGTAAATAATAATAAATTGACATAACTAATGATGAATGAGAATAAAAAAAATAATATTAAACAAACGGACAAATGATTCTTAAAGATTCGAACTGAACTACATTGCACTGCCTCTGCAGGAAGTTTATTCCATTCATTAACTACACAGGTTGGCAAAGTTGTTTTTACCCACTTCAATATTGAATCTATTTCCGGACAGTTTGAGACCATTGTTTCTTGTCGGATTCTCATTCAATGTGAAATTTTTTGTCACTTTTGATGTCAATTCCTTTTAGAATCTTAAAGACCTGTATCAAGTCACGTCTGAGTCTACGCATTTTTTTAAGGAAAACAGATTCATATGTTTTAGTCGATTTTCGTATGATTTATTTTTGATATTTGGAATCAGTTTTGTAGCTCGCCGTTGTACTTTTTCCAATCTGTCAATGTCTTTAATGAGATTAGGTGACCATACGGAAACAGCATAACCCAAATGTGGACGAACTAACGATTTATATAGCTTGTTAATGAGTGATGGACTTTTGAAATCAAAAGATCGCGCAATCAGTCCTAGAATCTTATTTGCTTTCTCAGAGGCTGAAATAAACTGCTTGGATGGTTTGAGATTATTACTGATAATTACGCCGAGATCCTTTCTATTATGTGCATTAGCCACGTTTCAGGCCATTGCTGCAATTTATCTAAATCTTCTTGAATATCTAATTGGTTTAAGTGATCATTTGCCTCTCCGCACAGTTTTGTGTCATCAGCAAATTTGGAAAAAGTAGATTTTAGTCCATGGTCTATATAATTTATATATACTATGAATAGAAGTGGCCCGAGAACGGAACATTGAGGAACTCCACTTGTAACATTTTTCCATTCAGAAGTTTTTCCATTTAAAGCAACTCTCTGTTTTCAACCATTCAAGCAGTTATTAGTCCAACTTAATAGGTTACCACTTGTTCCGTGGGAAGCTAATTTAGTAAGTAGTCTTTCGTGGGGGACGGTATTAAAAGCTTTTGCTAAGTCTAAATATATTAAATCTATATTGTTTCTTTTGTCATAATTCGAGATAGCTGTGTTGTAGAATTCGAGTTAGTCATGCAAGAACGTTTCCATCTGAAACAATGCTGGCTATCATTTATCAAATAGTTACTTTCTAAATGATGTTCGATAGCATCTCTGATGATAGTTTCCATATTTTCCTACGATTGAAGTCAAACTTATAGGCCTGTAGTTATTTGGATTTTTTGTCACCTTTTTTGAATGTGGGAGTAACGTTAGCTAGCTTCCTGATATGATGGATTTCTTGAAAGTAATTTCTAATGGAACAACAATCTCATTGAGTTTCTCTATACACCTTTTGATTTTCTTCTTTTGTTATATTTACCGTAGTAAGTTTACCCTAGACTTTCCACAGGTTTCAGTTTGGAGTTAACTTTAAGGTGTTTCGTTTACGAAAACTGAGCTAAAATAATTGTTTGAAATATCACACATTCCTTCGTTTGAATATTAAGTTGACCGTCAGCAGATAATAGTGGACCAATGTGATTCCTAACAACCTTTTTATCTCTAATGTAGCTATAGAATTCTTTGGGATTCTCTTTGGATTTATCAGCGATATTCATTTCGTATTGTCGTTTTCTTTTCTTTCTTTCTTTTTGTTGTCTTTTTTAAATCTGTCTGTATTAATACATAACTTTGATAGTCATTAGATGCACCCGATCATTTACAATTCTTGTAAGCCTGTCTCTTTTTAGCAATATTTTTTTCAGTTTCGTTGTCAAGCCATTTTGGGCGAGCCTGATTTGGGGGACGTCTGTCCTTAAAAGGAATGTAAGTATGAATCATCTTAGTGAGCATATTTCAAAATATTTCCCACTCTGATCTACAAGTCTTTCGCTTGATTTTGCCTCCCAATCTGTAAGCTGAAGCTCCTGACGTAGTCCTATAAACTAAGCTTTACTGAAATCGGGTACTTTAGAAACACAATTATCTATTCTAAAAAGTTTTAGTAGTTTGAATCTAACTAAATTGTGATCGCTATTTGCAACAGTTT
>NC_134820.1:15494909-15509909 GCF_046742065.1 Oratosquilla oratoria | reverse complement strand
CTTCCCCGCCCATTTCTCCTCATGCAGTCACAACATCATCCATATACAACCATTCTCCACTCACCTCTGTCTTTCGTCCTCTCCCTTCCTTCCTCAACAGACATTCCCCTCTTCCCCAAAGCCCCCTTCACCCCATCCATCCACCTCATCCTAGGACGTCCCCTCATGTTCACTCCCTCCACATCTGCCTTCCATACCTCTTTTACTAGTCTTTCTTCACTCATTCTTTCCATGTGTCCAAACCATCCTAATATTCTTTCATCAACCCTATCTACCAAATCCTTTTTCACCCCTGTTCTCCTCACCTCCTCATTTCTCACTCTATCTAGCCTAGTAACCCCCACCATACTTCTCAGACACCTCATCTCAAACACATTCAAACTCCTTCTCTCTTCTTCTCTTATGTTCCACGTTTCTGCCCCATACAGTGCTGTTGGCACAATCACTCCTTCATACAGTCTCCTCTTCGCATCCATTCCCAAATGTTTATTCCTCATTACACTCTTTAATCCACCAAGGCATTTACTCGCTTCTCTCAATCTACATTCTACCTCCACCTTCACTCCACCTTTTCCTGCTACACTTGCACCCAAGTATCTAAAACTATCCACTTCCTCCAGTCGCTCTCCCTTAATGTTCACTTCCAGTCTACTGCCACTTTCACCCCTTGTACATCTCATCACCTTACTTTTACCCACATTTATCTTTAGCTTTCTTCTATCACATACTCTCCCAAACTCTGCCACCAGCTTCCTCAATCCCTCCTCTGACCCTGCCACAAGCGCAGTGTCGTCCGCAAACAACAGCTGGCTCACCTCCCACTTTTCTCCATTTTCTTTAACCATCTCCAATCCCTGACTCACTACCCTAGCATTTACCTCTCGCACCACCCCATCCATGTATAAGTTGAACAGCCAGGGCGACATAATGCATCCTTGACGAAGTCCCACCTTTACTTCAAACCACTCACTCTCTCCATTTCTAACCCTAACACATGCTCTACTACTCTCATAAAAACTCTTGACAGCTCCCAAAAGCTTTCCTCCTATCCCATAAATCTGCATAACCTCCCACAGTGCCTTTCTGTCTACCCTATCATAAGCCTTTTCCAGATCCATGAAAGCCCAAAAAACATCCTTCCCCTTTCCTATAGCTTTCTCACATATCTGTCTTACCACAAAGATCTGATCTACACAACCTCTACCCGTCCTAATTGTGCATTTCTAGATCTAAAAAAAGCTTTTGACAAAGTACCACATAAGAAGTTGCTTAAGAAATTAGAAATTGAAGGAGGAATACAGGGCAGGCTGCTTAAATGGATGGAAGACTTTTTGCAAGAAAGAAAAATGAGAGTAGTGATAAGAGACAAATACTCAAAATGGGATGAAGTAGTGAGCGGTGTTCCGCAAGGAACAGTTCTGGCTCCAATAATGTTTGCTATATATATATTAATGATATGGATGAAGGAATTGAAAGTTATATGACCTTCTTTGTAGATGATGCAAAACTATTGAAAAAAGTGAATACGGAAGAAGATTGTGAGTCAGTACAGAGTGATTTAGATAAAGTACGGGAATGGAGTAGGAAGTGGGAGATGGAGTTCAACACTAAAAAGTGTATTATAATGGAATTTGGAATAAGCAAAAACAGAATAACAGGATCATATAAATTGGGAGAAGAAGGAATAAAAAAAAAATAGAAAATGAGAAGGACCTGGGAGTCATTGTTATGAATAATATGTCACCTGAGAAACATATAAATAAGATTTTTGGAGAAACTTATAATTTAATAAGAACAATTAAAGTGGCATTTACATACCTGGATGAAGAAATGGTGAAGAAAATTCTAATCACTCTGATAAGACCAAGATTGGAATATGCAGCAAAGATATGGTCACCAAGTACAAAAAAATGTATAAAAAAAACTTGAAAGAATACAAAGAGCAATTACAAAATTGGCACCAACACTCTCAAAACTATCATACGAAGAGAGACTAGCAAAACTTGAACTACAGACATTAGAGCAAAGAAGAGAGAGAGGAGATTTGATAGCTATTTACAGAATCATGAAAGGCATAGAAATTATTGATAGAGAGAATCTGATAAAATGGGATGATAGAAATACAAGAGGACACGGAAAGAAAATCAAGAAGGACAGCTATAGAAGAGATCTGAAAAAGAACAGCTTTCCTCACAGAGTAATAGACAGTTGGAACAAGTTAGATGAGAAAGTGGTGTGTGCAAAAACAATACATGAATTTAAAAATAGATTAGATAAAATGAGATATGAGGACGGGATACCACGAGCATAGCTCCCCTTCCCGTAAAATACAACTAGGTAAATACACACACACACACACACACACACACACACACACACACACACACACACACACACACACACACACACACACACACACACACACACACACACACACACACACACACACACACACACACACACACACATACACACACACATACATATATATATATATATATATATATATATATATATATATATGCTGGTAACCAGTTAAGAAAAAGAAACAGAAATCCCAAGCGCTTGGGATTTCTGTGTTTCTTTTTCTTAAGTGGTTACCAGCATAATTCTGATCACGTGTTGAAGTGATTTATTTGCAAAAATATATATACATATATATATATATATATATATACATATATATATATATATATTTGTGTGTGTGTGTATGTGTGTGTGTGTGTGTGTGTGTGTGTGTGTGTGTGTGTGTGTGTGTGTGTGTGTGTGTGTGTGTGTGTGTGTGTGTGTGTGTGCGTGCGTGTGTGTGTGTGTGCGTGCGTGCGTGTGTGTGTGTGTGTGTGTGTGTGTGTGCAACCAAAAGATGAAATGTTCCTTGCCTATTCGTCTGTTTGTTTGTTTTTTGCTGCGTGTTTCACACAAAAGAAAAAAGAATTGGCGACAAACCCGGACAGACATCCACAGGGTCATCGTCGCGTCCTGAACAATGATTATATTTTGCCCTTTCCCCCATTTCAGGTGTAAAATGACTCCATTTACTCACCTATATTATTTGTATGATATTCAATATAAGTTGATGTATTCTATTTTCGTTTTATTCCATACTTAATCTTACAGTCACACCAGTCACCTGTGCGCTGGTGGCGTCATCCGAAGCGTGCTGGTCTCACATTTGCTTACTTGTGGGTTCGAATACCACGCTCTTATCCGATTTCCAAAAATGATTGTTAGTTACCGACACACCCACCCAGACAGTCCCCCTAAAGGAATAGGGCAAAGGTAACGAGGTCCTTGCTATTCAGCGCCTCCTGGCGTAGTAAGCTCATCCCCAGTCATCTGGGTTTGAAATGTCTAAGAATACGAATCGCAGGAGACCCCTGGGGAGTGTTGTCCGTCGGAGGACACGCTCCCCGTGGACACCCCCAGAGCTTTTGAATCTGTGGCGGAGGTTTTCACCGTGGGTGGTGGTATGATAAAAAAAAAAAAAAAAAAAAAAAAAAAAAAATCCACCATTAATTCTCCAATACGATTTTTATCTGACACTCCACACTTCCCATCCACTCCGTATATTGGTTCATCCCCTACTGTAACACCAAGATCTCTCAATACCACTACATTGACATTCCTCCCAATATTTTCTATGCACCTATCTAAATCTATCCAAAATGCCTCCCTTTCCTTTACACTCTCCTCACTACCACGCCCATATACGCCTACAAAGACCCACATCTCCCTTCCCAGTTTCACTTTCATCCACATTAATCTTGAAGGAACCCCCTTCCACTCCACTACACGATTACCTATCTCCTCACTTTCTAGTATAGTAACCCCATCCCTCTCCTCACTTCCGATACCCCCTCCCACTACACTCACAAATTCAAACTCACCCCTCCCTTTCAATTTAGTTTTACTTAATGCCAACACATCCATATTCCTTCTCACAAACATACTGCCTATATCTTCTCTTTTAATATAATCTGTACCACACCCACGCACATTAAGAGACCCAAATATTTAAGGTTCTTGTTGAAAAAAAAATCCTCCCAGACCCTATTATGCCTTGACTTCTCGTAAGAATATACCCGTTATGATTACAGACAGCAGGATGCCTAGTCCCATCACTCCGTCCCGTTTCAGCTGCCTTTTACAATCCGAGTGGGAAAAATCTGTAGTAGTATTCTTTTCACCCTGCCACAGGGTGGGATTGAGTAGGCGAAAATGGAAACATTTATTCTTAGAAGTGGTACAGGACAGCATTGAAAGTAGGAGGGACAGTCGCAGTGCAATAAAGTAGCATAATTTCTCTATGAGTAAACAAGTCTTCTGCCACAAATAAAATTGTGTGTGGCTTTGGTCCGTAGGGGCGCATGCTAATGAGCAGATTTTACCCTATGATAACATGCAGCCAATTAGTTAGAGTCTCCTAACATGAACTGATATACAACAATTTAGTAAGCAGGTATACAGTTATATTCGAAAAGAAAGAGAAACATGGATAAAATAGAGGAAACTATTTGGAAATGTAGTAGTATTAAAGGGATCGAGCGCAGACATGCTTTAGGAAGACAGCAAATTATATGTTTGAAAGATAGAAATGGAGAGATCATTAAATATAGAGACAGAATACTAAAAAAAAAAGTAGAAGAATTTTACCAAGAGCTTTACTCGTCGAAGACCGTAGTTGAGTCAGTAAATTCATCTGTAGACATTAGTAGTGTACCAGAGATTACAAAGGAAAAAGTAGAATTTGCTCTAAAATATGAAACAGGGAAAAGCACATGGGGAAGATGGTATATCGATAGATCTTTTGAAAGACGAAGGGAAAGAATTTCATCTTCAGTTAGCTCAGCTGTACAATCAGTGCTTGCGTCACTAAAGCGTTCCTGAATCCTGGTGTAATGCCATAGTGATTTTGTTTTACAAAAAAAGGAGACCAGAGGGACCTTAGTAACTACCGACCATATAAAGTATTCCCCAAGATGGAAACCAACCGAGAGAACAGGCAGGCTTTAGAAGCGGATATTTGCAGGTGATGAACCAACTAATCGAGAAAACAGCAGACTAAGATATACCTCTTTGTTTAGCTTTTGTAGAGTACGAGAAGGCCTTACAATATATATATATATATATATATATATATATATATATATATATATATATATATATATATTACAAAAACGGAACATGCCGACAGGAGAACTTTTGGTCCATATCTAGGTCGGATGCGAAAAAAAATCATAATTATGATAAACAAATAAATGTATATATAAAACTATATCAATGTAAATGATAAATAAAATACATAAATAAATACATAGGTATAGTTAAATAATAAGCAGATAAATAGTAAATAATAATAAATTGACATAACTAATGATGAATGAGAATAAAAAAATAATATTAAACAAACGGACAAATGATTCTTAAAGATTCGAACTGAACTACATTGCACTGCCTCTGCAGGAAGTTTATTCCATTCATTAACTACACAGGTTGGCAAAGTTGTTTTTACCCACTTCCAAATTGAATCTATTTCCGGACAGTTTGAGACCATTGTTTCTTGTCGGATTCTCATTCAATGTGAATTTTTTTGTCACTTTTGATGTCAATTCCTTTTAGAATCTTTTAGACCTGTATCAAGTCACGTCGGAGTCTACGCATTTTTTTTAAGGAAAACAGATTCATATGTTTTAGTCGATTTTCGTATGATTTATTTTTGATATTTGGAATCAGTTTTGTAGCTCGCCGTTGTACTTTTTCCAATCTGTCAATGTCTTTAATGAGATTCGGTGACCATACGGAAACAGCATAACCCAAATGTGGACGAACTAACGATTTATATAGCTTGTTAATGAGTGATGGACTTTTGAAGTCAAAAGATCGCGCAATCAGTCCTAGAATCTTATTTGCTTTCTCAGAGGCTGAAATACACTGCTTGGATGGTTTGAGATTGTTACTGATAATTACGCCGAGATCCTTTCCATTATGTGCATTAGCAATTTATCTAATTCTTCTTGAATATCTAATTGGTTTAAGTAATCATTTGCCATTCCGCACAGTTTTGTGTCATCAGCAAATTTGGAAAAAGTAGATTTTAGTCCATGGTCTATATCATTTATATATACTATGAATAGAAGTGGCCCGAGAACGGAACCTTGAGGAACTCCACTTGTAACATTTTTCCATTCAGAAGTTTTTCCATTTAAAACAAATCTCTGTTTTCAACCATTCAAGCAGTTATTAGTCCAATTTAATAGGTTACCACTTGTTCCGTGGGAAGCTAATTTAGTAAGTAGTCTTTCGTGGGGGACGGTATTAAAAGCTTTTGCTAAGTCTAGATATATTAAATCTATATTGTTTCTTTTGTCATAATTCGAGATAGCTGTGTTGTAGAATTCGAGTTAGTCATGCAAGAACGTTTCCATCTGAAACAATGCTGGCTATCATTTATCAAATAGTTACTTTCTAAATGATGTTCGATAGCATCTCTGATGATAGTTTCCATATTTTCCTACGATTGAAGTCAAACTTATAGGCCTGTAGTTATTTGGATTTTTTGTCACCTTTTTTGAATGTGGGAGTAACGTTAGCTAGCTTCCTGATATGATGGATTTCTTGAAAGTAATTTCTAATGGAACAACAATCTCATTGAGTTTCTCTATACACCTTTTGATTTTCTTCTTTTGTTATATTTACCGTAGTAAGTTTACCCTAGACTTTCCACAGGTTTCAGTTTGGAGTTAACTTTAAGGTGTTTCGTTTACGAAAACTGAGCTAAAATAATTGTTTGAAATATCACACATTCCTTCGTTTGAATATTAAGTTGACCGTCAGCAGATAATAGTGGACCAATGTGATTCCTAACAACCTTTTTATCTCTAATGTAGCTATAGAATTCTTTGGGATTCTCTTTGGATTTATCAGCGATATTCATTTCGTATTGTCGTTTTCTTTTCTTTCTTTCTTTTTGTTGTCTTTTTTAAATCTGTCTGTATTAATACATAACATTGATAGTCATTAGATGCACCCGATCATTTACAATTCTTGTAAGCCTGTCTCTTTTTAGCAATATTTTTTTTTTTTCAGTTTCTTTGTCAAGCCATTTTGGGCGAGCCTGATTTGGGGGACGTCTGTCCTTAAAAGGAATGTAAGTATGAATCATCTTAGTGAGCATATTTCAAAATACTTCCCACTCTGATCTACAAGTCTTTTGCTTGATTTTGCCTCCCAATCTGTAAGCTGAAGCTCCTGACGTAGTCCTATAAACTAAGCTTTACTGAAATCGGGTACTTTAGAAACACAATTATCTATTCTAAAATGTTCTAGTAGTTTGAATCTAACTAAATTGTGATCGCTATTTGCAACAGTTTCACCTTTGACTCGGTAGAACAAATAGCAATACAAATTCTGCTACGAATAGATCGTAAGGGCTCTAGAAAGGATTTATGCGATAGGTACCGTTGTAATTCGACTACATAAAGATAAAGAAAAGATCAAGATCGAGAAAGGAGTACGGCAAGGCAAAACAATTTCATCAAAATTAATTACTTGGAAGAGGTTTTCAGAAGGTTGAGTTGGGAAGAGAAAGGTTTGAAGATTAATGGCGAGTATTTGAACCACCTAAGATTTGCGGATGACATTATTTTTATTTCAGAAAAAGCAAAAGACTTGCAAGATATGCTGAGTGATCTCTACAAGGTAAGTCTCAAAATAAGTTTAGAAATTAATAAGAGTAAAACTAATGTTCAACACGAAAGTTCAAAGTAAAGAGTATAATTGATGGTGATAGTTTTGAAGAAGTTGAAAAGTATAACTATTTAGGCCAGATGGTGGAAGTGGCGAAAGATCATGATAATAAAATAAAAGGACGTATTACAATTGGTTAGAAGGTGTTTGGTAAGTATGATAAAATCCTGAGATGCTCTCTATGTCTGAAAAGTAAAGTTTATAAGCAATACATTCTGCCAGCAATAATCTACGGTTGTGAAACTTGGAAACTGTCTAAGGCGATGGAGACAAAGCTAAGTACTGCACAGAGGAGAATGAAAGGATCAGTGATTAGAATAACGTGCTAGCAGAGGTTCAAGTCCTTAGCTGCACCATGTATCAATTTCTGTATGTACGCCTCATCGAGTCTCTCGATACTGATGACTTTGAATTGAAGTGAATTGTGGTTGATAAATGTGTGTGTGCGTGTATATACTGTATATATCTGAAGATGTAATATACGAAAGTACTTTATGCCTGCAAGTTTCCTTTCACCTGTGGTTATTTTGCATTTTTGTATCACGGTGATGTGATTGCTTGGATATATATATATATATATATATATATATATATATATATATATATACATATATATATATATATATATGTATATATATATATGTATATATATATATATATATATATGTGTGTGTGTGTGTGTGTGTGTGTGTGTGTGTGTGTGTGTGTGTGTGTGTGTGTGTGTGTGTGTGTGTGTGTGTGTGTGTGTGTGTGTGTGTGTGTGTGTGTGTGTGTGTGTGTGTGTGTGTGTGTGTGTGTGTGTGTGTGTGCGTGTGTGTGTGGAGACACACTCACACACACAAACACACACGTACACTTGAGTAATCTTGAAGTCAGAAAATCGCACGGAACAGAGGAAATAGCAAACTGGATTTTGAAAGAATGCAGGAATGAAGTGGCAGACAAAATACATAGCATAATAGATAGTTCCTTGAAAGAAGGAAAAGTTCCAGAAGATTGGAATAAAGCAAATATAGTAACTATATATAAAGGGGGAAATAAAGAAGACCCTACCAACTACCAAAAATTTGTGAAAGAATTGTCAAATGTAGATGGGTATAATATTTAGAAGAAAAAAAAAAACAATGTGCTAAATCCAAGACAATTTGTATTCAGACAAGGACGATCATGTGTCACCAATGTCATATGTTTCTATTCAAGGGTAATAGATATAATACAAGAAAGAGATGGATGGGCTGATTGTGCATTTCTAGATCTAAAAAAAGCTTTTGACAAAGTACCACATAAGAAGTTGCTTAAGAAATTAGAAACTGAAGGAGGAATACAGGGCAGGCTGCTTAAATGGGTGGAAGATATTTTGCAAGAAAGAAAAATGAGAGTAGTGATAAGAGACAAATACTCAGAATGGGATGAAGTAGTGAGCGGTGTTCCGCAAGGAGCAGTTCTGGCTCCAATAATGTTTGCTATTTATATTAATGATATGTATGAAGGAATTGAAAGTTATATGACCTTCTTTGCAGATGATGCAAAACTATTGAAAAAAGTGAATACGGTAGAATATTGTGAACCACTACAGAGTGATTTAAATAAAGTACGAGAATGGAGTAGGAAGTGGGAGATGGAGTTCAACACTAAAAAAGTGTAGTACAATGGAATTTGGGAAAAGCAAAAACAGAATAACAGGATCATATAAATTGGGAGAAGAAGGAATAAAAAAAGTAGAAAATGAGAAGGGCCTGGGAGTCATTGTTATGAATAATATGTCACCTGAGAAACATATGAAAACGATTTTTGGAGAAACTTATAATATATTAAGAACAATCAAAGTAGCATTTACATACCTGGATGAAGAAACGGTGAAGAAAATTCTAATCACTCTAATAAGACCAAAATTGGAATATGCAGCAACGATATGGTCACCAAGTACAAAAAAAAATGTATAAAAAAACTTGAAAGAATACAAAGAGCAATTACAAAATTGGCACCAACACTCTCAGAACTATCATATGAAGAGAGACTAGCAAAACTTGAACTACAGACATTAGAGCAAAGAAGAGAGAGAGGAGATTTGATAGCTATTTACAGAATCATGAAAGGCATAGAAATTATTGATATATATATGTATATATATATTTGTGTGTGTGTGTGTGTGTGTGTGTGTGTGTGTGTGTTCACTTGGTCTTGGTCTTTGGATCACGTGTTGGACTCGTGATCGACAGTTATTTCCCTCCTGAAAGAGAGCTCAGAGCTCGTAGGTCCGATCTATGGGTAATGCTATGACCTTGCACACACACACACACACACACACACACACACACACACACACACACACACACACACACACACACACACACACACACACACACACACACACACACACACACACACACACACACACACACACACACACACACACACACACACAACTCCCCGCCCACGAGAGTCAGAGTAACGACCCGAGGCACAGTGATACCAAAATAATTTCGGCCCTGGGCAGGATTCGAACTGGGTACTGGGAGCACTTCTACTTCCCAGTTCAGCGCTCTACCAACTGAGCCACCGAGTGTGTGTGTGTGTGTGTGCGTGCGTGCGTATGTGTGTGTGTGTGTGTGCGTATGTGTGTGTGTGTGTGTGTGTGTGTGTGTGTGTGTGTGTGTGTGTGTGTGTGTGTGTGTGTGTGTGTGTGTGTGTGTGTATGTGTGTGTGTGTGTGTGTGTGGGCGTGTGTGTACATATATACATATGAAATATGTATGACAAAATGAGCGGAAACTGTGGTGAGGTAAAGGCCATAAAACCGTGGGTTTTTTTATTACTAACGTTTCGTCCTTAAAAGACTTCCTCAGAGTCCTGGACTTCGAAGCATATGCAGTGGCATGCGGGTAAGACAGGATTTTGGGGGTAATAAGAACATATTATTACAAAATAGAAATAGAAAATGCTTACAGCTTCTTCACCGGAAAGGTGACATCATCCATTGTAAGAAGGACCCACCAATTTAGCTGCAAGGTCAATACTTTTCACCAGGAAGGCATCTTCTTCTTCACTCCTGAGGATTTGGGATCAGGAGGAGAGATTCTCTTCAAAGGACACCTTTAAATCACTCAACACTTTCATTACCAGAGAGAGGTTTTTATTGTCTCCTGCTATGGCAGTGATGGCATCTGCCACTGGCTTCAGGAGCTTGGGAATACCCTCAGTCCCAAAATCCCAAAATACTTCTGAAAGTAGGAGCTTCCTAATGGACATATCCAAAGATGGTTTGGCATCATCACTGATTGCAAGAGCCTGAAGTGCATTTTTTAATGCATATACTCTTCAGACATTGGGTAATGGATCCCCACTTGAAACTAATGAGAACAGTATTAGTACCAGTATGAATTCTCAATTCAAAACAGCTTAGCCATGAGAAACATTAAATAAAAAAAAATACAGCAAGTTTACTGACATAAGAATGAAATTTCAAATACTAGTTTGCAAGTTGTGATCTTTAGCAATAAGTAATATACTAATACCTCTTTTCTTGTTTTAACAGGAATATTTAATGTTTGCTGTTGTCACTGTGGTGACTGCTGTTGATGTTGTTTGAATAGGGCAGTGAGCTTTTGGGACTGTTTGACTGACTTGCAAACTTTTATGCAGTCAGACTGGATATTTTCTGCAGAGCTGCTCTTCTTTAGGTCTGTGAATATCAACTGCAGAGTGTCAGCCATGCAACCCTATGGTTTTATGTGGGGATACTCCAACTGAAGCAGTTCCCAAGCCTTTTTCATATTAGAGGCATTATCTGTGCGGATCCCCAACAATATCAATGGCCCAATGTCATCCACTATTTTCTTCAGGAGATCTGCTATGTACTGCCCAGTGTGGCTTTCTGCGCCTAATGATAAAACAGAAGCTATAATTAGATATTACAGCATATTCCATAAGTACAAAACTAATGTAAACCGGAATACAGAGAATTGACTATTAATTAGTATTAATCTCTTCTTAAGATAGGAGGTTTATGTGAAATACTTTATATCATTGTCTAAGTTAATTTTGTAATTGAGTTGTAATTGACTACTATTTTAACTGAAACCAAACAGTTGCAATTCTGCTCCAAAATATGGGCTTTGGCACTGTCACAATGATGTTTATGATCCCCTCATTCCTGTAATTATCCAGTATTTTAGGATTAATTAGGGCAATAATTATCTATAACAATTCATTAGGAATAATAAGTGACATAATGATGTTACATATTCCTACAGTTCTTACCTGACATTAGTCCAACTATCACACATTACTGCAACACTAGAAGCAGATGCTACTAGTTCTTTAACAGTTACAGAAGACTCCTGGTAGACCCTCTCAAGAAGATTGTTAGAGATTGAGTCCCGGCTCCGAATCTTGAAAGATGGCCTCAGAGTCTTGAAGAACTTTGCCCACAACTTATTACCCATCAAGTTTTGTGGACAGCCACTTGCATAGATAGCCCGAGGCTAACTGCGACTGAGCTTCTTCCTGTAATGCATTTTATTTCCATCAATCATAATACTAATAGACAGATTACTGAATGTTGACATTGAAGACACATTAGTGTATACAATATATAACTATAACATAGTATATACTTACTGTTTGTGGTTCTGTCATTCTGTCAACATATGTGTATGAAGGAATCTTCTGCTTTGTTAACTTTTTGGCTTTGGCAAAAGTGGAAGTCACTAGAGTGATTCCAGAACTGACAGAGACAGATGATCCAGGTCTACTTGTTGTGCCTGTGGCTGTGTCAGGTCTCGGCAGAGCCATCGGAACCGAACTTGAGAAAAATGAATCATCTAATGCCATTTGCATTGTATGAGTGCTTGTACTTGTTGCACTTGTATCATGTAGGAGCAACTACAGTTCCATGTCTGAGTCACTGTCTGTGCCTTGTGATCTTCCCTCAATAGTTTCAGCATCAGTAAGAACTGTTTTTTGGCCTTTACCACGTGTCAAATACTTCTTGATTTTTTCACCACATTTCTTGCACTGATAACAGTGGTGCCAAACCTCTTATGAGACAAAATTCCAGAAACTACACCAAATTGGCAGAAAACGCTTATATATCACTACCATCAAAAGCATATTATTAACACACGTGTTTGAGAATTAAAGATGCAACAGGTTCATTGTAAAAGCAATAAAAAAAAACATCGAAACATGATTCACGGAAAATTACCTAAAATAATAAAAAAAAATATAAATACCGAGGGTTATACTGTTTTATTGGATAATCTCGTTATAATTGTATTTTTTTTTTCAGAGATATTAATAAGTTTCGCTAGTCCCGGCACAGCGCGAAGTGACGGGAGCACGTAGCCGCCTCTCCCATGCCTGGGCGCAGCGACACCTGCACCCATTTATTTGGAGGCAGTAATGAAATGCAGAAGTGTATTATGATTATATGCTCTAGTTCGTATCGGCTGATGTCATTACCAAATACCTTACTTTAACGAGAAGTGGACTATTAACTTTATGTATTACATTATTGAATTAATTTGGAGTTTGATATCTCCACCAAAACATATATATGTCTCCATCGTCGGAGGACTGTAATCTGAACCATCATTTGCAAAACTGGTTACATCGCCGTGCACATCCTCGGGTGGATGTATATCAATTCATTTATGCAAATACAGTCGCATTTCTGTACATACAGACTAAAATTTTACATTAACAAAAATATCATAATAATGTTACTTAAATAGATAGTTTAATATGGAGTATCTAGAGGATGAGGATTAAATATATTTTTTACGATACATTGGCAGTGTGTATGAGACGTATGATTTACGGGAACAGTTTACGCGGGAAAACGGTATACACGAATTAGAGAAGAATGAATACATAAATTAGAGAACGAAACTAATAACATCACTACAGCTTCGATACCTTCACGCATGTGAGTCAGAGAGAAAACATGAATGAATAAAGGAGAAAACTAAAAGAAATGAAGTGCAATGGCACGACAAGGAACAGAATGAAGAAATATGTAAACAAAGTAAACAAGCCTGCACGCATTCAAGTGAAAGAGAAAATAAACAAAGGAGAGAGAGAAAAGAAATTGGATGCAATGGCACTACATGGAATAAAATTAAAGATATTACTTAACAAACAAACCTGCACGCATTCAAGTGAGAGAAATAGATAAAGAAAGAAAATAAACGGGAGGTAATGGCATATACGGAATGAAACTAGATAAATAATATAAACAAATGATAGTGAGTGGATAATGTAAAGGAAAACGAGTTAAAGTAAGATAAAATAATGAATATTTTACATTACCCTAAGTAAAAAAGGGAAAATTGTATCAAATATTCTATTCTATGTAGAATTTAAAACAAGAGATTTTTATTATATCAACGTGTGTTTATCTGGAAAAATTTAAGGGCATTATTGATTCATATTTAATCTATTCGTTGATTTATTAATTTATTTATTTATTAATGTCTTTATTTTATTTTTTTCTCAGACCTTTGTGTTTGTAATGATGGACGTGGCCAACAGCTTATGATATCAACTTTTGTTTATCTAGAAAAACCTATGGGTGTTATTTATTCATCATTTGTTTATTCATTTTTTAATTAATTTCTTAATTTATGTTATTGCGCCCACCATTAAATTTACAACGACGGATGCACCTTACTAACGCACTTACTAACGCTTATATAACACTACCATCAAAAGCATAATATTAACACACGTGTTTGAGAATTAAAGATGCAACAGGTTCATTGTAAAATAAATAAAATAAAAACATCAAAACATGATTCAAGGAAAATTACCTAAAATCATTAAAAAATATATATAAATATCGAGGGTTATACTGTTTTATTGGATAATCTAGATATAATTGCATTTTTTCTTGCAGAGATATTTATGAAAAAATAAAAATAAAAAAGTTTCAGTAGAGCCGGCACAACGCGAGGTGACGGGAGCTCGTAGCCGCCTCTCCTTTGCCTGGGCGCCGCGACACCTGCACCCATTTGTTTGGAGGCATAAACTAATTGTAGGAATGAATTAAGGTAAGATATATTTGCTAGCAATAGCTGGTAGCGCTACCAATTATAATTATACTGCGGAGAGAGGACTGATTTCTTTATTTACTTTGAAAAATGTTGACTATGGAGACTATCATCCCGATCAAATATATATTTGTACACACTTGTTTTTGCGAAGGAATTTACTATTTATTTCATTTGCAAAACTGGTTACATCGCCGTGCACA
>NC_134820.1:15484909-15489909 GCF_046742065.1 Oratosquilla oratoria | reverse complement strand
TACGTCAGTTCCAATAACTTTCAAGTTCCTCTTATTCAGTAGGGCCCATGCCTTGTATATCTCATGTATTTCAGACCAGTCCTTAGGTTAAGGAAAGTTAGTTAGTTCTTTTCTTTTCTTTTCACTACAATTACACTGTCTTACAAAGGATTACAAAGGCAGAGCCCGCCGACAGGAGACCCCCCGGTCCATATTTAGGTCGGATGCAAAAAAAAATCATAATAATAATAGAACAATAACAATAAAAAAACATAATAATTTATGCAACAAACAAAATACATAAATAAATGCATAGGTATAGTTGAATAACTAACAAACAGGTAAACAGCAAATAATAATAAATTGACACATAACTAATGATAAATGAAAATCAAGCGACAAATGATAACAAAGCAAAAACAAATAATATAAGATAAATTATAATCATTACAGCATCTTGCTTAGGTGTTTATCTAAATGATTCTTAAAGCTTCGAACTGAACTACATTGCACTACCTCAGCAGGAAGTATTCCATTCATTAACTACACGGTTGGCAAAGTTGTTTCTACCTACTTCCACTCATGATCTCTCTCCCTCGTCTGCTGTCGAGATCTCTATACCATACGCCAAGCCACCTTCGTCTGACGTCACTAATTTTTCTAATCCAATGTCCTCTGACTTCTCAAAAATGTGTCACTCCTTATGGGCGTGACTTTGAATTCATGCACCAATAACTTTTCTCCTCCTCCACCTTTTTCCTCCAATCCGGAAAGCTGTTACATTGTCACAAGTAATATCGTTTACCGCAGCATTTGTCAAATGAAAATAGCTTTGCGCTCACAGCATGTAAGTTACATCAGCAATTATTACAACAGTCACCTCCCGTCGGCCGTGTTTATACAGACAGAACGGCGCCTCCGGTCTTGTTTATAAAACAGCTGATGCCGAGCTAACGCGAGTCTGACTAAGCTATTGTCGCTTGTCGGCTACTAAATCATCTGCGGATTCAGCATTTCAATACCCTAGTGTTTCATAACCTTATTAGCATTCGTACTCCGGTCCTCTTCATCTACTGAAATTTCTACCTCCATCTACCGGCCTCTTACACGTTTATGAATATGTTTGTATAAAACCAAATTACTTTATTCATCTTAGAGCGTCAGATGCCCCTACTTTTTTTTTTTTTTTTTATCATTGGGACTCATATATGGCAGTGGTTACCAAACCAGGGGGCGCGCCACCTGAGAGCGTGAAGTCATCTGCGTAAAGTTATCTGCCTAAAAAAATATTGTTTAATAAGAATAATCAAATCATTCCAATAATTATATTACGGAAAATGACAAAAATGAAAATGTAATAATAAAATAAAGATGAGAACCCCCAAAATGACAGATGAAATTGTACATTCTGTACCGCCGTTAAGTCGAGGACGACGTAAGTCGAGGACCACCGGAGTAGAAAGAATGCAATGCTTTGACATAATCCCTTCGACGAAGGTAAAGGGTTGAGGGCGACACTGAGTCAATGGACTGATGCAGGAAGTCTTTGTGACTTTAAATTTGTTACTGATCTACCTCCTCCTCTTCCTCCCCACGTTCCTAAGGTTTGGTTTATTTCAGGGGTGGGCCACCTTTTTAAGTGCGGGTGCCAAAACTAGCCAAATCTTTAATACAATTTTTTTTTCGCGTGCCATCGGAATGAAATGATAGGCGTGCATACGAGGACCTATAAGGGTCCCTATCGGCCGCTAAACGCAAGCATGCGGTTACCAATGGCCATACAAAACATACAAAAGAAGCTGGATGTTATTATTTCTTAATTGACTTCTGGGTCTCGCATGTCGGATAAAAGTCGTTAGTATGCCAGGTTTTGCACCCGTATCAAGCAAGGGTCGCCCATCCCTGTTCTATGGCGTATTCCACTGTATGCAATATGATTTAAAGGAATATCAACCCCCATCAATTTTGAATTATTCTATTTTATACAACTTCACCGTATTTTACTTAGTGCAGCGTAAGATATTATTTTTCCTACTTTAACTCATTTTCCTTTACATTTTCCATTGACTATCATTTGTTTTCTTTTTATTATTCATCTAGTTTCATTCCGTATAGATAATAACATACGATGCTTCGTTAACAGTTACATTATCGAGATCATAGCACTTGGAAAATAATGAAAAATTCAACTTTTACTTAAAGCTTTTGATATTCTTTATCTTTAAAATGTGCAATGGAAAACTATTGTGTACTGTACTCTCTAGATCAGGAGCAGCAGATTTGAAGACATAAAACCCAACATTCGATCTTGGTTCACACAACGTTACACTGCCAGTAGTTGGACGAGTATTTACAATTCCCCCTTGTTGTATCACTTGTAACATATCCCGTAAATAGGCAAATCTAAAGAAGTGCACTCCAATTTCATAAAGCAATAGAGAGTTAAACAATTTTGTCAATTATTATTACAATACATCAATATTACAATATGATAGTGTCATTTCATCTCATGCATTTTCTTTTTCTTTTTTATTCATATGTTTCTTTCTCACTTGAATGCGTGCTGGTTTGTTTACATGTTTTCAATTGTATCACATTTAGTGCCATTACATTCAGTTTATTTTCTTTGTTTATTTTTTCTCTCACTCGAATGCGTACACATTTGTTTACATGTTTTTTGTTTTCATTCTATTCCTTTTCATGCCACTGCACTTCAGTTCTTTTCTTTCTTTCCTTTATTTATTATGTTTTCTCACTCAGATGCGTCCAGGTATCGAAGCTGTAATTCTGTTCTCTAATTTATGTATTCAGTTTTTTCTCTAATTCATGCATACCGTTTTCCCGCGTAAACTGTTTCCGTAAGCCATATATCTCATACACACTGTAAAAAAAAATATTTGATCCTCACCCTCTAATTACTCAATATTAAACTATTTATTTAAGTGATAATATAATAATATTTGTGTTTATGTAAAATTCAACCCTGTATATACATAAATGGGACTGTATTTGCATAAGTAAATTAATCATAAACATTCACCCAAGGGTGTGCACGACGACGTAACCAGATTCGCAAAACTTCAAATCGGTTGGAAGTAGTGTAATGTGCTCTGCAACAATTTAATTGCCGAGCCACTTTTCTAAGACACTGTTCCAACTTTGTGGGATTTTCATACAAATCTGGGGAAAAAGTGACTGATGAGGGGTTGGTTGTGGAGAGACCAACTTTGTTCTTATACTAGTGGAATTTATTGTGGGAAGCCATACAGTTAGTGGGAATATCTATGGAATCAATAAATAGTCAGATAAATAAGAGAATTTGAAAAAGTATTGTTGGAATACATAACTAGGTTGTGTTGAATCAGTCAGTTTTAAATACTGGAACTAAATCTGTGGTACACAATATGGGTAAGCTGGGAATGGGGTGGTCCGTTCCATAACTCACGAGTCCTGGACGCGTCCATCTGACTCCATCACTCGTTTAGTCGGCACTCGGAAGGGATTGGGTAGGGGGGAGGAGGAGGACTACTTCTTACAATGAAGACACAGCCCAAGCGAAAACATTTTCTCTTCCCTCCCCGCGATAGGTCGAAAGCGTCATACGTTCAAGTACGGTCGACCCTCCCCGCGATAGGTCGAAAACGTCATACGTTCAAGTACGGTCGACCCTCCCCGCGATATGTCGAAAGCGTCATACGTTCAAGCACGGTCTGGTCAGTAGAAACTCTCGACTCCTTTATCAACAGGCTCAAGTTGGAATCTTGGAACGTTTTGGAAGTCTCGCCAGAGGCTTACTTCACTCTACAGTTTCAGTTATACAGTAAGCTCTGTTCCTCAGCTGCTGTTAGTCATACCGGTCTGCAAGACGGCCGGTGCTTGTAGGACCTACTTTATTTGCTATTGATAGTCAAGATGACTGACAAAAGTACAAGGAAATACAGTAAGAGGTACCGTCCATCATGGGAAAATGATCAACGTTTTAAAGGTAACGACAAAAATTTCGAATCTGTTAAGTTACCTTGTTAAAAATAGATGAAGAGCATATACAAATAGATACATGTATGTTTTCCTTATATCCATTAATTGATTACCGCTGGATAATCTTACTTTACCAAGGTGTGGTGTACGCTAGGCTAGATCTACGTTTTCTCAGTGCTTATGTAGTCGTAATATAAATTACCGCAGGATGAAATGGTATAACTATTGTATGTTTATCAGAGAACTTTGACTTCTTGGTTTTAGGTTGGCTGCAGTCAGTCCCAGGTGATGCAAGCAAAGCACGATGCAAAGTTTGCGGAAATTACTTTCAAGCGCACATGAAATCCGTGATTGGTCACTCTTTTAGCAAGAAACACGTGGATAACACTACATCCTCTACAAGCAAGAGCCAGAGGTCCATCAAAGATGCTATGCGTCCCATAGAGAGAGATCCAGTCAAATTTGCTGAGCTTAGAATAGCAGTTTATATAGCTGAACATGCCTCAGCTTTATCAGTAGATCATTTGGGTGAACTTTTGCCTAAGTTGGATATGAAATCATGCACATTACAAGATTTCAGAATGCACCATACTAAATGTGCACGTCTTCAGAAATATGTCATTGCTCCATCTTTTGTTGTTAAATTAAGAAATGACATTGGAGACCAATTTTTTAGCTTGGTGGTTGATGAGAGTACCAACGAAGCAAATACAGTATATCTTGCCTTCCCCTTTGCATTCGTTTTTTCAGTACAAGTAAAAAGTCTGTAGTGGACACTTTCTATCGTCTACTACCAATAGAAAATGCTACAGCTGATACTCTCAATCAAACTGCTAAAAGATGCTTGGCTGAGGACGGCCTAGATGTGAAAAAAATGATAGGCCTAGGGACTGATGGAGCCAGTTCGATGATCGGTCGAACTCATTCACTCTCAACACTTTTAAGAGTTGATAATCCTGAATTAACCCTGTTTAGGTGTGTGTGCCACTCCCTTCACCTTGCTGCCAGTAAGGCTTCTGAATGCCTTCCTATAATTGTTGAGT
>NC_134820.1:15442409-15464909 GCF_046742065.1 Oratosquilla oratoria | reverse complement strand
AATCGCACCCTAGTGCAACACGCGAGACCTAGGAACTGGAATTCCCAGGATATAGTTCCTATCCCCAAGTCCAAGGAGGCCAACAGCTACAGACCCATCTCCCTACTTAGCTGTATAGAGAAGACCGTCGAGAAAATGGTGCTCAACAGGCTGAAATGGAAAGTAGGGCCACTCCATCCACAGTTGCATGCTTATCGGGGTATAGTGGGAACCACGGAGTGCACAATGGACTTCCTCAGCTTCATCAACGGGAAAAAGGCAATCGTCGTCCTCCTGGACTTAGAAAAAGCCTTCGAATTGGTCAACCCCTCAGCGATGCTGACGTCTCTCGTCGAAAAGGGAATCATAGGCAACCTTCTGGCATGGGTACAGGCATACTGCCAAAACAGACGGGATAGAGTCCGTTTCCAGGGCTCCGTGTCTAGCTACAAAGACCTGGAATACGGCACCCCTCAAGGAGGCATCTTGAGTCCCTACCTGTTCAACGTGCACATGGACAACATAGCCTCCCTCCCACGACCACGGAACGTTGAGATCTTCATATATGCTGACGACATCGCCATCGTTAGCAAGGGACCCAACTGCCACACCAATGCCCAAAAAGCACTCAACACTATACAAAAGAGCTGCACACACCTAGGCTTCAAGATAAACGTAAGGAAGACAAAAGCCATGAATATTAAAATGGCAAACCCAATGCCAATCTCCATACACCAGCAAGATCTTGAGTGGGTGGATGACTTCACCTATCTTGGAGTCACTATGCAGAAAACCTTGTCATCCTCTCTTCAAATCCAGAAGTTGAAGCAAATGACAAAAACAAGGACAGCGCCGATGAGATATATGCAATCACTTTATGCGGGTGCCAGCCGCCTGGTACTGGAACACTACTACAAGTATTGCATCCGACCCATTATTGAATATAGAGCACCTGTCCTCTCGGATCTAACATCACAGCAGGAAGAATCACTTGAAGTTTCACAAAACAACGCCCTTCGCCTCATCCTAGGTGCTCCCATGTGGACCAGAAAAAGCAACCCGCAGATGGAATCTGGCATACCACCACTGATGGCCAGGATTCAGACCCGGAACTGCACCGCGGCAGCCAAGGCCCTGCTGAGCGACAGGGACTCACATCTCAGGACTAAACTCAAGGCTCACCTGGACGCGCACCCGGACCTACCACGACCATATACATACATCGGACACCTAGGAGACCAGATACGAGCGACAGGCATGGAAGGGCACCTAAAGGCTCTGAAGCCAGACAGGGCATGCCTGAAGTACCGACCTCCAGCCCCGTGGATATCCCCAACAACTACTTTCAACTACACACAACTACCACACGCAAAGAATCACTGCTCATCAGGGGAACTGAGAGACGCTGCACGAACAGCGATCCAGGCAACGGAGGCCCAGGATGGTTTTGTCTGCTACACTGACGGCACTGTCGACCCAGAGAACGGCATAACAGGTGCAGGAGTATACTCCGCAACATACACCGCCGCCTGGCGCACATCAGACCACTGCTCGACCCTACAGACTGAGCTGGTGGCAATGCAAAAAGCTCTGGAGTACTCAAGCCAACTACAAGGGCCGGTGGTCATACACACAGACTCTCATGCGGTGACACAAGTACTCCAGAAGGACATACCCACCAACATAAACATTATCACAACAATAATCTACCTCCTGCAGCTACACGACAGACAAAATCACCCAGTCATCATCAACTGGATACCCAGCCACATAGGGATACACGGAAACGAACGAGCAGATGAGCTGGCTAAGACAACACGCTACCATCCTCACATAGAAGTCCAAGTCCAACCATCAACCACATTAATCAAAAGCTGGGCCAGAGACCACCTATAACGAACAAAGGTAGCCAACCACAGAGAATCTATAAACTCAGCATCAGCAAGTGCGAAGTGGTACGTGAGGGCCACCAAACTGTGCCCTCATCCCGCTACCAAAATCGCCGACAGAGGACTCGCTGTGATCATCCACAGGCTCAGGTTGGGGTACAAGTGCTGCTGGGAAATCATCGAACGACAGGAAAGGGAGTGCGACCACTGCGGGATGAACACCTCAGAGCCTCTCCTTCACTACTTACTAGAGTGCGCTCACACCATCGCCCTGAGAAGTGGTAGACAATTCAACCCCATGGCCCCCGAAGCTTGGAAGACTGGATCCGACATAGTTTACATCACCGAAAACATAGAACGGCTCGCCCACATCCTGGTCGGATACCCTCCGCCCAGATAACTACAAAAACGCCGGAGTAGCTGAACACAGAGCGGCTCCACACTTACGGGCCTCCGAATGGAGAAAGGCCCGTGTAGATAAACATTATCTACCGAATAAAAAAAAAAAAAGTGTGGGTGCCAAAACTAGCCAAATCTTTAATACAAAAATTTCTTGCGTGCCATCGGAATGAAATGATAGGCGTGCATACGAGGACCTATAAGGGTCCCTATCGGCCTCTGAACGCAAGCATGCCGTTGCCAATGGCCATACAAAACATACAAAAGAAAATGGATATTATCATTTTTTTATTGACTTCTGGGTTTCGCATGTCGGATAAAAGTCGTTAGTATGCCAGGTTTTGCACCCGTATCAAGCAAGGGTCGCCCATCCTTGTTCTATGGCGTATTCCACTGTATGCAATATGATTTAAAGGAATATCAACCCATCCATTTTGAATTATTATATTCTACATAGAATAAAGTAAAATGTTTTATACAACTTCACCTTACTTTACTTAGTGCAGTGTAAAATATTATTTTTCCTACTTTAACTCATTTTCCTTTACATTTTCCATTGACTATCATTTGTTTTCTTTATATTGTTCATCTAGTTTCATTCCGTATAGATAATGATATATACTTCGTTAACAGTTACATTATAGAGATCATAGCACTTGAAGAATAGTGAAAATTTCAACTTTAACTTAAAACTTTTGATATTCTCTAGCTTTAAAATGTGCTATGGAAAGCTATTGTGTACTGTACTCTCTGGGTCAGGAGCAGCAAATTTGAAGACATGAAACCCAACATTCGATCTTGATACACACAACGTTACACTGCCAGTAGTTGGACGAGTATTTACAATTTTCACTAGTTGTATCATTTGTAGCATATCCCTTAAATATGTAATTCTAAAGAAGTGCACTCCAATTTGATATAGCAATAGAGAGTTAAACAATTTTGTCAATTATTATTACAATACATCAATATTACATTATAATAGTGTCATTTCATTTCATGCATTTTCTTTTTCTTTTTTCTTTATGTTTCTTTCTCACTTGAATGCGTGCTGGTTTGTTTAGATGTTTTCAATTTTATCCCATTTAGTGTCATTGCATTCAGTTTATTTTCTTTGTTTATCTTTTCTCTCACTCGAATACGTACAGGTTTGTTTACATGTTTTTTTGTTTTCATTCTACTCCTTTTCATGCCACTGCACTTCAGTTCTTTTCTTTCTTTCCTTTGTTTATTAAGTTTTCTCACTCAGATGCGTTCAGGTATCTAAGCTGTAATTCCGTTCTCTAATTTATGTATTCAGTATACTCTAATTCGTGCAAACCGTTTTCCCGCGTAAACTGTTTCCGTAAGCCTATATCTCATACACATTGCCAATGTATTGTAAAAATATATTTGATCCTCATCCTCTAATTACTCAATATTAAACTTTATTTAAGTAATATAATAGTATTTGTGGTTATGTAAAATTCAAGCCTGTATATACATAAATGGGACTGTATTTGCATAAGTAAATTAATCATAAACATTTACCCAAGGGTGTGCATGACGAGGTAACCAGATTCGCAAAAACACATTGGTAGAAGTTTATAGAATACTGTTTAGACATAAATTATTTTTACTGATACGTTATCTAGTCTCGTACACATGAATCTCATAATAGTAATATGGTACACTTTAATACTTAGTCTCAATATATTATGCGTGCACGTTTGCATCCATGTTTTACATTGTATTCCTGTTTGTGCCACTGAACTTAATATCATATCTTACTTTCCTTTATTTACGTTTTCTCACTCAGGTGCGTTCAGGTATCTAATTTATGTATTCGGTTTTCTTGAATCCATGCATACCATTTTCCCTCGTAAACTGTTCCTATAAGCCTTATATCTACACATTGCCAATGCATTGCAAAAATAAATACTCAATATAAAACTATTCAATTAAATGATAATATTATATTTGTGTTTATGTAAAACTCAAGTCTGTACGTACAGAAATGGGACTATATGCATAAGTTCATGAACATGCAAACCAAGTGTGTGCACGACGATGTAACCATATTTGCAAATAAATGTTATACTTAGGTATCTCAACCCCCTTTAACATACGTAGAAAATGAATATGCAATTCGGGCCCTACGAGCCTCTTGGGACTAAATGACTGTAAATATTAAAAAGGGTGGACATTGTAATTATTGGGTGACTTGATGTATATAGTTTATTGGGAACCGGTATTGTTGATATGAAATATGTATAAGTTACTCTAACCTACGAAGCTTTAGGAAAAGAGAAGGTGGCTTACATCCGTAATGTTCTATTCCATTTCAATTCTTTTCATTCTTTCACTTATTTCCTTTTTTCTCCACTCAAATGCGTGCAGGTATCGAAACGCCCAGGCACGGAAGAGACGGCTACGTGTTTCAGTTACTTCGCGTCATGTTAGATCACCTGCACCATGACGAGGGCTTCCCACTGATCTGCATAACACCTGGATCGAGTACCGGTATATGGGTCGTGGGCTGCCCCAGGAGTGAGGCGGGCAGGCGGGACATGGCCGCCATATTGGTAGTACCAAAACATTAGCACGTGTGAACCACTCCGCCGGCCATGGGAGCTGTCGTGTTACTCTAGTGGCCTATGTGGCTGGTATGGGCTGCGTGATAGTGATGCGATCTGTAAATAAATTTTCCTGTGTGGTTTATGAAACAGTACATGTCTACATGTACCGGTATTTGACCATAAAAGTAATCTTCCAAACTGAATCTATTTCCGGACAGTTTGAGACCATTATTTCTTGTCTGATTCTCATTTAATGTGAAAATTTGGTCACTTTTGATGTTGTCAATTCCCTTTAAAATCTTAAAGACCTGTATCAAGTCACCTCTAAGTCTACGCTTTTTTAGGGAAAACAGATTCATATGTTTTAGTCGATTTTCGTATGATTTATTTTTTATATTTGGAATCAGTTTTGTGGCTCGCCGTTGTACTTTTTCCAGTCTGTCAATGTCTTTAATGAGATTCGGTGACCATACAAAAACAGCATATTCCAAATGTGGACGAACTAACGATTTATATAGCTTGTTAATGAGTGATGAACTTTTGAAATCAAAAGATCGCGCAATCAGTCCTAGAATTTTATTTGCTTTCTCAGAGGCTGAAATACACTGCTTGGATGATTTGAGGTCGTTACTGATAATTACGCCGAGATCTTTTTCACTATCCACTTTTGTTAACGAATTTCCAAATAACTTGCAATCGACTTACTGTTATTTTTGCCTATGTGCATTACCTTGCATTTACCTGTGTTAAGTTTCATTAGCCGCTTTTCAGACCATTGCTGTAATTGATCTAAATCTTGTTGAATATCTAATTGGTTTGAGTGATCATTTGCCACTCCGCACAGTTTTGTATCATCAGCAAATTTGGAAACAGTAGATTTTAGTCTATGGTCTATATCATTTATATATACTATGAATAGAAGTGTCCCAAGAACGGAACCCTGAGGAACTCCACTTGTAACATTTTTCCATCTAGAAGTTTTTCCATTTAAAATAACTCTCTGTTTTCCACCATTCAATCAATTATTAGTCCAATCTAATAGGCTACCACTTATTCCGTGTAAAGCTAATTTAGTAAGTAGTCTTTCGTGTGGGACGGTATCTAAATATAAAGAAGAAGGTAAGATTGAACTTTCATTTTGAATTAGTCTAACTAAAGTAAGAAATTGTTTGTTTGGATGAGGAAAACAGATCCTTATCCAATAGTAATTCCGTTCTCTAATTTATGTATTCAGTTTTCTCTAATTCATGCATACCGTTTTCCCGCGTAAACTGTTTCTGTAAGCCATATATCTCATACACACTGCCAATGTATTGTAGAAATATATTTGATCCTCATCCTCTAAATAACCAATATTAAACTATTTATTTAAATGACAATATTATAATATATATGTTCATGTAAAATTCAAGTCTGTACATACAGAAATGGAGTATTTGCATAAGAAAGCTCATAAACATCCACCCAAGGGTGTGCAAGACGGTGTAACGATATGTACTGAGAACTGAGCTGTAGTACAGTCGAAGGCATTCAATCATAAAGTCCTACGACCATACTTCATATTTGCAGTGCGCTCCCTGGTGGAATACAGCGCCCTAGTGCACATGTTGCTCACCCGTAGCAAACAGGAGCGGCTCGAGGTACTGCAAAACACCACTATGAGGACGATGCTGGGAGCTCCGAGATGGTCCAGTGCGTGCGTCATGCAGAAGGAGACCCGCCTGGTACCACTCACCCCCAGAGTACAACAGATCGTGGCCTGCCGCGTGGCCAGGGTCCTGCAGCGCGACTTCGAAGGAGCAGCACAGAGTAGACTACGGCTTGCAATGACGCAAGGGAACGATGTCCTCCACCGCAACCCGTGGCTACTTCAGTCCACCCTGGCCACCCGCAGCCTCGCCCACATTAACAGCTGGCGCTGGCCACACGCCGACCTCCCGGCCCCCACCTACCGAGCCCCACCCCCGTGGGAGCCCCCCACAGCAGAGTTCTCCACCACCCGGCTGCACTCACGTCAAAGATGAGACAAACCCGTGTACGTTTCTCGCTGTGTAGGTGAACAGTTGCCAGATGTCGCTAGCCATTTATAGAATCGTCCTGTTTTCAAAAAAGGATGTGTTTGTTGGATAATCATTTCACTTTGTGTAACAATTAGACTCTATAGGTAACGTTTATTCTAGTTCTAGTTAGGTATATAATTTCAAATATGATAATGATGCCATAAGATAGCGCTGTGCAGGAATTTGCAAACAGAAGTACGTGTATCTGCAAACATATAGTCACGTGCTGGGAGGTTGGTACGATGCATTGCATGTAGCTAGATAATGTAGGCCCTTGTGGACACTTAGTTGTAAGCCGAGGTATTTAATATATACTATAATAAGGAGCAATGTGCCTCTGTGTATACTTCTTTCTGTGTGTGGTTATGTGCGTAATGTCTGTCAATTAAGATACGCCGGAAAAACGATCTTCTAGAAAAAGTGAAGATGAAAATAGTGTGATTCAAAACTTAAACATTAAAAAAGACTAGGTAATAAAATCTTATATGTCATTTGACAGTGACTTGGATGCGCTTTTGGTTTAAAATATAACAATTGAAAATGTTATATCAAAAGTAATCGCCTAAGCAACGAAATAATAAATTTATTTCGAAAAAATGTGCATTTTAATTTATTAATAAATAGTTAAAGGAGATCGAAATCGAATAACAAGAGAAATCAGAATCCCGTGATTTTCAGGGGCGTTTACACTAATATTTCATAATCTTCCTAAATAATAAATAAAAATGTAACTGTATTCTAAAATAAAGGCAATTACCTAGAGAACATTTATTTGAATGCCTCATGCTAAATTGTTTTCATTGATTATTAGTTAGTATATATTTGTGATTGATTTGAAATAAGTTAGGTATAGGAAATGAAACAGTAATATGGAAACATCAATGTATTTTAGCATTTGGTAGATTTTTTAATATGTTTAAGGCTAAATTCCTTTTCCTTTTTGTTATCTTGCCTTTCAGTAAGGCAGCTTTGCCTCTTGGTTGGCCAAACTGACGCCTAGCAATGGTCGTTGGCTGACAAGGAATTTTTCTCTTTGCCGCCCCCGATGCCTTAAAAATAGTGCAGCCTGCAGTCCGAAGGAAAGTATTAACCTGCGCAGGATTTCTGCAGGATTTCAGCCTCTGTTCAAATACCGCAAAGGAGCTGAGCATGCAGGTGCTTTTAGTTCTTTTTAATTCTCTATTGATCATGCTTGTGAACTCATCAATGCTGGTGTCAATTGATTGATTTTCATTTGTTGTCTGTGCGGAGGTCTCGATAACGACAGCTACATCTCCTTGCTCATCGTCACGTGCAGCTGGTTCTTTATTAACATGAGATACTACATTAACAGGTGTATCAGCAAATAAGCCATCGAAAAAATTCGATGTCGGCATCGGTTTGTCGCCGTATATCACCTTATACAAGACTTCTTTTTCAGCAACAGTGCAGGCGTATAGTTGTGGAAGGCGAACTGCGCTGTACTGCGACGCTGCTAATTGATGTTTGCAAACGCTTCCTGTGTTTCCACAGAGGCAGCTGCACATGCCGATTGAGAGGTCCACATTGTAACAAATGCCCTCTTGTGAAGCTGACTTAACAGTATAAACTGTTCCTCCAGCATGAGTGACAGCGCACATTGGAATGGTGCTGGTGGAAGGTTTGCAAGAACTGTCCTTTTTGAGGAGGACATCTGACAACCGTAGACGAAGGTAATTGTTGTAAACGTCAGCCATTACCAACAGCAGCTGGGCACCGTTGTGTGCCTTGTTCCTGTACACAATTAGGAAATAATCATTACAATTATGAATTTTTGTTAATTAAAAGAATTCCTATTATTAAAAATTTACATTAAAATTACGCTCAAATCTAAGGCTAAAGTAAGTGGGTTGCATACATCAAACATCTAAAATCAAGTATTTAAAGTTGCTGCAATCCAAAATCAGGAGTAAAATTTAATAGGTATAAAACGCCAAGGTTGCAATATTTTCAGGAATTAATATGTGTTTTTACATTGAAAGTACTATTCTGCAACTTTTTAATTAACTTTTTTATTAATCATCACCATCACACTTTGTTTGCATTGATTTGATAGGTGTTAGTTGATTATGTTTTTTTTTTTCTGTCTATTAGCTCAAAATAAATGTATTATTAATCAATTTCAATATTAATAAATTAAAATTGCGGTAAACTGAGGTAGATGATGACTAGGCTACCATCTCGCTATTTAGCAATTTCCTTCCATAAAAAGCAACTGCTATAAAATGTCTTGGCATTACAATACCTGTTGAGCACGATGTCCTTAATCACCATCATCATGCTTTCACACATATTGTTGGTGTTGTGACCCCGTAGTAGAAAGCCACATCTCCATGGTAGGCTCCACTCTTCCCTGCGTTCTACTGCTGATCTAAAGTACCTGAAACAAGTACAATTCTTAAGATACTACAACTTAATAGTTAATTTATGTTATTATATCACATATTATTGTGTAACCATATTAAATATTTTGTATGTGCATTATAATTTACATGAGTTTGTAAGTAGTTACTAACTCGGTACATTTGACGTTATTTTGCGAGAGTTCTGAGTTTAGGAACTCTAACCATATTTCTTCGAAAGAACATATGGACTCTGCGTACACCAGCTTCTTGAGAACAGAAATCAGGGGTTTTCGATGTTCGTTGGCGACTTTATTTCTGGAATTCCATAACCAGCGCCATGCGGCCTGCAGGACATGGAACACGCAGAGGAACAACTTGCTCTGAGGCCACACCTCGTGCAATGCTCCTCGCTCAGCGTCACTGTCATCAGTGATGAAGCACTCAGGGTGCAGCTTGCCGTTGAACGCGACGTCACCCAGCATAGCTTGAAGAAGAGTGAAACCTGCAAAACATTAAAGTGGAAATAAAGTCAAATATAAAGCTACCTATTTGAATTAAAAAATCTTAATCAGCAGATTACTTCTAGTTACATATGTGTTAGTATAATTTTAATTGCAATTTTTGTTATGTGACGTACCTCTGAGATAATCTTCTTTAGTTTGGGTTGATGATAAGATGACCCCGAGGGGAAGACCCCCAGCTGCGCTCGAGCAGACAAGGATAGTAAGTGAACAGTTGGTCTTGTCCACGTGACTAGTCGTGTCCACAAACACCACCTCGCATGCTGATTGCATTTCCTTGTGGATCCTATACATAAAATCGGTGACGAGAACTGCAACGTATCCGCCAGGAGTCTCTGCAAAATTGATGAGATGCTGCGGCATTTTGTTCTTGGTTCGCTGCATGGCATCCAAGACGGACATGTCATCGAAATTACCGTGGTTCTCTGCCGTCCATCTTGCCCTCAGACTGACTACAGCGTCTAATGTGGGATTCACTCTTCTATCTGCCAGCAGAGCTATGTCACTTTCAAAATCATTCTTCAGCTGGTGATGGCGTCGAGCTTGGGCACCTAGCATGCCTTTAAAATATTGGTTCACATTGTTAGTTATATATTTAGTAGAAAATAGAAATATAGTACTCTAATACTTTACATAAACTATCTACTTTGGTACTTATCGCAAGTATTTTTGTATGAAAACCACAGTGAATGTATAAAGGCATGATAGGTAATTAAATTCACAAATAACGTAGGAAATTAAGTGGTAAACTTGCAGAAGAGCGGCGCCTTCGATATAATTTCAGGTGAGCGGCGTCAATTGTTTATTATCTAGCCTTTACACTTTACCTAACATTACCGAAACGTTTCTAACCGTATCTGATTTTATCTAAGCTTACCTAATTTGAACTAACCTTACCTTAACTACCTAATTACTTGACGCCGCTATTATGCAAGATTACCAATTAAATATCTAGGTACAGTGTGTTATAAAAATTATTTTACATTTGCAGTGTCTACTTCATTTCGTTACCGTTTCATACTACCTACCTAAATGCAGTAGCTATTTCCTGAAGAGTGATAGCCTACACAAAAACAAGCAACCGCCATTTACTAATCATTTCTATCGATGTTATATGAATCAGTAAATAGATTAAAAATAAAAAAGAATTATCCACTGTTGTAATAGCGCAAAGTGTAAAATAATCATCATGACTCACCGTATTTGTAGGCATCTAACAATAATAGTATGTTATAAATTAAGTACTTACTTGGTGTCAGTTGTTTTTACTCCTTTCTGTCCCATTTTCGCATGGTGACAAACAAATGAGAGTTCCAATTTACTGTTTCGTTTTTTATCGCCAAACTTCTTCCTCCAACTTACATTATTCTTTTGCGATAAGTCGTTTAACCAGTTGTCAAACTCGGTACGGCTTTTTATCGCAATTTCAATACACAATAACTGATTTTCCGCCTTCGGTGGTAGGCGCACGAATTCATAATTATCTGGCAATTTAATAGCTTCCATAACTTTAAACGCCTGTACACACTTTCATAAAAATCAGAAACCATAAAAATCAGGACTGCCGACTGAGAGTTGCAGCTGACACAAGCAAGGCGTCAACCGTCAAGTCAAGTGCATTGGCCTAACAGGTACGTAATTAACGTGACACTGCCAAAGCTAGAGCGCGCTGTACGAGATACCTGACGGCTGCTCTCCAAACTAATTATTCCTATAATTATATAACTAATATTAACTATATAACTAATTATTCCTATGTGATGTATATATTTAAGAATTCGTGTCAGCTGTACACACTTTCATAAAAATCAGAAACCATAAAAATCAGGACTGCCGACTGAGAGTTGCAGCTGACACGAATTCATAAATATATACATCACATAGGAATAATTAGTTATATAGTTAATATTAGTTATATAATTATAGGAATAATTAGTTATATAGTTAATATTAGTTATATAATTATAGGAATAATTAGTTATATAGTTAATATTAGTTATATAATTATAGGAATAATTAGTTTGGAGAGCAGCCGTCAGGTATCTCGTACAGCGCGCTCTAGCTTTGGCAGTGTCACGTTAATTACGTACTTGTTAGGCCAATGCACTTGACTTGACGGTTGACGCCTTGCTTGTGTCAGCTGCAACTCTCAGTCGGCAGTCCTGATTTTTATGGTTTCTGAATTTTATGAAAGTGTGTACAGGCGTTTAAAGTTATGGAAGCTATTGAAAAAGAAAAAGACTAAAAGACCATCGTACCACAAGATTAGTTCAATTATGTTTTATTTTTTATCATACTGTATCTAGGCACTTGTAGAGCAGCGCGTCTTAATTTCATAAAGTCGAGGACGACGCAGTTTGAAAACGGCGTAGGTCGTGAACGAAATAGGTCGAGGACCCCCCGGAGTAGATAGAATCTAATGCTTTGTCATAAGACCTTCGACGAAGGTAAAGGGTTGAGAGCGACACTGAGTCAATGGACTGATGCAGGAAGTCTTTGTGACTCTAAACTTGTTACTGATCTACCTCCTCCTCTTCCCTCCCCCTCCTCCTCCTTCCCAAGTTCCTAAGATTAACAAGGTCTATTTCAGGGGTGGGCAAGCTTTTTTAAGTGTGGGTGCTAAAATCAGCGTGCCATCGGAATGAAATGATAGGCGTGCAAACGAGGACCTATTAGGGTCCCTATCGGCCGCTGAACGCAAGCATGCGGTTACCAATGGTCATACAAAACATACAAAAGAAGCTGGATATTATTATTTTTTAATTGACTTCTGGGTTTCGCATGTCGGATAAAAGTCGTTAGTATGCCAGGTTTTGCACCCGTGTCAAGCAAGGGTCGCCCATCCCTGTTCTATGGCGTATTCCACTGTATGTAATATGATTTAAAGGAATATCAATCCCCATCCATTTTGAATTATTCTATTCTACACAGAATAAAGCAAAAAAAATTATACAACTTCACCTTATTTTACTTAGTGCAGTGTAAGATATTATTTTTCCTACTTTAACTCATTTTCCTTTATATTTTCCATTGACTATCATTTGTTTTCTTTATATTTTTCATCTAGTTTCATTCCGTATAGATAGTAATATATACTTCGTTAACAGTTACATTATAGAGATCATAGCACTTGGAGAATAGTGAAAATTTCAACTTTTACTTAAAGCTTTTGATATTCTCTATCTTTAAAATGTGCAATGGAAAGCTATTGTGTATTGTACTCTCTAGATCAGGAGCAGCAAATTTGAAGACATGAAACCCAACATTCGATCTTGGTTCACACAACGTTACACTGCCAGTTGTTGGACGAGTATTTACAATTCCCACTTGTTGTATCACTTGTAACATATCCCAAGGTAAATCTAAAGAGGTGCACTCCAAATTGATATAGCAATAGAGAGTTAAACAATTTTGTAAATTATTATTACAATACATCAATGATACATTATAATAGTGTCATTTCAACTCATGCATTTTCTTTTTCTCCTTTATCTATATGTTTCTTTCTCACTTGAATGCGTGTTGGTTTGTTTACATGTTTTCAGTTTTATCCCATGTAGTGATTGCATTCAGTTTATTTTCTTATCTTTGTTTATTTTTTCTCTCACTCGAATGCGTACAGGTTTGTTTACATGTTTTTTTTTCATTCTATTCTTTTACATGCCACTGCACTACAGTTCTTTTCTTTCTTTCTTTTATTTATTATGTTTTCTTACTCAGATGCGTACAGGTATCGGAGCTGTAATTCCGTTCTCTAATTTATGTAATCAGTTTTCTGTATTTAATGCGTACCGTTTTCCCGCGTAAACTGTTTCCGTAAGCCATATATCTCATACATACTGCCAATGTATTGTAAAAATATATTTGATCCTCATCCTCTAAATAATCAAGATTGAACTATTTATCTAAATGACAATATTATAATATTTTTGTTTGTGCAAAATTCAAGTCTGTACATACAGAAATAAAACTGTATTTGCATAAGTAATTCATAAACATCCACCCAAGGGTATGCACGACGATGTAAACAGATTCGCAAATGACCGTCAATTAATATTCTTCAGAATGTTTTGAATGTATAATATTTTTGAAGAGGCATTAGTCTCTAAATATATGATATCTTGTAATATTAAAAGAAATAAATGAGTGGAGGGTAACACATATATCTTGTAATATTAAAAGAAATAAATGAGTGGAGGGTAACACATGTAATGATGCATTCCCCCCCTACTTAATCGTATCCAAATCTTTGCTCTCTTTCCTTAATTTAACGGTTTCACACTCAGATGCGTGCAGGTGACGAAGTTATAGTTGCATTCCCTAATTTATGTGTTCACTTACTCAAATTCATGCTGACCGTTTTCCCGCGAAGCCGTAGTTGTGTTCTCTATGTATTCAGTTTTCTCAAATTCATACATACCGTTTTCCTGCGTAAACTGTCCCCGCAAGCCATATATCTCATACACACTGCCAATGTATTGTAAAAATATATTTGAACTTCATCCTCTAAATAATCAATATTAAACTATTCATCTAAATGATAATATCATGATATTTCTGTTTATGTAAAATTCAAGTCTGTACATACAGAAATGAGACTGTATTTGCATAAGTGCACGACGATATAACAAAATTTGCAAATGATCAGACGCATCACGAAGGCGTCAAAAAAAAAAAAAAAAAAAAAAAAACAACGATGGCATTCATAGTAGCATTAATACCCCTTCATGGATCGATAACCATATGGAAATGTATGTACATACTATTTCTTAGATGTCTTAATGTATATATATATATTTATGGAAACCGGTCTCATTAATATGAAATATACAGATGGTACTCTAACCTACATAGTTTAATGCATAGAGAAGGTAACTTACATCCGTAATGTTCAATTGCATCTCAATTCTTTTAATTCTTTCACCTGTTTTCCTTTTTCTCCACTCGAATGCGTGCAGGTATCGAAGCGCCCAGGAACGGAAGAGACGGCTACGAGTTTCCGTCACTTCGAGTCATGTCGGATCACCTGCACCGTGACGAGGGCTTCCACGACCACGCAATCACCATCATGGCCGTCGGTTGCGGGCAGGCCATAGATCACGATTTCACGCTCACCGAGGAAACAAGACGTGAGTTACGGATGAATTTATTCACACACATATATATGCACAAATAAATGAATACACATACACACACATAGAATATATATATATATATATATATATATATATATATATATATATATATATATATATATATATATATGTGTGTGTATGTATGTATATATTGTGACGCCTATGGGGAAGGGCCAGGTTCAAAAACTAGAGTTCTGCTTAAAGAATGATTATTTCCTTCAAAAGAAACAAAACAAACATGATCGAAGAAAAGAATGTCGCCAAACGAGCGAAAATTACAATGTCCGAATACACTTATAAGTTCACAATGATAAATAATATACCAGACAATGGGTTTCTTTAGAACATAAATGGCTCAAATAGCCGGGACACGTAAATATAAGAGTCAAGAGTTATATCGACTATCAAAAGAATACAGTCTTTAAAAAAAGACGTACGTAAATATGTAGAGTCGAGAGAAATATCGACTATCAAAAGAAATGCTGTCCTACAATGACTCGCGAAAATACAAGTCGAGATGAAACTACGACTAAAAATGTCTAAGTCCAACAAAGTGGATAAGTGCTTGCAAGACTAGACAAAAAATATGTGAGATTAATAGCAATGGGACTCTGTTAGCAGAGAGCGCTTAATCGTTACAAACACTGATATTTATACATTCCTCCGTAAGATCCGGAGGGCTGCCAAGTGTCGCTAGATGCAACGATTACAAAGGATTACAAAGGCAAAGCATGCCGACAGGAGACCTTTTGATCCATATCTAGGTCGGATGAAAAAAAAAAAAAAAAAAAAAAAAAAATCATATTAATAATAAATTAAAACTATAACAATGTAAATAACAATTAGAATACATAAATAAATGCATTGGTATAGTTGAATAACAAACAAACAGGTAAATAGTAAATGATAATAAATTGACATATAACTAACAATAAATGAAAATCAGACAAACAAATTATAACAAAACAAAAACAAATAATATAACATAAATTATAATAATTACAGCATCTTACTTAGGCATTTATCTAAATGATTCTTAAAGCTTCGAACTGAACTACATTGCACTACCTGTGCAGGAAGTTTATTCCATTCATTAACTACACGGTTGGCAAAGTTGTTTCTACCTACTTCCAAATTGAATCTATTTCCGGACAGTTTGAGACCATTCTTTCTTGTCTGATTCTCATTTAATGTGAAAATTTGGTCACTTTTGATGTTGTCAATTCCCTTTAAAATCTTAAAGACCTGTATCAAGTCACCTCTGAGTCTACGCTTTTTTAGGGAAAACAGATTCATGTGCTTAAGTCGATTTTCGTATGATTTATTTTTGATATTTGGAATCAGTTTTGTGGCTCGCCGTTGTACTTTTTCCAGTCTGTCAATGTCTTTAATGAGAATCGGTGACCATACGGAAACAGCATATTTCAAATGTGGACGAACTAACGATTTATATAGCTTGTTAATGAGTGATGGACTTTTGAAATCAAAAGATCGCGCAATCAGTCCCAGAATCTTATTTGCTTTCTCAGAGGCTGAAATACACGAGAGTAACATGAGAGTTTTTGAATACTTCCAAGTACATACACGGAATTTCTTTACATAAATGAAAACATAATAATATACGATAAATTTACCTTGTCAATCTCAGATAAGCAGAAACTTAATAGTTTTTACATGAAAATCTATACATACGTAAATGTAAGTTAGGGGAACGTTGTTGCCACAACATTCGTTCACACGTAATTTTTTTCAGAACGCATCTCTTTAACAGTCTTCATACGTCGATTCTCACACCGGCGCCTTTCGGCGTCCGAGAACAACGGTGATATGCAATTTCTCTAATTTTACGTAAATCAATTCCTAAGATTGACAAGATAGATCCACAAGGTAATGCAAAGTATGGAATATGTTTGACAAAGCACAAAAGGAACGAAATACGTCTGATAAATAGAATGTATCTCTTTAACAGCCTTCATACGTCGATTACCGACGGTTTGAGGCAGAGAGTCCACCAAGCCTACCGTGGGAAAGGCCGGCATAGTCCAAGGTACACATACGCACATGCGCGCATGTGCGTCTGAATGAAATCTTCACTTCGACGAGTCTGTAGTCGTAACTATATATATATATATATATGTGTGTGTGTGTGTGTGTGTGTGTGTGTGTGTGTGTGTGTGTGTGTGTGTGTGTGTGTGTGTGTGTGTGTGTGTGTGTGTGTGTGTGTGTGTGTGTGTGTATGTATGTATGTACGTGAGATTGGGTGGTGGAAGTAAAACGAGGAATTGATTTACTCTAACGTTTCGACCAACTTGTTCTTCTTCAGTGAGATGTACAGCAAGTTTTGACATGGGTTACTTTTTATATCACTCCTATAGAGCACTCGCTCAGGTTGCAGAGCCCGGGCGGCGATCAATTGTCCCGTGCAGCACGACCCGTTTTGTCGCGCCCAGCACGAGGACACTTGCCACCTTTGACAAGCAAACAAATCCATCCCTTCCGTTGGTGTTTTCATTAATATTTATGTATGCAGCTTCGATTGTTTTCCTTGCCTTCTTCTCCAAACCCTTTTGAAGAATTTTAGCCTCCATCCAGTGTTTGTCCAAGTGCTGGACAAGAGAGTTTGAACTCCTGTGTGCTCTAAGGTCATTTTTGTGTTCACATAGGCTTTTATTTATACCCCGACTTAAATCTCCGAAATATGAAGCTGAATAACCTTTAGACGGGATTTGATAGATGACACTTGATTCGTTAAAAGACCACACGATTCCATTCTGCTTAGTAAACCTACTGGCAACCAAAAGATGAAATGTTCTTTGCCTATTCGTCTGTTTTTTTTTTTTTATTTGTGTGTTTTTTGCTGCGTGTTTCACACAAAAGAAAAAAGAATTGGCGACAAACCCAGACAGACACCCACAGGGTCATCGTCGCGTCCTGAACAATGATTATAATATTTTGCCCTTTCCCCCATTTCAGGTGTAAAATGACTCCATTTACTCACCTATATTATTTGTATGATATTCAATATAAGTTGATGTATTCTATTTTCCTTTTATTCCATGCTTAATCATCCAGTCACACCAGTCACCTGTGCGCTGGTGGCGTCATCGGAAGCGTGCTGGTCTCACATTTACTTACTTGTGGGTTCGAATCCCACACTCTTATCCGATTTCCAAAAATGATTGTTAGTTACCGACACACCCACCCAGACAGTCCCCCTAAAGGAGTAGGGCAAAGGTAACGAGGTCCTTGCTATTCAGCGCCTCCTGGCGTAGTAAGCTCATCCCCAGTCATCTGGGTTTGAAATGTCTAACCATACGAATCGCAGGAGACCCCTGGGGAGTGTTGTTCGTCGGAGGACACGCTCCCCGTGGTCACCCCCAGAGCTTTTGAATCTGTGGCGGAGGTTTTCACCCTGGGTGGTGGTATGATTAAAAAAAAAATCCACCATTAATTCTCCAATACGATTTTTATCTGACACTCCACACTTCCCATCCACTCCGTATATTGGTTCATCCCCTACTGTAACACCAAGATTTCTCAATACCACTACATTGACATTCCTCCCAATTTTTTCTATGCACCTATCTAAATCTATCCAAAATGCCTCCCTTTCCTTTACACTCTCCTCACTACCACGCCCATATACGCCTACAAAGACCCACATCTCCCTTCCCAGTTTCACTTTCATCCACATTAATCTTGAAGGAACCCCCTTCCACTCCCCTACACGATTACCTATCTCCTCACTTTCTAGTATAGTAACCCCATCCCTCTCCTCACTTCCGATACCCCCTCCCACTACACTCACAAATTCAAACTCACCCCTCCCTTTCAATTTAGTTTTACTTAATGCCAACACATCCACATTCCTTCTCACAAACATACTGCCTATATCTTCTCTTTTAATATAATCTGTACCACACCCAGGCACATTAAGAGATCCAAAAATTTAAGGTTCTTGTTGAAAAAAAAAATCCTCCCAGACCCTCTTATGCCTTGACTTCTCGTAAGAATATACTCATTATATTTACAGACAGCAGGATGCCTAGCCCCATCACTCCGTCCCGTTTCAGCTGCCTTTTACAATCCGAGTGGGAAAAATCTGTAGTAGTATTCTTTTCACCCTACCACAGGGTGGGATTGAGTAGGCGAAAATGGAAATATTCATTCTTAGAAGTGGTACGGGACAGTATTAAAAGTAGGAGGGACAGTCGCAGTGCAATAAAGTAGCATCATTTCTCTATGAGTAAACAAGTCCTCTACCACAGATAATATTGTGTGTGGCTTTGGTCCGTAGGGGCCCCCCATATAGACCCTAAAGTATCAGTTGCATGCTAATGAGCAGATTTTACCGTATGATAACATGCAGCCAATTAGTTAGAGTCTCCTAACATGAACTGATATACAACAATTTAGTAAGCAGGTATACAGTTATATTCGAAAAGAAAGAGAAACATGGATAAAATAGAGGAAACTATTTGGAAATGTAGTAGTATTAAAGAGATCGAGCGCAGACATGCTTTAGGAAGACAGCAAATTATATGTTTGAAAGATAGAAATGGAGAGATCATTAAATATAGAGACAGAATACTAAAAAAAAAAAAAAGTAGAAGAATTTTACCAAGAGCTTTACTCGTCGAAGACCGTAGTTGAGTCAGTAAATTCATCTGTAGACGTTAGTAGTGTATCAGAGATTACAAAGGACAAAGTAGAATTTGCTCTAAAAATATGAAACAGGGAAAAGCACATGGGGAAGATGGTATATCGATAGATCTTTTGAAAGACGAAGGGAAAGAATTTAATTTTCAGTTAGCTCAGCTGTGCAATCAGTGCTTGCGTCAATACAGCGTTCCTGAATTCTGGTGTAATGCCATAGTGATTTTGTTTTACAAAAAAGGAGACCAGAGGGACCTTAGTAACTACCGACCATATAAAGTATTCTCAAAGATATTTACAAATAAACTAAGTCAAGTTTTAGATGGAAACCAACCGAGAGAACAGGCAGGCTTTAGAAGCGGATATTTGAATCTAGATCATTTGCAGGTGATGAACCAACTGATCGAGAAAACAGCAGACTAAGATATACCTCTTTGTTTAGCTTTTGTAGAGTACGAGAAGGCCTTAAAAAAAAAAAAAAAAAAAAAAAAAAAAAAAAAAAATGCCGACAGGAGAAGTTTTGGTCCATATCTAGGTCGGATGAGAAAAAAAATAATAATCATGATAAACAAATAAATGAATATATAAAACTATAATAATGTAAACAATAAATAAAATACATAAATAAATACATAAGTATAGTTAAACAATAAGCAGATAGATAGTAATTAATAATAAATTGACATAACTAATGATGAATGAGAATAAAAAAAAATATATTAAACAAACGGACAAATGATTCTTAAAGATTCGAACTGAACTACATTGCACTGCCTCTGCAGGAAGTTTATTCTATTCATTAACTACACAGGTTGGCAAAGTTGAATCTATTTCCGGACAGTTTGAGACCATTGTTTCTTGTCGGATTCTCATTCAATGTGAAAAATGTTGTCACTTTTGATGTTGTCAATTCCTTTTAGAATTTTAAAGACCTTTATCAAGTCACGTCTGAGTCTACGCATTTTTCAAGGAAAACCGATTCATATGTTTTAGTCGATTTGCGTATGATTTATTTATGATATTTGGAATCAGTTTTGTAGCTCGCCGTTGTACTTTTTCCAATCTGTCAATGTCTTTAATGAGATTCGGTGACCATACGGAAACAGCATTACCCAAATGCGAACGAACTTGTTAATGAGTGATGGACTTTTGAAGTTAGAAGATCGCGCAATCAGTCCTAGAATCATATTTGCTTTCTCAGAGGCTGAAATACACTCTTTGGATGGTTTGAGATTGTTACTAATAATTACGCCGAGATCTTTTTCATAATGTGCATTAGCCACGTTTCAGGCCATTGCTGTAATTTATCTAAATTTTCTAGAATATCTAATTGGTTTAAGTGATCATTTGCCATTCCGCACAGTTTTGTATCATCAGCATATTTGGAAACAGTAGATTTTAGTCCATGGTCTATATAATTTATATATACTATGAATAGAAGTGGCCCGAGAACGGAACCATGAGGAACTCCACTTGTAACATTGAGAAGTTTTTCCATTTAAAACAAATCTCTGTTTTCAACCATTCAAGCAGTTATTAGTCCAACTTAATAGGTTACCACTTGTTCCGTGTGAAGCTAATTTAGTAAGTAGTCTTTCGTGGGGGACGGTATTAAAAGCTTTTGCTAAGTCTAGCTATATTAAATCTATATTGTTTCTTTTGTCATAATTCGAGATAGCTGTGTTGTAGAATTCGAGTTAGTCATGCAAGAACGTTTCCATCTAAAACAATGCTGGCTATCATTTATCAAATAGTTACTTTCTAAATGATGTTCGATAGCATCTCTGATGATAGTTTCCATATTTTCCTACGATTGAAGTCAAACTTATAGGCCTGTAGTTATTTGGATTTTTTGTCATCTTTTTTGAATGTGGGAGTAACGTTAGCTAGCTTCCATTCTCTTGGGACATCTCCTGATATGATGGATTTCTTGAAAGTAATTTCTAATGGAACAACAATCTCACCGAGTTTCTCTATACACCTTTTGATTTTCTTCTTTTGTTATATTTACCGTAGTAAGTTTACCCTAGACTTTCCATAGGTTTCAGTTTGGAGTTAACTTTAAGGTGTTTCGTTTACGAAAACTGAGCTAAAATAATTGTTTAAAATATCACACATTCCTTCGTTTGAATATTAAGTTGACCGTCAGCAGATAATAGTGGACCAATGTGATTCCTAACAACCTTTTTATCTCTAATGTAGCTATAGAATTCTTTGGGATTCTCTTTGGTTTTATCAGCGATATTCATTTCGTATTGTCGTTTTCTTTTCTTTCTTTCTTTTTGTTCTCTTTTTTAAATCTGTCTGTATTAATACATAACTTTGATAGTCATTAGATGCACCCGATCATTTACAATTCTTGAAAGCCTGTCTCTTTTTAGCAATATTTTTTTCAGTTTTTTTGTCAAGCCATTTTGGGCGAGCCTGATTTGGGAGACGTCTGTCCATAAAAGGAATGTAAGTATGAATCATCTTAGTGGGCATATTTTAAAATATTTCCCACTCTGATCTACAAGTCTTTCGCTTGATTTTGCCTCCCAATCTGTAAGCTGAAGCTCCTGACGTAGTCCTATAAACTAAGCTTGACTGAAATCGGGTACTTTAGAAACACAATTATCTATTCTAAAATGTTTTAGTAGTTTGAATCTAACTAAATTGTGATCGCTATTTGCAACAGTTTCACCTTTGACTCGGTAGAACAAATAGCAATACAAATTCTGCTACGAATAGATCGTAAGGGCTCTAGAAAGGATTTATGCGATAGGTACCGTTGTAATTCGACTACATAAAAATAAAGAAAAGATCAAGATCGAGAAAGGAGTACGGCAAGGCAAATTTCATTAAAATTAATTACAGCTCACTTGGAAGAGGTTTTCAGAAGGTTGAGTTGGGGAAGAGAAAGGTTTGAAGATTAATGGCGAGTATTTGAACCACCTAAGA
>NC_134820.1:15417409-15434909 GCF_046742065.1 Oratosquilla oratoria | reverse complement strand
GAATATTTTACATTACCCTAAGTAAAAAAAGGAAAATTGTATAAAATATTTTATTCTATGTAGAATAAAACAAGAGATTTTTACTATATCAACGTGTGTTTATCTGGAAAAACTTAAGAACATTATTGATTCATAATTAATCTATTCGTTGATTTATTAATTTATTTATTTATTTATTAATGTCTTAATTTGATTTTTTCTCAGACCTTTGTGTTTGTAATGATGGATGTGGCCAACAGCTTATGATATCAACTTTTGTTTATCTGGAAAATCCTATGGGTGTTATTTATTCATTATTTGTTTATTCATTTATTTATCAATTTCTTTATTTATGTTTATGCGCCCACCATTAAATTTACAACGACGGATGCAGCTTACTAACGTTTGGGGACCTCTGAGGCAGGCCGACCTTCCGGTTACAGAAACAGAAGAAACACTCACCGTCAGCGTATACGGTTGGGAGTCTGCGTTTCAATACATAGGAAATTGAAAAAAGAGCTTTGGAGAAGGCATACATTGCCACCGAAAAAACACAAAATTCTTGAGGGGGATTTATATCCTGGACCCAAACATCCACACAGCTGGCAGTTGGCGAGTGTGGGACAACGAGACCGGGATGAGTTCACGCAGGGTCGTCAGATCATAATGTAAGATATTGACGGACTTTGATTCTTCTTCTGTTTTCAGTCCACCCTTCCACCCCCCGTATCCTCCTTACAGCTTTGGTAACCACTGCCATATTTGATAAAGAAAAAAAAGAAGAAAAAAAAAACGATAAGGGCATCTGACGCTCTCAGACGAATAAAGTAATTTGGTTTTAGCCAAAACTATTCATAAACGATCTAATGTACTAACGTGTTTTATTCAGTCTTCCATGACCACATTTCATTCAGCACCGACTGGGGTCCAGATTTCATCTATGTTACTACAGTTTAAGTTGAAAAATGTCTTTGGTTGTAAGATAGCTCATAACACAGTAAATGAAATTTTGGTTTCATCAAAAGTAATAATAATGATAATAGTAATAATAATTATGATAATAATAATAATAATAATAATAATGATAATAATAATAATAATAGTAATAATAATAATAATAATAATAATAATAATAATAATGATAATGATAATGATAATGATAATGATAATGATAATGATAATGATAATGATAATGATAATGATAATGATAATGATAATGATACCAAACTGTGCCCTCATCCCGCCACCAAGATCGCCGACAGAGGACTCGCCGTGATCATCCACAGGCTCAGGTTGGGATACAAGTGCTGCTGGGAAATCATCGAACGACAGGAAAGGGAATGCGACCACTGCGGGATGAACACCTCAGAGCCTCTCCTTCACTATCTACTAGAGTGCGCTCACACCATCGCCCTGAGAAGAGGTAGACAATTCAACCCCATGGCCCCCGAAGCTTGGAAGACTGGAGCCGACATAGTTTACAACATCACCGAAAACAGAACGGCTCGCCCACATCCTGGTCGGACACCCTCCGCCCAGATAACTACAAAAACGCCGGAGTAGCTGAACACAGAGCGGCTCAACACTTACGGGCCTCCGAATGGAGAAAGGCCCGTGTGTAGATAAACATTATATACCGAATTAAAAAAAAAAAAAAAAAAAAAAAAAAAAAATTGGGTGCCAAAACTAGCCAAATCTTTAATACAAAAATTTCTTGCGTGCCATCGGAATGAAATAATAGGCGTACATACGAGGACCTATAAGGGTCCCTATCGGCTGCTGAACGCAAGCATGCGGTTACCAATGGCCATACAAAACGTACAAAAGAAGCTGGATATTATCATTTTTTAATTGACTTCTGGGTTTTCTTCAATTCATGCATACCATTTTCCCTCGTAAACTGTTCCTATACATTGCCAATGCATTGCAAAAATATATTAGATCCTCATCCTCTATATACTCAATATAAAACTATTCAATTAAATGATAATATTATATTTGTGTTTATGTAAAACTCAAGTCTGTACGTACAGAAATGGGACTATATGCATAAGTTCATGAACATGGAAACCAAGTGTGTGCACGACGATGTAACCATATTTGCAAATAAATGTTATACTTAGGTATCTCAACCCCTTTTAACATACGTAGAAAATGAATATGCAAAGCGGGCCCTACGAGCCTCTTCGGATTAAATGACTGTAAATTCTAAAAAGGGTGGACATTGTAATTATTGGGTGACTTGATGTATATAGTTTATTGGGAACCGGTATCGTTGATATGAAATATGTATAAGTTACTCTAAACTACGAAGCTTTAAGAAAAGAGAAGGTGGTTTACATTCGTAATGTTCTATTCCATTTCAATTATTTTCATTCTTTCACTTATTTCCTTTTTTCTCCACTCAAATGCGTGCAGGTATCGAAGCGCCCAGGCACGGAAGAGACAGCTACGAATTTCAGTTACTTCGCGTCATGTTAGATCACCTGCACCATTACGAGGGCTTCCCACTGATCTGCATAACACATGGATCGAGTATATGGGTCGTGGGCTGCCCCAGGAGTGAGGCGGGCAGGCGGGACATGGCCGCCATATTAGTAGTACCAAAACATTAGCACGTGTGAACCACTCCGCCGGTCATGGGAGCTGTCGTGTTACTCTCGTGGCCTATGTGGCTGGTATGGGCTGCGTGATAGTGATGCCATCTGTAAATAATTTTCCTGTGTGGTTTATGAAACAGTACATGTCTACATGTACCGGGATTTGACCATAAAAGTAATCAAACAAGTACGCTAAAACAAGAGAACATGTAGATGTTTTAACTTGTATCCAAAGATCTACATAACAATATAGATTACAAAGGCGGAGCATGCCGACAGGTGACCTTTTGATCCATCTCTAGGTCGGATGCGAAAAAATCATATAAGTAATTAAATGATAAATAAAAACTATAATGTAAATAACAAATAAAATACATAAATAAATGCATAGGTATAGTTATGTAATAAACAAACAGGTAAATAGTAAATAATAATAAATTGACATATAACTAATAATAAATGAAAATCAGACAGACAAATGATAACAAAACAAAAACAAATAATATAAAATAAATCATAATCATTACAGTATCTTGCTTAGGTATTTATCTAAATGATTCTTAAAGCTTCGAACTGAACTACATTGCACTACCTGTGACATATAACTAATAGTAAATGAAAATCAGACAGACAAATGATAACAAAACAAAAACAAATAATATAAGATAAATTATAATCATTACAGCATCTTGCTTAGGTATTTAACTAAATGATTCTTAAAGCTTCGAACTGAACTACATTGCACTACCTGTGCAGGAAGTTTATTCCATTCATTAACTACACTGTTGGCAAATTTGTTTCTACCTACTTCCAAACTGAATCTATTTCCAGACAGTTTGAGACCATTGTTTCTTGTCTGATTCTCATATAATGCGAAAATTTGGTCATTTTTTATGTCAATTCCCTTTAAAATCTGAGTCTACGCATTTTTAGGGAAAACAGATTCATGTGTTCTAGTCGATTTTCGTATGATTTATTTTTGATATTTGGAATCAGTTTTGTGGCTCATCGTTGTACTTTTTCCAGTCTGTCAATGTCTTTAATGAGATTGGGTGACCATACGAAAACAGCATATTCCAAATGTGGACGAACTAACGATTTATATAGCTTGTTAATGAGTGATAGACTTTTGAAATCAAAAGATCGCGCAATCAGTCCTAGAATTTTATTTGCTTTCTCAGAGGCTGAAATACACTGCTTGGATGATTTGAGGTCGTTACTGATAATTACGCCGAGATCTTTTTCACTCCACTTTTGTTAACGAATTTCCAAATAACTTGCAATCGTACTTACTGTTATTTTTGCCTATGTGCATTACCTTGCATTTACTTGCGTTAAATTTCATTAGCCACTTTTCAGACCATTGCTGTAATTGATCTAAATCTTGTTGAATATCTAATTGGTTTGAGTGATCATATGCCACTCCGCACAGTTTTGTATCATCAGCAAATTTGGAAAGAGTAGATTTTAATCTATGGTCTATATCATTTATATATACTATGAATAGAAGTGTCCCAAGAGCGGAACCCTGAGGAACTCCACTTGTAACTTTTTTCCATCTAGAAGTTTTTCCATTTAAAACAACTCTCTATTTTCTACCATTCAACCAATTACTAGTCCAACCTAATAGGCTACCACTTATTCCGTGTAAAGCTAATTTAGTAAGTAGTCTTTCGTGTGGGACGGTATCAAAAGCTTTTGCACAATCTAGATGTATTAAATCTATATGGTTTCTTTTGTCATAATTCGAGATAACTGTGTTGTAGAATTCGAGTAAGTTAGTCACGCAAGAACGTTTCCGTCTGAAACCATGCTGGCTATCATTTATCAATGGTTGTATCCTATGTACATCATTTTGTGCGGAGCATAAATAAGGCCTTCGTATATGTGTGTGTGAGTGAAACCACATGTTATAATCTCAATTTCTCAAATCTTGACAAGCAGTCATCTTCGGCGTTTTTCGAAATTTAGTCATCTGGTCATTGAAATGGACACAGTTGATTACTGGATTACAATTACTTTATTTACACTACTAACTACACATGTATTTCAACAAACAAAATTCACCCGTCACTAAACATACACGTATCCACAATATTAAAAAAAAAAACTCCAGTGCATCTTTACAGAACAAAACCTACATTAGTATTTATTATGAATATTGCTATTGTATCGTGTACAGCACATTACAGGTGCCTTAAATATTGGACGATAGTGATATACATGGATATGCTTCGGTGCTTTTGAAACCATATATTTCACATCGATCCTGAAACAGAAACTGACACGGAAATCGTTCCGTAAAAAGAATGTACATACATCAGTTACAATAGTACTAGTAGTTCATATTCATTAAATAGAAACGAAGACACATACCCGTTGTTGTTGTTTTTTTCCTGAAAAATCAAACTCTTCCGTAACAGTAGTTGAGACCGGTAGAAGGATAAATTCTTATGAGTTGAAACATAATAGTACATGGGGTGGGGGGTGTCGAATTTCATCAGAAAAAAACGTTACATAATTTTTGAACGAGCCCCGAATAGTAATTTATCCCATCTAATATGAATTCCTCACACTTCACAATATAGAAAAAGCCTACACATGTAATCAGGAAGAACAACTGGTTCTATACAGATACACAGCTCTAGACATCGTTTGAGCCTTATAAGATATTTTCAAATTACAAATATTTATCCTGCTATTGCCAAGATTACATTCGTGACAAATGGGTTGCTGCTAGATCTATTTCTTACAGATAATAAATACATAGCATTAACATGACAACACCTAAGAAAACAGTTGGTGGGCAACATTTTATGGCTCCTGATGGCCACATCATTTGTTGAAGGGTATCGGGATGTTTTGGGTAATAAAATCTTAATAAACTTACGAGTGAAAGGACTGCTCACATCCATCTTTTCTTCGGTTGGTGCAGTTGAATGCAGCATAAGTTGGCATTGTAAAATGATCGTTAGATATGTAAAACACACCAGTATATAGGAGCGAAAGCTGCCGAGAACTGTAAGGGACGCTATCAGTGAATCGCGTGGCGTGGGTTTGTTTTGGTACTACCAACATGGCTGCCGCCGACCTCATAATCAGGACACCGATCCGTGATCCAGTTATTTTTAGATCAGTGTGCCTTTCACGACCACGCAATCACCATCATGGCCGTCGCTTGGGGGCAGGCCATATATCACGATTTCATGCTCACCGGGGAAACAAGGCGTGCATTATGGATGGATTTATTACCGCACATATATATGCACAACAAAATTAATACACACACATATATTATATATATATATATATATATATATATATATACATACATATATGTATATATGTATATATGTATATGTATGTATATGTATATATATATATATATATATATATATATATATATATATATATATATATATATATATGTGTGTGTGTGTGTGTGTGTGTGTGTGTGTGTGTGTGTGTGTGTGTGTGTGTGTGTGTGTGTGTGTGTACATATGTATGACAAAATGAGCGGAAACTGTGGTGTGGTAAACGCCAAAAAACCCGTAGGAGTTTCTCTTACTAACGTTTCGTCCTTAAAAGACTTCCTCAGGGGAAGTCCTGGACTTCGAGGCATATGCAGTGGCATACGGATAAGACTGGATTTTAGGGGTAATAAGAACATATTATTACAAGATAGAAATAAAAGAATACTTACCGCTTCTTCATCGGAAAGGTGACATCCACAGTAACAAGGATCCACCTATTTGGCTGCACGGTGAATACTTTTCATCAGGAATTTCTTCCTTTCACGAATTATTCCCTTGGAGGTATCTTATTCACTCTTGAGGATTTGGGATGAGGAGAGATTCTCTTCAAAATACAGTTTTAATCCACTGAACACTTTCATTACCAGAGAGATTTTTATTGTCCCCTTCTATGGCAGTGATGGCATCTGTCACTGGTTTCAGGCGCTTGAGAATACCCTCAGTCCGATCCCGAAATATTTCTAAAAGTAGGAGCTTTTTAATGGACATGTCCAAAGATAGCTTGGCATCATCACTAATTGCCAGAGCCTGAAGTGCATGTTTCTTAATGCATACACTCTTCAGACACTGGATAATGGATCCCCATCTGAAACAAAAGAGGTCAACAATATTAGCACCAGTATGAATTCTCAATTCAGAACAGCTTAGTCATGAGAAACATTAAATTAATTAAAGAATTCATAGCAAGTTTACTGGCATATGAATGAAATTTCAAATACTATTTTGCAAGTTGTGACCTTTAGCAATGAGTAATACACTAATAATTCTTACCTTGTTTTAACAGGCAGTTTTAGTGTTTGATGTTGCCATTGTGGTGACTGCTGTTGATGTTGTTTGAGTAGAGCAATGAGCAAACGTTTATGCAGTCAGACTGGATACTTTATGCAGACTTGATCTTGTTTTAGGTCTGTGAATATTAACTGCAGAGTGTGAGCCATGGAACCATATGGTTTTATATGGGGATACTCCAACTGAAGCAGTTCCCAAGCCTTTTTTTATATTAGAGGCATTATGTGCAGATCCCCAACAATTTCAATGGCCCAATGTCATCCACTACTTTTTTCAGGAGATCTGCTATGTACTGCCCAGTGTGGCTTTCTGCACTTAATGATAAAACAGAAGCTAGAAATAGATATTGCAGCGTATTTCAAAAGTGCAAAACTAATGAAAACCGGAATACAGACAATTGACTATTAATTGATATCAATCTCTTCTTAAGATAGGAGATTTATGTGAAATACTTTATTGTATTGTCAAAGTTAATTTTGTAATTAAGTTCTAATTGACTGTTATTTTAACTGAAAATAAACTGTTGCCATGCTGTTCCAAAATATGGGCCTTGGCACTGCCACAATGATGTTTATGATCCCCTCATTCCTATAATTATCCAGTATATTAGGATTAATTAGGCCAATGATTATGTACAATTCATTAAGAATAATAAGTGACGTAATGATGCTACATATTCCTACAGTTCTTACCTGACATTAGTCCAACTATCACACATTACTGCAACACTAGAAGCAGATGCTACTAGTTCCTTAACAGTTACAGAACACTTCTGGTAGACCCTCTCAAGAAGATTGTTTGAGATTGAGTCCCGGCTCCGAATCTAGAAAGATGGCCTCAGAGTCTTGAAGAACTTTGCCCACAACTTATTACCCACCAAGTTTTGTGGACAGCCACTTGCATAGATAGCCCGGTCTAACTGCGACTGAGCTTCTTCCTGTAATGCATTTGATTTCCATTAATCATAATACTGATAGACAGATAACTGAATGTTGACATTGAAGACACATTAGTGTATACAATATATAACTATAACATAGTATATACTTACTGTTTGTGTTTCTGTCATTTTTTCAACATATGTGTATGAAGCAATCTTCTGCTTTGTTAACTTTTTGGCTTTGGCAGGAGTGGAAGTCACTGGAGTGATTCCAGAACTGACAGAGACAGATAGTCCAGGTCTACTTGTTGTGCTTGTGACTGTGTCAGGTCTGGGCAAAGCCATCGGAATCGGACTTGAGAAAAATGAATCATCTAATGAGTGCTTGTACTTGTTGCACTTGTATCATGTAAGAGCAACTGCAGTTCCATGTCTGAGTCACTGTCTATGCCTTGTGATCTTCCCTCAGTAGTTTCAGCATCAGTAAGAACTGTTTTTCGGCCTTTACCGTGAGTCAAATATTTCTTCTTGATTTCTTACCACATTTCTTGCACTGATAACAAACACGAACAACTTACAATATTGTTAAATCTCAGTCACAGTGGTGCCAAACCTCTTATGAGACAAAATTCCAGAAACTACACCAAATTTGCAGAAAACGCTTATATATCACCACCATCAAAAGCATTTTATTAACACACGTGTTTGAGAGTTAAAGATGCAACAGGTTCATTGTAAAAAAAAAAAAAAAAACAGGATTCACGGAAAATTACCTAACATCATAAAAACTATATATCGAGGGGTATACTGTTTTATTTGATAATCTAGATATAATTATATTTTTTTCTTGCAGATATATTTATGACAGGAAAAAAAAAAAAAGTTTCGCTAGTCCCGGCACAACGCGAGGTGACGGGGGCTAGCCGTCTCTCCCATGCCTGGGCGCCGCGATACCTGCACCCATTCGTTTGGAGGCAGAAATTAAAAGCAGAAGTGAAATATGGTAAGATGTACTCAATCATATCGAATGATGTGGGCTCCACTTTACTTCACATTGTGAAAGTTTGGGTATCTAAGTTATTTTCTTTGATATTGTATGACTATTAAATCAGAAATGTGCTTAAATTTAAAATATAACAGCTTGACTTAGCGAAGAAGTTATACTTTTCACTTCATTTGCAAAACTGATTACATCGCCGTGCACACCCTCGGGTGGATGTATATGAATTTATGCAAATACAGTCACATTTCTGTACATACAGACTGAAGTTTTACATTAACAAAAAGATCATAATAATGTTACTTAAATTAATAGTTTAGTATGGAGCATTTAGCGGATGAAGATCAAATACATTTTTTTTATGATACATTGGCAGTGTGTATGTTGGGGCGAACCCCGACAGAAAAATAACTATAGAAGAGAGAAAGGAAAAGGGAGAGAAGAAAAGGAGAGAAAAGATGAAAAAAATATATATATATCTATCTCATCAACCATTCATATGCCCAAGGACACCACACTCTTTCTGGAGGGAACGAGGTTTATTCCGATGTTCCACGGTTATCCATGATCCAGCCCGAAGGAGGAGGAGTTGTACGGTAATGCCGGTTAGTCGTCTTGTGGAACATGGGGACATTGGGTAGGTGGGTCCATCTTTGGTTGAAAGGAAACTCGACCTTCCATTCTCCTTTATTCTTCCAGAAACTTCCCAAACCGGGGAAGGGAGGGAATTGCGAACTTGCGTCCACTTTCAATAGTACATTGTACTCCAGGATTGGTTCCCTGTAATTTTACAACCTTATTCAGAAACAACTACATCAATAGGAAAACGGAGTAGGGAAACTGAAAGATTCGTGAGGCCGAATAAATCCTTACAAGACTGTAGAGAGGTAATATGAGGTTAATATGCCTCTTCCTGAAATATAACATAGGAAACGCCTCTTCAGAAATCTTTAAATTACCCTACTTAAAGTTTACAAATTATTTTAGGTTAGGCTAGGTGGCTAACCCCCTATATAGGTACGCGCGAATCCACGCGCGGCGCCACTGTCGACCATGTACTGTTTAATTTTTTTTTTTTTTTTTTGCGGCTCACTAGCTTTTGTTTAGCTTGGTTTGAATGCTTGCTGCGTTCAGCGCATGCGCAAGATATTCAAATTACCTTGTTGTTTTGCAAATGTATACCCAATTCTTAAAATAGAAAAAAAAAAAATCAGCGATTTAAACGGAAATTTGGTTATCAAACTTGGCAACATAGTTTTCCAAGTAATAATATTAAGGTAAGGCATCACTAGATATTATTTTAATTTATATTAACATGTTTATCAACTTATTTTCTCCCGGAAATAAGAAGCTTAAGATCGTTGATCACTTGATGTTTGAGCTTAGGGTCATCACATGTAGGCATATGGTCACGCGCGAAACCATGCGCGGCGCCGATATCGCCATCTTTTGCGCCCCGTCCGTTGGATTTTGATTTTTGTTTGGCTTAGTTTGAATGCTTGGAGCGTTCAGCATATCCGCAGGGTATTAAAATTATCTTGTTGTTAAACAAGTTTATGCCCAGTTCTTCACAACTTTACTAATTCTTGCCGGTTTCAACGCAATTTTTTATATTAGCCTTGGCAAATTAGTTTTTCGAGTAAAAGTGTAAAGGCAAGAAACTAAATCATATAATATTGAATGTAATAATGTTTATTAGCCTCTATTCTACCGGATATGAGCAACTTTGAAATCGTTGGTAATAGCGCAGTTGTGCAATCTAAGTTTCTTGAAGCTTAGATGCCTATTCGACATATTGTTGCCATGGCAACGTGATAGGTGTCAGTAAGAACGGTGTAAGAGGAAAGTCCTGCATTGTTTTTGACATGCTCAGGATATTTTTGGACCCATAAAACATGTGCATGCCAAGTTGCATGTCAGTTGGGCCAGCGGTTTGGATTTTATTGATTATTTCTAAATTGACAACAGTTGCCATGGCAACGTGATAGATACTTGTAAGAATGGTGTCAGAAGAAGGTCCTGCAATGTTATTGACATGCTCAGGTGTTTTATTGACCCATAAAACCTAGAAATGCCAAGTTGCATGTCAGCTGGGCCAGGGGTTTGGATTTTATTTATGATAATCTGAAAATTGACAACTTCATGGTTGCCATGAAAAGGCAAATATGGTATGATGGAGATGTCTCACATTGTTTTTGACATACTCATGTGATTTGTTGATCCTTAAAACCCAAGTATTCCGAATTTTAATAAAATTGGACCAGTGGTTTAGAGTTAACGTGTATTTCTTTACGAAATCTTTACAAATGACCACCCTTAATTCTAACATTTTGCTATGGTAAGTCCAGCCAAAAATGCGGGCTAAAAAAATAATTCAAAAAATCGTATCTCACTTATTTTTTGAGCTATTTCAAAAATTTAAAAAGCATTTTGTTTCTAATAAAATTGCCTTTCATATGTAACAATACTTTAAGAGTTAAAAAAAAAAATTGTGCCCGTACAGTTATGTCATGACACCTTAAGGCCTCAAAACGGACCATAAATGAGAATTGGTTTTGATACATATCATTAAAAATAAACTTATATAACCTAGTTATGAGAACGAAAAGGGTTATTCAAACACGTATCAACAACCCCAGGGCCTGGTTATTGCCCAAATTCGTGTGACTTGCCTTTTCCCTTTTACGTCTCATTTCCTTTCCTCTCTATCGGACGTGGGCTTTTTAATTAAAGTTAATTAAAGGATCTGACGTTAACTCTTACCTTTAGAAAGGGAAAATTTCTGACTGATTTGCCTTGCTTGGCTGTCTTGAAGAGCGTACGTGACTTCTCTAATATGCCACGTTGGCTTAATCATTGTAAACAAAGACTTCGTTCTCTTTCCCCACTTGTCCGATAGCGAGATTATGGCTTAATTCTTACATAGTAACATTTCTTTACAGGTTTGCTGACGACTACGGTTCTTTTAATAAGGACAATAGTAAATTAAATATATTAGAGCTGGGTGATGAACCAATTTTTAAGTACATCCAAAATTTTAAAGGGGTAGCTTCCCCCCCCCCCTGACATGTAGAGACGTATGACTTACGGGAACAGTCTATGCGGGAAAACGGTATACACGAATTAGAGAAAAATGAATACATAAATCAGAGAACGAAACTAGTAACGTCACTACAGCTTCGATACCTTCAGGCATGTGAGTGAGAGAGAAAACATAAATGAATAAAGGAGAAAACTAAAAGAAATGAAGTGCAATGGCACGGCAAGGAACAGAATGAAAAAATATGTAAAAGCAAACAAGCCTGCACGCATTCAAGTGAAAGAGAAAAAATAAACAAAGGAGAGAAAGAAAATAAATTGGATGCAATGGCACTACATGGGATTAGATGAAAAACCTTACTCAAACAAACATGCACGCATTCAAGTGATAGATAGAATTAGACAAAAAAGAAAAGAAAATGAACGAGAAGTAATGGCATATACGGAATTAAACTAGATAAATAATATGGTGTCCGGACATAATCCCTCCTGGACACAATCCCCCCGGACAAAATCCCTCCGGATAATATCCCTCCTGGACAGAATCCCCCCAGGACAGAATCCCTCCTAGAGTATATGTTTATTTATGTATTTTAATATGTTAATATATCTATATATTAATGTATTTTAATATATAGTATATAATATTTGACTGTATATGTGAGCATATGTTTATTTATGTATTTTAATATATATAATATTTTCATATATGTTTGTAAGGTGTAGTAGTGAAGCAAAAAACTTTTTTATAAATGATTTATTGAAACAAGTATATAAATGTCTGTACTGTATTCATTAGCACCTCGGTAAGGTAAAGTAAGATGTTAATTGCTTTGCATGTGATGATATATAATGGGAGAGCTACTAAACCGAATAATGTGGGGGGAATTTGTCCAGCCCGCTCACTTTTGTGGAGGGATTCTGTCCAGGAGGGATATTGTCCGGAGGTATTTTGTCCGGGGGGATTATGTCCCGGATACAAATAATATAAACAAATGATAGTGAGTGGATAATGTAATGGAAAACGAGTTAAAGTAAGAGAAAATAATGAATATTTTACATTACCCTAAGTAAAAAAGGGAAAATTGTTTAAGATATTTTATTCTATGTAGAATAAAACAAGAGATTTTTATTATATCAATGTGTGTTTATCTGGAAAAACTTAAGGACATTATTGATTCATAATTAATCTATTCGTTGATTTATTAATCTATTTATTCATTTATGTCTTTATTTAAAGATTTTCTCAGACCTTTGTGTTTGTAATGATGGACGTGGCCAAAAGCTTATGATATCAACTTTTGTTTATCTGGAAAAACCTATGGGTGTTATTTATTCATTATTTGTTTATACATTTATTTAATAATTTCTTTATTTATGTTTTTGCGCCCACCATTAAATTTACAACGACGGATGCAGCTTACTAACGTTTGGGGACCTCTGAGGCAGGCCGACCTTCCGGTTACAGAAACAGAAGAAACACTCACCGTCAGCGTATACGGGTGGGAGTCTGCGCTTGAATACATAGGAAATTGAAAAAAAGAGCTTTTGAGAAGGCATACATTGACACCGAAAAAACACCAAATTCTCGAGGGGGATTTATATCCTGGACCCAAACATCCTCACAGCTGGCAGTTGGCGAGTGTGGGACAACGAGACCGGGATGAGTTCACGCAGGGCCGTCAAATCATAATGTTGTAAGATATTGACGGACTTTGATTCTTCTTCTGTTTTCAGTCCACCCTTCCACCCCCGTATCCTCCTTACAGCTTTGGTAACCACTGCCATATTTGATAAAGAAAGAAAGAATGAAAAAAAAAAAACGGTAAGGGCAGCTGACGCTCTCAGACGAATAAAGTAATTTGGTTTTAGCAAAAAATATTCATAAACGATCTATTGTACTAACGTGTTTTATTCAGTCTTCCATGACCACATTTCATTCAGCACCGACTGGGGTCCAGATTTCATCTATGTTACTACAGTTTAAATTGAAAAAATGTCTTTGGTTGTAAGATAGCTCATAACACAGTAAATGAAATTTTGGTTTCATCAGAAGTAATAATAATGATAATAGTAATAATAATTATGATAATGATAATAATAATAATAATAATAATAATAATAATAATAATAATAATAATAATAATAATAATAATAATAATAATAATAATAATAATAATAATAATAATAATAATAATAATAATAATAATAATAAAAATAATAATAATAATAATGATAATAATAATAATAATAATAATAATAATAATAATAATAATAATAAAATAATAATATAATGGTAATAATAACAACACATGCACATGGACAAAATAGCCTCCTCCCCGACCACGGAACGTTGAGATCTTCATATATGCTGACGACATCGCATCGCCATCGTTAGCAAGGACAACTGCCGCACCAATGCCCAAAAAGCACTCAACACTATACAAAAGACTGCTAATAATCTTCAAGATAATAATAAGAAGGAAGACAAAAATATTAATAAAATGGCAAACCCAATAATAATCATCTCCATAATAATAATCTTCTTGATGATGACTTCACCTATCTTGGAGTCACTATGCAGAAAACCTTGTCATCCTCTCATCAAATCCAGAAGATGAAGCAAATGACAAAAACAAGGACAGCGCCGATGAGATATATGCAATCACTTGATGCGGGTGCCAGCCGCCTGGTACTGGAACACTACTACAAGTATTGCATCCGACCCATTATTGAATATAGAGCACCTATCCTATCACATCTAACATCACAGCAGGAAGAATCACTTGAAGTTGCATAAAACAACGCCCTTCGCCTCATCCTAGGTGCTCCCATGTGAACCAGAAAAAGCAACCCGCAGATGGAATCTGGCATACCACCACTGATGGCAAGGATTCAGAACCGGGACTGCACCGCGGCAGCCAAGGCCCTGCTGAGCGACAGGGACTCAAGACTAAACTCAAGGCTCACCTGGACGCGCACCCGGACCTACCACGACCAGATACATACATCGGACACCTAGGAGACCAAATCCGCGCGACAGGCATGGAAGGGCACCTAAAGGCTCTGAAGCCAGACAGGGAATGCCTGAAGTACCGACCTCCAGCCCCGTGGATATCCCCAACAACTACTTTCAACTACACACAAATACCACATGCAAAGAATCACTGCTCACAAGGGGAACTGGGAGACGCTGCACGAATAGCGATCCAGGCAACGGAGGCCCAGGATGGTTTTGTCTGCTACACTGACGGCACTGTCGACCCGGAGAACGGCATAACAGGTCCAGGAGTATACTCCGCAACATACACCGCCGCCTGGCGCACATCAGACCACTGCTCGACCCTACAGACTGAGCTGGTGGCAATGCAAAATGCTCTGGAGTACTCAAGCCAACTACAAGGGCCGGTGGTCATACACACAGACTCTCTTGCGGTGACACAAGTACTCCAGAAGAAGGACATACCCACCAACATAAACATTATCACAACAATACTCTACCTCCTGCAGCTACACAACAGACAAAATCGCCCAGTCATCATCAACTGGATACCCAGCCACATAGGGGTACACGGAAACGAACGAGCAGATGAGCTGGCTAAGACAACACGCTACCATCCTCACATAGAATTCCAAGTCCAACCATCAACCACATTAATCAAAAGCTGGGCCAGAGACCACCTACAACGAACAAAGGTAGCCAACCACAGAAAATCGATCAGCTCAGCATCAGCAAGCGCAAAGTGGTACGAGGGGGCCACCAAACTGTGCCCTCATCCCGCCACCAAAATCACCGACAGAGGACTCGCCGTGATCATCCACAGGCTCAGGTTGGGGTACAAGTGCTGCTGGGAAATCATCGAACGACAGGAAAGGGAATGCGACCACTGCGGGATGAACACCCCAGAGCCTCTCCTTCACTACCTACTAGAGTGCGCTCACACCATCGCCCTGAGAAGAGGTAGATAATTCAACCCCATAGCCCTCCGAAGCTTGGAAGACTGGAGCCGACATAGTTTACAACATCACCGAAAACATAGAACGGCTCGCCCACATCCTGGTCGGATACCCTCAGCCCAGATAACTACAAAAAACGCCGGAGTAGCTGAACACAGAGCGGCTCAACACTTACGGGCCTCCGAATGGAGAAAGACCCGTGTGTAGATAAACATTATATACCGAATAAAAAAAAATGTGGGTGCCAAAACTAGCCAAATCTTTAATACAAAAATTTCTTGCGTGCCATCGGAATGAAATGATAGGCGTGCATACGAGGACCTATAAGGGTCCCTATCGGCCGCTGAACGCAAGCACGCGGTTACCAATGGCCATACAAAAACATACAAAAGAAGCTGGATATTATCATTTTTTAATTGACTTCTGGGTTTCGCATGTCGGATAAAAGTCGTTAGTATGCCAGGTTTTGCACCCGTATCAAGCAAGGGTCGCCGATCCTTGTTCTATGGCGTATTCCACTGTATGCAATATGATTTAAAGGAATATCAACCCCCATCCATTTTGAATTATTCTATTCTACATAGAATAAAGTAAAATGTTTTATATAACTTCACCTTATTTTACTTAGTGCAGTGTAAGATATTATTTTCCTACTTTAACTCATTTTCCTTTACATTTTCCATTGATTATCATTTGTTTTCTTTTTATCATTCATCTAGTTTCATTCCGTATAGATAAATTGAATTGAATTGAATTGAATTGAATTTTATTCGGATACAATCATACATACTATAAGTACAATACATACAAGACTCAATATTATACACAGTATATATAATTGTACATCCGAGGATGGCACAGAAAGTCAAAAGACTTATTTCCACTGTGGTCCTCATATTACAATTAGGAAAGGATTATCATAGAAAAGCTTGGTTATACGAAGTGTAAATTGGGATTATAAGAAGTGTAAATTAAACATATAAACTATTTTCTTCAGAGAGAACAGTGTCTAAAATTTAACATTTAACTGATTTTTTAAAACTACTTTTAGATACAATTGATTGAATGTTGGTCGGTAACGAGTTCCAAGCAATAGCACCAGTGTATTTGAAAGTACTTTTCCCTAACGAACTATTAAACCTAGGTACAATGACAGATGACCTACTAGAACGAGTTCTCAGGGAACGAGCATTTCTGACAAGTGTAAACGTATCTGACAAATAACTGGGACAAGAGTCGTTCACAATTTGGTGAACATGATTAAGCTTTAACTGAGCAACACGTTTCTCAACAGGTAACCAATTTAACAGTTTAAAATGCGTATAATCTAGATGAGTACGTGGATGAATTTTCAAAACGGTCCTGATTAGTTTGTTTTGACATATTTGAAGATTACTCTTAGATTTTTTAGATAGGTTGCTATACCAGGAAGAACAAGCATAGTCAATATGACACTGAACCAGGGCTGAAGCTAGTAACTTCATTGTCTCTACATCTAGGTATTTTTGTATTCTTGCCAAAAAAATTGTTCTGGAGCTGACCCTTTTAATTATTTTTTGTGCCATAACTTCTCCCGACACATTTTGATCAATTTCTGTTCCAAGATATTTGACAACAGACCTAGGTTGAATACTAGTATCATTACATTGGATATTGAAGTTGGGAGCATTTTTGAGTTTTTGATTGGAGCCAAAGAGAATGGATTCTGTTTTACCTAGATGTA
>NC_134820.1:15402409-15412409 GCF_046742065.1 Oratosquilla oratoria | reverse complement strand
TTAATCATAATATTGATAGACAGATTACTGAATACTGACATTGAAGACACATTAGTGTATACAATATATAACTATAACATAGTATATACTTACCGTTTGTGTTTCTGTCATTTTGGCAACATATGTTTATGAAGCAATCTTCTGCTCTGTTAACTTTTTGGCTTTGGGAGGAGTGGAAGTCACTGGAGTGATTCCAGAACTGACAGAGACAAATGATCCAGGTCTACTTGTTGTGCCTGTGGCTGTGTCAGGTCTGGGCAGAGCCATCGGTATCGGACTTGAGAAAAATGAATCATCTAATGTCATTTACATTGTATGAGTGCTTGTACTTGTTGCACTTGTATCATGTATGAGCAACTGCAGTTCCATGTCTGAGTCGCCGTCTATGCATCGTGATCATCCCTCAGTAGTTTCAGCATCAGTAAGAACTGTTTTTCGGCCTTTACCACGTGTCAAATATTTCTTGATCTTTCACCACATTTCTTGTACTGAACTATATGGTCTACCATCCGACTTCCGTTATTTTGACAGTACTGTCGAGCAAAATGAACATTCTACTTCCCATCACTTGGGACATCTTTGAATAATTTGGCAACTGGAGTCCTCTTCCTGCCTGGCATTGTAATTTTTACTCACACTACCCACACAGTAACAGAGTACAGGACTGATAACAAACACGAACAACTTACAATGTTGCTACATCTCAGTCATAGTGGTGCCAAACCTCTTATGAGACAAAATTCCAGAAACTACACCAAATTGGCAGAAAACGCTTATATATCACCACCATCAAAAGCATTTTATTAACACACGTGTTTGAGAGTTAACGATGCAACAGGTTCATTGTAAAATAAATAAAAAACACATCAAAACATGATTCATGGAAAATTACCTAAAATCATAAAAAATACATATATCGAGGGGTATACTGTTTTATTTGATAATCTAGAAATAATTGTGTATATATGTATATATATATATATATATATATATATATATATATGTATACATATATATATATATATATATATATATATATATATATATATATATATATATATATATACTTTTTTCGAGATATTTATGACAGGAAAAAAAAATCACTATTCCCTACACAACGCGAGGTGACGGGAGCTTGTGGCCATCTCTCCCATGCCTGGGCGCCGCGATAATTGCACCCATTCGTTTGTAGGCAGGAAACAGAAGGAAGAAGGGAAATAAGGTAGGATGTATTCGATCATATCGGATGATATCGCTTCACATTGTAAAGGGTGGAATATTTGATTCGCATCCTCACATGTCACGTTAAACTTGGTGTTATCGAGATCAATCATGTTTTCTTCTGGTACAATAATCAAGACTGGTTTTAATCTTCTAACAATACGTTTTGGATAAAGAACCTTTCGTTTTGATACTCATAAATGTCATTTACAAAACTTGTTACATCGCCGTGCACACCCTGGGGTGGATGTAGATGAACTTATTTATGTAAATACAGTCGTATTTCTGTACATACAGACTGAAATTTTACACAAACAAAAAGATCATAATAATGTTACTAAAATAAATAGTTTGATATGGAGTATTTAGGGGATGAGGATCAAATATATATTTTTATGATACATTGGCAGTGTGTATGAGACACGTATGACTTACGGGAACAGTTTACGCGGGAAAACGGTATACACGAATTAGAGAAAAATGAATGCATAAATTAGAGAATGGAACTAGTAACGTCACTGCAGCTTCGATACCTTCACGCATGTGAATGAGAGAGAAAACATAAATGAATAAAGGAGAAAACTAAAAGAAATGAAGTGCAATGGCACGAGAAGGAATAGAATGAAAAATATATAAACAACAAAGTAAACAAACCTGCACGCATTCAAGTGAAAGAGACTAAACAAAGAAGAGAGAGAAAAGAAATTGGATGCAATGGCACTACATGGAATAGAATAAAAAAAAAATCATGAACAAAATTGCACGCATTCAAGTGAGAGAGAAAAATAGATAAAGAAAGAAAATGAACGAGAGGCAATGTCAGAAGAAGCACTCACCGTCAGCGTATACGGGTGGAAGAAAGTCTGCGCTTGAAGGCCGCGAAGGCCGCGCCCCACGTCGGGTTCTCGATGTTCTTGCAGCGTCTGTCGAATGTCCGGTACCTGTGGTGGAATTGTAAATAGAGTGTGCGGACTACGAAGGTATCAGGAATTAAATAAACAAACGAATAAAACTAATATAGGAGGTAGTTATGCTTTATCTTTCCTGGACTCAGAATTAATTAAATAATAAAAAGTAACGGAAATATTCCTCCTCCTTTAATTTGGATGTATTTAGAAATATACCTCTTGGATGTTATGTCTTCCTCAACCACTGGCTCTCAAAACTTGTTAATATATATATATATATATATATATATATATATATATATATGTATGTATATATATATACATATGTATATATATATATATATATATATATATATATATATATATCTTTTCCAACCACATATCACTTTAATTCCGTACCATCGCAAACGAGACACAATCGCTCGTAGACGAGCAAATCCTCGGCTCGTCTACGTTTCAATTTCCACGGATGCCTCCTTCGAGAGATTCTCAGTCTCGTTTGCGATGGTACGGAATTAAAAGTAATATGTGGTTGGAAAAGATATTAACTGATCACTGGGAACCATTCAGTGTATGTATATATGTATATATATATATATATATATATATATATATATATATATACATATATATATATATATATATATATGTGTGTGTGTGTGTGTGTGTGTGTGTGTGTGTGTGTGTGTGTGTGTGTGTGTGTGTGTGTGTGTGTGTGTGTGTGTGTGTGTGTGTGTAAAATAACCGAGCAAGTGGGTCTGCCCCACATTTATCATAACTCTTACTTCCTTCCATTTCATTCTTGTTAACACACACACACACACATATATATATATATATATATATATATATATATATATATATATATATATATATATATATATATATATATACAAATATATATATAAACACACACACACACACACACACACACACACACACACACACACACACACATATATATATATATATATATATATATATATATATATATATACATATATGTACATATATATATATATTTATATATATATATATATATATATATGTTGATAAATTGTTTATATATATATTGTATATATATATATATATATATATATATATATATATATATATGTATGTATGTATGTACATAACCGAGCAAGTGGGTCTGCCCCACATCTAACATAACTCTAACTTCCTTCCATTTCATTCTTGTTAATATATATGTATATTATATATATATATATATATATATATATATATATATATATATATGTGTGTGTGTGTGTGTGTGTGTGTGTGTGTGTGTGTGTGTGTGTGTGTGTGTGTGTGTGTGTGTGTGTGTGTGTGTGTGTGTGTGTGTGTGTGTGTGTGTGTGTGTGTGTGTGTGTGTGTGTGTGTGTGTGTGTGTGTGTGTGTGTGTGTGTGTGTAAAATAACCGAGCAAGTGGGTCTGCCCCACATCTATCATAACTCTAACTTCCTTCCATTTCATTCTTCTCTTACACTAAACCCCCAAATCCCCCCTCCCTCCCTCTCCCCCATCTTATCTATCCTGCCCTCTAACTAACTTTATACATATATATGCTAATAAGAACACGGATACGTGTGTTCACTTATGCAAAGTACACCACTTGGAAAGTAACGAAGCAGAGCGTTTTCGTATATTACATCTTCAGTGTAAAAATGTGTAACATACGAAAGCGCTACGCATTGTTAGTGGCCTACTTTTTCATTTTATCTAAACTATTTTTAAATTCATGTATTGTTCTTGCACACCCTACTTTTTCATCCAACTTGTTCCAACTGTCTATTTCTCTATGAGGAAAGCTTTTCTTTTTCAGATCTCTTCTATGTCCTTGATTTTCTTTCCATGTCCTCTTGTATTTCTATCATCCCATTTTATCAGATTCTCCCTCTCAATAACTTCTATGCCTTTCATGATTCTGTAAATAGCTATCAAATCTCCTCTCTCTCTTCTTTGCTCTAGTGTCTGTAGTTCAAGTTTTGCTAGTCTCTCTTCATATGATAATTTTGAGAGTGTTGGTGCCAATTTTGTAATTGCTCTTTGTATTCTTTCAAGTTTTTTTTTATACATTTTTTTTTTGTACTTGGTGACCATATCGTTGCTGCATATTCCAATTTTGGTCTTATCAGAGTGATTAGAATTTTCTTCACCATTTCTTCATCCAGGTATGCAAATGCCACGTTGATTGTTCTTATTAAATTATAAGCTTCTCCAAAAATCTTATTTATATGTTTCTCAGGTGACATATTATTCATAACAATGACTCCCAGGTCCTTCTCTTTTTCTCCTTTTTTATTCCTTCTTCTCCCAATTTATATGCTCCTGTTATTCTGTTTGTGCTTTTTCCAAATTCCATTATACTACACTTTTTAGTGTTGAACTCCATCTCCCACTTCCTACTCCATTCCTGTACTTTATTCAGATCATTCTGTAGTGACTCGCAATCTTCTTCCGTGTTCACTTTTTTTTCAACAGTTTTGCATCATCTGCAAAGAAGCTCATATAACTTTCAATTCCGTCATCCATATCATTAATATATATAGCAAACATTATTGGAGCCAGAACTGTTCCTTGCGGAACACCGCTTATTATTTCATTCCATTTTGAGTGTTTATCTCATATCACTACTCTCATTTTTCTTTCTTGCAAAAAGTTTTCCATCCATTTAAGCAGTTTGCCCTGTATTCCTCCTTCAGTTTCTAATTTCTTAAGCAACTTCTTGTGTGGTACTTTGTCAAAAGCTTTATTTAGATCTAGAAATGCACAATCAGCCCATCTAACTCTTTCTTGTATTATATCTATTAGCCTTGAATAGAAACATATTAAATTGGTGACGCATGATCGTCCTTGTCTGAATCCAAATTGCCTTGGATTTAGCTCGTTGTTGTTGTTGTTGTTTTCTAGATATTTTACCCATCTACTTTTGACAATTCTTTCACAAATTTTTGCTCTTGTACTTGTTAGAGAGACTGGTCTATAGTTGCTAAGGTCTTCCTTATTTCCCCCTTTATATATAGGTACTATATTTGCCATTTCAATTTCCTCTGTGTATTCAACTCTTCCTTGCCTTAACTTCTCCAAATCTTGTTTGCTTTTCAGTTTGTTGTTTACAAATCTGTAAAATAGTTTTGGTTGATCTTTACATTTTTCTATGACATCTTTTTCATATTTTCTCTTTTCCTCTCTGCACGCTTGTACATATTCATTTCTATAACAAGTATATATTTTCCACTTTTCAGGTCTTTTGTCCTTTCTCCACTTGGTCCAAGCTTTGTCTCTTTTGTCTTTTAACTCCTCACAACTTTTGCTGTACCAACACTTTATATATTTCTTTTCTTGGGACATACTTTTCCACACCTTTTTTTTATATAAATTTTTGTCAACATATTCCATTTCTCTTCCACTGTTGTTTCTTCTTTGTATATTCCTTCCCAGTTTTCTTTTTGAAAGAATTCTCTTATATTATCAAATTTGTTTTTTCATACATTATTCTTCTTTTTCTATGTTGTTCATTTCTTTTCATGTATTTTTCCTCATTTAGTTCCAGTTCAATCAATATATGGTCACTTTTACTTATTGGTGTTTTATATTCAATCTTTTCCACTATTCTAGGTTCAGATGTGATTATTAGGTCTAGTCTCGATGGTTCTTCTTCATTTCTATACCTAGTGTTCTCCTGTATCCACTGTGTCATTGTATGATCAATAATCATCTTGATTAGAACATTTCCCCATGAGCCGTCTCCACCCTTTACTGTCATCTCTTCCCAGCAGACTTCTTTGCAATTAAAGTCGCCATCATAACTATTCTTCCTCCACCTTCCATTATCTTATTTAATGTTATTCTTGTGTCCTCTAACATACTTTTATGTTCACTCTCTTCCCACGAGGCTGTTTTTGGGGGCACATAATTTATCACAAACTTTCTGTTCTTCTTATCTCTATTTTCCACTTCGATCATAATCATCTTTACTGAATTCTTTCTATATGTAACACACCTCACGTTTATATCCTTCTTAGTCAGGAACATAACTCCACCCCCTTGTTTTGTCTCCCTGTTCCTAATCCAATAATTATATGCATCATTGCCTACACTGTTGGGTGGTAGTGGACCTTTTAATTTCGTTTCTACAATTCCCATTATGTCCGGTTCTTTTACCTTCAGATAATCATTCAGCTCATTCAATCCTGTTATTAATCCATCTATATTTGTGTAAGACACTCTTAATTTTTTGTCACTTCCACTTTCTGTTTTATTCATACTTATTGCCCTTTTCCCTCTTGTGTTGTGTGACCAGTGTTCCTCGTGTGTGTGTGTGTGTGTGTGTGTGTGTGTGTGTGTGTGTGTGTGTGTGTGTGTGTGTGTGTGTGTGTGTGTGTGTGTGTGTGTGTGCGCGCGCACGCGCACGCGCGCGCAGGTGTGTGGGTGCGTGTATATGACGTAAGTGGAATAGGAAATACAGGAGTCCTAGTCTGCGATAATTCCTGACTAGTTTCGCAGGTATGCTTTTTCAAATGAATGGTATACATTTTTTTTCTTTTTCTTTTTTCGATTTAGTCCATGCGGAGCTAGCCGATTGAAGGACTGTCTTTAATTGCTTCTATGGCCGTAATTTATTTATTTATTAATTCAATTTTATATTCATTTATTTACCGGAGCGTGGAATTTTGTTATATTTGACCCGGCTGGAGGGGGTCATAGTAGGCCTCCCACGGGGGAAGAGCAGATTAGGCTGGCAGCAGCCAGGATTATTTGAGATTTTCCGGCGTCTGATGTGCTGTTTGCCCTCAATTGGTCTAGGGCGGTGGAGGGATCTCCGAAGAGATTTCTTAAATTTTTAAAATGGTCCCTCAACTGTCTGCAAACGAAAAGGCAGTGATTGAAAGAGACCTGTTCTCTGCCACAGGTACAGAGAAGATGAAGGGATTTGGTTCGCCAATGATTTACCCTTATTCTGGATATCATGGCTAACATACAGGGGGGTACAGAGGGGAAGGTCGGGGGTTTTCCTCCGTGGCAGGTTGTTGTCGGCCATCCACGAGCGATGGCAGTGGCGGTGAAGTCTGCCTTCCAGGTCTCCCAGATGGCTCTGTTGATCTTGTGCAGGGCGTCGCTGACCGTGAATTTGATGGAAATCATGTCCTCTTCAGCCCTTCTTGGCTGCCCCATCCGCCTTTTTATTACCGTGCAACCCCACATGTGAGGCAACCCATTGATATCTTATCTGAATATCTTTGTTGGAGGCCTCAGCAGCGAGGTGCAGTATTTCCTGCAAAGTGTCTGGTTGCTAGTCGCATTGACAGCTCTGCAGTGCCTTAAGGCTGTCTCTTGAATCTGAGAGGACGGTGATGCAAGCTGGTGGATGGGGAAGAGCGAGAACTATTCTTATGGCTTCCCGAATGGCGATTAATTCGGCCGAGAAGATGGAGGTGGGGGGAAGCTTCACGGAGATGGACTCTTGTGTGTTTTCCAAGAATATCCCTGCGCCTGTGCGGCCATCCTCAAGCACAGAGCCATCTCCGACCTTATCATCTCCCTCACATGTGCTAGGAGAAGATGTGGACCGTCTTGGCATCTCAATCCCGGAATTTCTGAGACAACTGTTGGAGGTTTGAGTAGCCAGGTGTGAAAAAGGTCCACCTGACACTGGGTAACAAGTTGTCTCGCATCGGGAGGAAGCCCGGCTTTTATGCAGAGGTCCTTGACGGAGCCAGGCAGACCTTGAATGTGCGTCGTCTGTGAGGCCGGCAACCAATCCTCCCGGTCTTCCTCATCCGTAGAATTTGCAACTTTAGCACTGGTGAACAAGTATTTGCAGGCATCTTTCTTCAGTTGATACCAAAGAGGAAGAACACCTGCTTCATTATATACTTGTTCATGTGGAACTGATGCTGGCAAACTGAGACCCAGGCGGAGCGCTTGGCACTCCACTCTGGCTAATCTATACACTACCCAAGGGGGAAGATCGTGCATGGCAGGAGATCCGAAGAGGAGCCGGGAGCGTACCAAACTCTTGACCATGGATATCAGTGTTTCCCTCCTCTGACCCCAGGGCTCTCGGCGGATGACTCGGACGAGGTTTAGGGCTCGTCTAGCGTTTATTATGACCCGATTTATGTGGCTAGTCTATTTTCCGTCTCTCTGGAAGATAACCCCTAAATATCGAACTGCCTTAGCTGGGTATACGGGAGTTCCGCCCACTTTGATGTAATTCCAGTCAGGGATGTCTCCTCTGTTGTAACCTATGCCGTGGACTGGCATGTAAACAGTCTTTGCTGCGGAGAGCATGAAGCCCAGGTCGGTCAGTTGGGTCATCACCAGGTCAGCCTGTCTCTGAAAGAGACGGAGTTCTGACTTGTGCTGGTCAGAATCCTTCTTGGGCCGCCGGTGCCTAGCTTTCCTCCATAATGCTATGTCATCAGCATAGGCTGTGACGACAGTGTCCTTTCTCACTCCTTTTCCCACATCCCCAAGGAGCAATGTGAAGAGGAGCGGGGCAACTACAGAGCTCTGGGGGACTCCCATATCAATGGTTGACGATCGGCTGAGGTGTCCTTTCCAGCGTACAACCATGGATCGACCAGAAAGGAAGGACTGCACAAATTTGTACAGTCCCGGCGAAACTCCAATAGATTTGAGTTTAGATAGCAATTTACCGTGCCAGACGGTATCAAAACCTTTGGCAATATCTAAAAAAGCACGTCTATAGAATCCGTCTCTGTCTTTGGGCCCTATGGATATGTTCGGAGAGTCGCACGATGTGGTCAGTGAGGTCCAGGCAAGGTTCCGACTTGGGCGGCTAGTCCTAGGGATACATACGTGGCTACCTTTGCTTCGCCTGAAGCATCAGTCCCATAGAAGGGAGGGTAGTGGTAGCCTGGCAGAGTTGGTAGCTGGAGAGGGCGTTTCCGAAGTGATTGTAGTGCAATTACCTCGTAGTGGTGTTTGGCGAGATGCTGCACTAGTTGATCCCAGGCAGTGTTTATTGCCCGACAGTTCCATTGCATAATTCTAAGTACAGCCATGATTTGCAATTTCCATGATTGTACTAAGAATCACGAAGATTCCGTCTAGAAGCCGAGCTGCCTGTGGGTTGGAACGAGCTAGATCTTTTTGTATTGTTTCGACTGTGGCTTTCAGGCTCTCGATGGAGCTTGAGAGGGGGGTGGAGGGGGCTGGGAGTAAGGCTGCTCTGTCGTGTGAGAGTGCCCTTATTTCTTTTTCCACTATGGGAGGAGACGTCTCAGGAGGAAGGTTCGTGTTGGTGGGGAAGGATCCCTCGGGGTGGGGTGGGGGGAGATGATCTGGCCTGTCTTTCTTCTCCTTATCTTACATTTCTTAATCCTCTTCTTCTCTTCTATTTTGGTGGTAGTGGTCGTCGGGGATTTGGCAGGCGGCTTTTCTTTGGGGGCACAGACTTCCTCACTTGTTGGTGGAGGCTCAGTGCCAGGTGAAACAGCTGCTATGGAGTCATTTGATTTAGCCACCTGGGTTGGGGGTGCGCTTTCTAAAAGGTGTTTAGGGGACTTGGGTGCTGTCCCAAAGTCCCTCTACTTTGCCCACTCTTCTTTAAGGTGGGTAGTCCATCGCTCCCTGGCAGCAGCTAGCGCTTCCGAGAAGTTGACATATCTCTGGTTTTTTATCTCATGCACTACCCTCCTAATAGCCACTTCTGGGCATCCGTGATAAGCAGCTTTGCTGCATTTAGCGCACCGAGGTGCCTTGCGTCGGCACTCCTTCCTAGAGTGCCCCAGGAGTTGACACTTTGTGCATCTTCTTACTAGAGCGACGTAGGGGACAATTTGGTGTAAGGTATATCCTAATCTGACAGTGGAGGGAAGGGTGTCAGCAAGAGATGCCAC
>NC_134820.1:15387409-15399909 GCF_046742065.1 Oratosquilla oratoria | reverse complement strand
GTTTGAAAACGGCGTAGGTCGTGAACGAAATAGGTCGAGAACGACGTAAGTCGAGGACCCCCCGGAAGAGATAGAATCTAATGCTTTGTCATAAGACCTTCGACGAAGGTAAAGGTTTGATAGCGACACTGAGTCAATGGACTGATGCAGGAAGTCTTTGTGACTCTAAACTTGTTACTGATCTACCTCCTCCTCTTCCCTCCCCCTCCTCCTTCTTCCCAAGTTCCTAAGATTAACAAGGTCTATTTCAGGGGTGGGCAAGCTTTTTTAAGTGTGGGTGCTAAAATCAGCGTGCCATCGGAATGAAATGATAGGCGTGCATACGAGGGCCTATAAGGGCCCCAATCGGCCGCTGAACGCAAGCATGCGGTTACCAATGGTCATATAAAACATACAAAAGAAGCTGGATATTATTATTCTTTAATTGACTTCTGGGTTTCGCATGTCGGATAAAAGTCGTTAGTATGCCAGGTTTTGCACCCGTGTCAAGCAAGGGTCGCCCATCCCTGTTCTATGGCGTATTCCACTGTATGCAATATGATTTAAAGGAATATCAACCCCCATCCATTTTGAATTATTCTATTCTACATAGAATAAAGCAAAATGTTTTATACAACTTCACCTTATTTTACTTAGTGCAGTGTAAGATATTATTTTTCCTACTTTAACTCATTTTCCTTTACATTTTCCATTGACTATCATTTGTTTTCTTTATATTTTTCATCTAGTTTCATTCCGTATAGATAATGATATATGCTTCGTTAACAGTTACATTATAGAGATCTTAACACTTGGAGAATAATAAAAATTTCAACTTTTACTTAAAGCTTTTGATATTCTCTACCTTTAAAATGTGCAATGGAAAGCTACTTTACTCTCTAGATCAGGAGCAGCAAATTTGAAGACATGAAACACCAACATTCGATCTTGGTTCACACAACGTTACACTGCCAGTAGTTGGACGAGTATTTACAATTCCCACTTGTATTACTTGTAACATATCCCTTAAAAGGTAAATCTAAAGAAGTGCACTCCAAATTGATATAGCAATAGAGAGTTAAACAATTTTGTAAATTATTATTACAATACATCAATAATACATTATAATAGTGTCATTTCATCTCATGCATTTTCTTTTTCTCTTTTATTTATATGTTTCTTTCTCACTTGAATGCATGCTGGTTTGTTTACATGTTTTCAGTTTTATCCCATGTAGTGCCATTGCATTCAGTTTATTTTACTTTCTTTGTTTATTTTTTCTCTCACTCAAATGCGTACAGGTTTGTTTACATGTTTTTGTTTTCATTCTATTCCTTTTCATGCCACTGCACTTCAGTTCTTTTCTTTCTTTCTTTTATTTATTATGTTTTCTCACTCAGATGCGTTCAGGTATCGGAGCTGTAATTCCGTTCTCTAATTTATGTATTCAGTTTTCTGTAATTAATGCATACCGTTTTCCCGCGTAAACTGTTTCCGTAAGCCATATATCTCATACATACTGCCAATGTGTTGTAAAAATATATTTGATCCTCATCCTCTAAATAATCAATATTAAACTACTTATTTAAATGACAATATTATAATAATTTTGTTTGTGTAAAATTCAAGTCTGTACATACAAAAATGAAACTGTATTTGCATAAGTAAGTTCATAAACATCCACCCAAGGGTGTGCACGACGATGTAACCAGGTTCGCAAATGACCGTATAATAGTATCTATCAGACGTTCTAAAAATACTGTATAGTTTTACGTAGACTTAAGGCTACTACAGTATCTAATGGTGTACCTTATGAATCTATACATATGTGAATTATAGCTTATAGTGAGGCGTTTTCTCCCTGTCTCACTGCACTATAAACAATATCTTTCCTTCCTCAAGTAAATGAATATGCACTCAGATGCGTGCAGGTGTCGAAGCTATAGTAGCATTTACTAATTAACGTGTTTACTTTCTCAAATTCATGCTTACCGTTTTCCCGCCTTCAAAGACCCACATCTCCCTTCCCAGTTTCACTTTCATCCACATTAATCTTGAAGGAACCCCCTTCCACTCCACTACACGATTACCTATCTCCTCACTTTCTAGTATAGTAACCCCATCCCTCTCCTCACTTCCGATACCCCCTCCCACTACACTCACAAATTCAAACTCACCCCTCCCTTTCAATTTAGTTTTACTTAATGCCAACACATCCATATTCCTTCTCACAAACATACTGCCTATATCTTCTCTTTTAATATAATCTGTACCACACCCACGCACATTAAGAGACCCAAAAATTTAAGGTTCTTGTTAAAAAACAAAAAAATCCTCCCAGACCCTCTTATGCCTTGACTTCTCGTAAGAATATACTCGTTATATTTACAGACAGCAGGATGCCTAGTCCCATCACTCCGTCCCGTTTCAGCTGCCTTTTACAATCCGAGTGGGAAAAATCTGTAGTAGTATTCTTTTCACCCTACCACAGGGTGGGATTGAGTAGGCGAAAATGGAAATATTCATTCTTAGAAGTGGTACAGGACAGTATTAAAAGTAGGAGAGACAGTCGCAGTGCAATAAAGTAGCATCATTTTTCTATGAGTAAACAAGTCCTCTACCACAGATAAAATTGTGTGTGGCTTTGGTCCGTAGGGGCACCCCATATAGACCCTAAAGTATCAGTTGCATGCTAATGAGCAGATTTTACCGTATGATAACATGCAGCCAATTAGTTAGAGTCTCCTAACATGAACTGATATACAACAATTTAGTAAGTAGGTATACAGTTATATTCGAAAAGAAAGAGAAACATGGATAAAATAGAGGAAACTATTTGGAAATGTAGTAGTATTAAAGGGATCGAGCGCAGACATACTTTAGGAAGACAGCAAACTATATGTTTGAAAGATAGAAATGGAGAGATCATTAAATATAGAGACAGAATACTAAAAAAAAAAGTAAAAGAATTTTACCAAGAGCTTTACTCGTCGAAGACCGTAGTTGAGTCTGTAAATTCATCTGTAGACGTTAGTAGTGTACCAGAGATTACAAAGGAAAAAGTAGAATTTGCTCTAGAAATATGAAACAGGGAAAAGCACATGGGGAAGATGGTATATCGATAGATCTTTTGAAAGACGAAGGGAAAGAATTTCATCTTCAGTTAGCGTCAATAAAGCGTTCCTGAATCCTGGTGTAACGCCATAGTGATTTTGTTTTACAAAAAAGGAGACCAGAGGGACCTTAGTAACTACCGACCATATAAAGTATTCTCCAAGATCTTTACAAATAAACAAAATCAAGTTTTAGATGGAAACCAACCGAGAGAACAGGCAGGCTTTAGAAGCGGATATTTGACTCTAGATCATTTGCAGGTGATGAACCAACTAATCGAGAAAACGGCAGACTAAGATATACCTTTTTGTTTACCTTTTGTAGAGTACGAGAAGGTCTTGAAAAAAAAAAAAAAAAAAGGATTACTAAAGCGGAACATGCCGACAGGAGAACTTTTGGTCCATATCTAGGTCGGATGCGAAAAAAATCATAATTATGATAGACAAATAAATGAATATATAAAACTATAACAATGTAAATAATAAATAAAATACATAAATAAATACATAGGTATAGTTAAATAATAAGCAGATAAATAGTAAATAATAATAAACTGACATAACTAATGATGAATGAGAATAAAAAAAAAAATAATATTAAATAAACGGACAAATGATTTTTAAAGATTCGAACTGAACTACATTGCACTGCCTCTGTAAGAAGTTTATTCCGTTCATTAACTACACAGGTTGGCAAAGTTGTTTATACCCACTTCCAAATTGAATCTATTTCCGGACAGTTTGAGACCATTGTTTCTTGTCGGATTCTCATTCAGAGTAAAAACTTGCTCACTTTTGATGTTGTCAATTCCCTTTAGAATCTTAAAGACCTGTATCAAGTCACGTCTGAGTCTACGCATTTTTTAAGGAAAACAGATTCATATGTTTTAGTCGATTTTCGTATGATTTATTTTTGATATTTGGAATCAGTTTTGTAGCTCGCCGTTGTACTTTTTCCAATCTGTCAATGTCTTTAATGAGATTCGGTGACCATACGGAAACAGCATAACCCAAATGTGGACGAACTAACGATTTATATAGCTTGTTCATGAGTGATGGACTTTTGAAGTCAAAAGATCGCGCAATCAGTCCTAGAATCTTATTTGCTTTCTCAGAGGCTGAAATACACTCTTTGGATGGTTTGAGATTGTTACTGATAATTACGCCGAGATCCTTTTCATTATGTGCATTAGCCACGTTTCAGGCCATTGCTGTAATTTATATAAATCTTCTTGAATATCTAATTGGTTTAAGTGATCATTTGCCATTCCGCACAGTTTTGTATCATCAGCATATTTGGAAACAGTAGATTTTAGTCCATGGTCTATATCATTTATATATACTATGAATAGAAGTGGCCCGAGAACGGAACCTTGAGGAACTCCACTTGTAAAAAAAATTCCATTCAGAAGTTTTTCCATTTAAAACAACTCTCTGTTTTCAACCATTCAACCAGTTATTAGTCCAGCTTACTAGGTTACCACTTGTTCCGTGTGAAGCTAATTTAGTAAGTAGTCTTTCGTGGGGGACGGTATTAAAAGCTTTTGCTAAGTCTAAATGTATTAAATCTATATTGTTTCTTTTGTTATAATTCGAGATAGCTGTGTTGTAGAATTCGAGTTAGTCATGCAAGAACGTTTCCATCTGAAACAATGCTGGCTATCATTTATCAAATAGTTACTTTCTAAATGATATTCGATAGCATCTCTGATGATAGTTTCCATATTTTCCTACGATTGAAGTCAAACTAATAGGCCTGTAATTATTTGGATTTTTTGTTACCTTTTTTTGAATGTGGGAGTAACGTTAGCTAGCTTCCATTTTCTTGGGACATCTGATATGACGGATTTCTTGAAAGTAATTTCTAATGGAACAACAATCTCATTGAGTTTCTCTATACACCTTTTGATTTTCTTCTTTTGTTATATTTACCGTAGTAAGTTTACCCTAGTCTTTCCACAGGTTTCAGTTTGGAGTTAACTTTAAGGTGTTTTGTTTACGAAAACTGAGCTATAATATATATTTTTTTTAAATATCACACATTCTTTCGTTTGAATATTAAGTTGACCGTCAGCAGATAATAGTGGACCAATGTGATTCCTAACAACCTTTTTATCTCTAATGTAGCTATAGAATTCTTTGGGATTCTCTTTGGTTTTATCAGCGATATTCATTTCGTATTGTCGTTTTCTTTTCTTTCTTTCTTTTTGTTGTCTTTTTTAAATCTGTCTGTATTAATACATAACTTTGATAGTCATTAGATGCACCCGATCATTTACAATTCTTGTAAGCCTGTCTCTTTTTAGCAATATTTTTTCAGTTTCTTTGTCAAGCCATTTTGGGCGAGCCTGATTTGGGGGACGTCTGTCCTTAAAAGGAATGTAAGTATGAATCATCTTAGTGAGCATATTTTAAAATATTTCCCACTCTGATCTACAAGTCTTTCGCTTGATTTTGCCTCCCAATCTGTAAGCTGAAGCTCCTGACGTAGTCCTATAAACTAAGCTTTACTGAAATCGGGTACTTTAGAAACACAATTATCTATTCTAAAATGTTTTAGTAGTTTGAATCTAACTAAATTTTGATCGCTATTTGCAACAGTTTCACCTTTGACTCGGTAGAACAAATAACAATACAAATTCTGCTACGAATAGATCGTAAGGGCTCTAGAAAGGATTTATGCGATAGGTACCGTTGTAATTCGACTACATAAAGATAAAGAAAAGATCAAGATCGAGAAAGGAGTACGGCAAGGCAAAACAATTTCATCAAATTAATTACAGCTTACTTGGAAGAGTTGGGAAGAGAAAGGTTTGAAGATTAATGGCGAGTATTTGAACCACCTAAGATTTGCGGATGACATTATTTTTATTTCAGAAAAAGCAAAAGACTTGCAAGATATGATGTCTCAAAATAAGTTTAAAAATTAATAAGAGTAAAATCAATGTTCAACACGAAAGTTCAAAGTAAAGAGATTATAATTGATGGTGATAGTTTTGAAGAAGTTGAAAAGTATAACTATTTAGGCCAGATGGTGGAAGTGGCGAAATATCATGATAATGAAATAAAAGGACGTATTACAATTGGTTAGAAGGTGTTTGGTAAGTATGATAAAATCCTGAGATGCTCTCTATGTCTGAAAAGTAAAGTTTACAAGCAATGCATTCTGCCAGCAAATCTACGGGTGTGAAACTTGGAAACTGTCTAAGGCGATGGAGACAAAGCTAAGTACTGCACAGAGGAGAATGAAAGGATCAGTGATTAGAATAACGTGCTAGCAGAGGTTCTAGTCCTTAGCTGTACCATGTTCTGTATGTACGCCTCATCGAGTCTTTCGATACTGATGACTTTGTATTAAAGTGAATTGTGGTTGATAAATGTGTGTGTGCGTGTATATATATATCTGAAGATGTAATATACAAAAGTACTTTATGTCTACAAGTTTCCTTTCTCCTGTGGTTATTTTGCATTTTTGTATCACGGTGATGTGATTGCTTGCATATATATACTGTATATATATATATATATCTATATATATACATATGATAGCTTGCATATATATATATATATATATACATATATATATATATACATATATATATATATATATATATATATATATATATGCAAGCAATCACTTCACCGTGATACAAAAATGTGGTTATTTTGCATTTTTGTATCACGGTGATGTGATTGCAGCACGAGAGCAGGCCGTCGGTACGGCGCGAGCAACACCTGACGTCACCGATGTACCTTTCACGCCACAAGAACTGGCCCGGGCCAAGAAAGGTAGAGATACGGCTACGGGAGCGGATGGCGTGACCTACTCTATGCTAGCTCACGCGGGGCCTGCCGGGCTGGTAGGACGTCTCCCAACCACCTGGAAACGAGCGGACATCCAGCCCATCCCTAATCCCAGGGAGCCCTCCAAGCCACGTCCCATCTCCTTGCTGAGCTGCACGGCCAAGACAGCGGAGCGCATGGTACTCACCCGACTCATGTGGCGTCTGGACCCCCTCCACCCACACATCTTCGGATTCTCCAAGGGCGTAGGGACGGCCGACAGCATCATGACTCTCCTGAGTCACATAGACAACCGCCCTGCCGTGGCCGTTTTCCTCGACCTGGAAAAAGCGTTCGAGCTAGCCAGTGCTCACGCCATCCTAGATGCGCTGGTACAGCGGGGTATCCAGGGACGACTCCTCTCCTGGATAGAGGACTACCTGCTACACCGACGCGCCCGGGTCAGGTTCCAAGGCCACCTTTCAGCCTACCGGGACCTAGAGAACGGCACTCCGCAGGGTGGGGTTCTCAGCCCCGTCCTCTTCAACCTCCTAATGGAACAGTTGGTGAGCCTACCCTTCCGGGGTGGCACGGCGCTTCTCAGCTATGCCGACGACCTGGTTCTTGTCGTCTCGGGCAAAACCCGAGGCAATAGGATCGCCAGAGCACAAGAGGCCCTTGATCTTATCTCTAACAAGTGTGAAGAACTGGGCCTCAAGATCTCAGCTGAGAAGTCCAAGGCCTTGATGCTTAAGGCCGCCACCCCGGACACTCACCTCCACATTCAGGGTATCCAGCTGGCTTGGACCAGCTCGTACCACCTGGGAGTATGGGTTGACCAAGGCTTATCCTTCAACACCCAGGTCACCTACCTAAGGGAGAGGACGAGGACGAGAATCAATGTCATGAGGGCGATGACAAGAACACACTCTGGAGCCTCACATGCCGTGCTGCGCCTGTACTACATACAGGCCGTCCGCTCGTTGATTGACTACAGCGCTGTCGTGCTGGTTTCCCTGTCACCCACCCAACAAAGGAGGATCGAGTGCATCCAGAACCAGGCCATGAGGACCATGCTCGGGGCACCTCGCTGGACCAGTATGTCCATAATGCAAAGTGAGACTCGACTGGTACCTCTGGCCTCCAGGGTTCAACATATTGCGACTTGCCATTAACAAGACAGGGAGACCAGAGCACGAACCAAAATCAAAAGGACCCTACCGCAGCGACGGGACCTCTTCAGCACAAACACCTGGCTACGGAGGATAGCTGACGCCACCAATGCACTGTTCGACGACGGTCAAATAGCCATGTGGAGTCCGGATCTGGCCGTTGCAAACTACGTTGTACCGGCCCCATGTCAGCCCCCACCCGTCGAAATCATCATCAACAACCCGCCAGCAAGGAAGGCACAGTGCACACAACACGAGCTGCGGTTACACGCGCTGGCATCTGTGACACAGGCCAGCATCCCAGGGGGAGCCGTGTACTACACAGACGGATCTGTGGACCCTGTTCGAGGCACGACCGGAGCGGCGGCAGTCACCGGCGGGGAGACGCTGTTATGGAGGACCCCCGACCACTGCTCTACCCTGCAGACGGAGTTAGTTGCCATACAGCAAGCCCTGGAGCACGCCCTTCACCATCGTGAAGGTGCGGTAATTATACACACAGACTCCAAATCTTCCCTCCAGACACTCCAGCAAGCCAGCCCCACCGACAACATCCAGCTGGTAACATCCATTCAGCTCAGCGCGCAGAGACTTGCCGGTGAAGGCCGGCACCTACGGATGAACTGGGTACCCAGTCACGTGGGGCTCCGAGGGAACGAGTTGGCGGACGCAGCAGCCCGAGCAGCTAGCACCATGCCCGCAGTATCCTGCTACGTCCTCCCCAGCCTGCAGCAGATCAAGACGCAGGCTAAGCGGAGCACCTGGCACTCCGCTCATCACCACCATCGCACCATGGAGAGAACCTCGCGGCAGGCAGCATGGTACGCTGCCACCACAAATTACCAGCCGCTACAATGCGGCCGTCCGCTAACTAGAGCCGACCAAGTTCGGTTGCACAGGCTCCGGTTCGGGTACGGCACGCTGGAGCAGCTACGGCCCGAGTTCAGTGGTCAGGAGTGCGAACACTGCGGCCTCCAGAGCCGTCGACCGCTGATACACTACCTGGTTCACTGCCCCGCCACAGCTCAACTAAGACAGCAACCCATCGACGGCCCACAGGATGAGGAAGCTTTGGCCGCCTATTTGGTCAGGCGGGCTCTTAACACACCTAGCAAATTGCTAACCATCATGCGAGACATTCCGCCCCCTCGCTGAAACATGGTAGCAAAATATCGGGGCGTAAGCCCCAGCGGCGGGCTTGTGGCCCGCGCATTTTTATATGTATATGTATATGGTTATAAGTATATGTGTGTACGAGTATATATACATATGTGTATGTGATTGTGTATATATTCATGTACTAATGTTAAATAATAAACTAAACTAACTCTTCATCTTTTAATTCCTTCTTTGTATCTGCACTGAAGATGTAATTATACGAAAGCGCTCTGCTTCGTTAGTTTACTTTTCCTAGTGGTTACTTACGCATATATATATATATATATATATATATATATATATATATATATATATATATATATATGACTAGATAAACACCATATATATATATTACAGGTGAAAAATGTAATCACACATTTGTCAATAACGTAGAAACCACTGTTGGAGTAGAAAAGACTGGAAACGGGGAATCTATATATTTCGATTGCAAACTGCAATCCTCTTCAGTAGATACAATTAAGAGAGAGCGTGTTGTTTAAGTAGCACCCTTAACAAAAGAAAGGGGAACATGGGAAGATGTCTCTACCCTTGGCTCACTCCGTATGTGAGGTCAGGAGGCAAATGAGCTTTCAATAGGTTGGTGATGAAGAGTCCGGACATTATGTCCGGGGACCATTGCCCCTTTGAAATATTCATGTTGGGCTGATATTCAATGATCGTAGATTCTACCATTTTTCTCCTGAACTCACATCTGGATAAGCTCAGCTTTGTCCCAATCTAAACAATGTTTAAATTGCTTAACATGTTAGAACACAGCTGAGCTCTCTTGTGCATATTTAATGGAACGTTTATGTTCAATCATCCTGGTATTCAAATCCCTTCCAGTCTGTCCGATGTAAACTAAGTCACAACCTTTACATGGAATCGAATAAACCCCTTGGCTCTGCTCTTCTTTTAACCTTTGGTGGACATTTACCACCTTTTTATTAATGGTGTTAGGGTAATAATTAATCAAATTTAATTTGTCTTTGGGAAGAAACTTGGTCGAGGGAATGAATGATTCAGAAAAGGGAACGATTAAAGAGCTCTTGCCCAATGAAAAATTAGAGGAAGTGGGGATGGTGTTGAAAAAATTGGATCTCGCTCGGCTGAGGGCTTTGACCAAGAACCAATCCGGGTAAGCTAAATTACTAAGTTGAGATTTTATAATGTTTAATTCTCCTTCAAGAAACTGGGGGCTGCAAATTCTAAGAGCTCGAGGGAATAATCCTGAAGCGACGCTACTTTTTACTTTGTCTGGGTGACTGCTGAAAAAATGAAGATAACTACCAGAATGGGTTTCTTTTCTATAGACGGTAAAAACAAGTTTGTCTCCGTCACGAACAATGAGAACATCTAAAAAGGGTAGCTTACCTTGTTCTTCCCATTCAACTTTAAACTTAATTTTGGAGGCTAACGAATTTAAATTAGCAAAGAAGTTATCAAATGAACCCCAATTTTCATCCCAAAGAGTGAAAATATCATCTACGTATCTAAACCAAACCATGTCTGCGGGTTTAATGGTGGGCAGAAGAACAGACTCAAAGTATTCCATGTACAGATTGGCCAATACAGGAGAGAGATTTGAACCCATGCCACAACCAAATTTTTGTCTGAAAAAATAATTCTGAAAGGAAAAAAACATTTGATGTGACACACAGGCGAATAAACGCAATGATTTTTGAAACGGGGAGTGGGAATTTGTCCTGAAATGGTTGTAGCTTGGTTTTCAGGAAGGATAGAACGTCATCAATACAGACATGTGTGAAAAGAGAAATTACATCCAGGCTAAGCATTTTTCTACTAGAAAAATTCACTTTTTTTGTGATGAAATCCTCTGAGTGTTTTAAATGAGAATCGGAGAAAGTACCAACAAACGGGGATAAAAGGTTTGCTAACCATTTAGAAAGCTTGCTGGTACAAGATCCCCGGTTGGAGATGAATATTTCAAAGGGGCAATGGTCCCCGGACATAATGTCTGAGTCACTGTCTATGCCTTGTGATCTTCCCTCAGTAGTTTCAGCATCAGTAAGAACTGTTTTTTGGCCTTTACCACGTGTCAAATACTTCTTGATTTTTTCACCACATTTCTTGCACTGATAACAGTGGTGCCAAACCTCTTATGAGACAAAATTCCAGAAACTACACCAAATTGGCAGAAAACACTTATATATCACTACCATCAAAAGCATATTATTAACACACGTGTTTGAGAATTAAAGATGCAACAGGTTTATTGTAAAATCAATAAAAAAAAAATCTAAACATGATTCACGGAAAATTACCTAAAATCATAAAAAAATATATATATCGAGGGTTATACTGTTTTATTTGATAATCTAGGTATAATTATATATATATATATATATATATATATATATATATATATATATATATATATATATATTTTTTTTTTTTCTTGCAGATATATTTATGACAAAACGCGAGGTGACGGGAGCTCGTAGCCGCCTCTCCCATGCCTGGGTGCCGCGACACCTGCACCCATTTGTTTGAAATTAAAAGTGAATTAAGGTAAGATGTATGTGTTCGTATCGACTGATGTCGCTCCCACTTACCTAAATTTTATGAGGAGTGGGCAATTTACTTTATTTACTTCGATGGAGAATAACTAAACAGACAGATATCTCCGTTCAAAAATATGTAGGTTTACACTCGAAATTTCTAATGAGTTTATTCATTCCGGTTAAGTTAGTAAAAATTTATTGTATGAATAAGCACAGTTATACATGCATTACTATTTTTTGTCATATCATTTGCAAAATTGGTTACATCGCCGTGCACACCCTCGGGTGGATGTATATGAATTTATTTATGCAAATACAGTCGCATTTCTGTACATACAGACTAAAATTTTACATTAACAAAAATATCATAATAATGTTACTTAAATAAATAGTTTATATAGAGTATTTAGAGGATGAGGATTAAATATATTTTTTACGATACATTGGCAGTGTGTCTGAGACGTATGACTTACGGGAACAGTTTACGCGGGAAAACGGTATACACGAATTAGAGAAGAATGAATGCAGAAATTAGAGAACGAAACTAATAACGTCACTACAGCATCGATACCTTCACGCATGTGAGTCAGAGAGAAAACATGAATGAATAAAGGAGAAAACTAAAAGAAATGAAGTGCAATGGCACGACAAGGAACAGAATGATATAATATGTAAACAAAGTAAACAAGCCTGCACGCATTCAAGTGAAAAATAAAAAATAAACAAAGGAGAGAAAGAAAAGAAATTGGATGCAATGGCACTACATGGAA
>NC_134820.1:15369909-15382409 GCF_046742065.1 Oratosquilla oratoria | reverse complement strand
TGACTTCTGGTGAAGCCAAAACTTCATTTACTGTGTTATGAGCTATCTTACAACCAAGCGACAAATGATAACAAAGCAAAAACAAATAATATAAGATAAATTATAATCATTACAGCATCTTGCTTAGGTGTTTATCTAAATGATTCTTAAAGCTTCGAACTGAACTACATTGCACTACCTCAGCAGGAAGTATTCCATTCATTAACTACACGGTTGGCAAAGTTGTTTCTACCTACTTCCACTCATGATCTCTCTCCCTTGTCTGCTGTCGAGATCTCTATACCATACGCCAAGCCACCTTCGTCTGACGTCACTAATTTTTCTAATCCAATCTCCTCTGACTTCTCAAAAATGTGTCACTCCTTATGGGCGTGACTTTGAATTCATGCACCAATAACTTTTCTCCTCCTCCACCTTTTTCCTCCAATCCGGAAAGCTGTTACATTGTCACAAGCAATATCGTTTACCTCAGCATTTGTCAAACGAAAATAGCTTTGCGCTCACAGCATGTAAGTTACATCAGCAATTATTACAACAGTCACCTCCCGTCGGCCGTGTTTATACAGACAGAACGGCGCCTCCGGTCTTGTTTATAAAACAGCTGATGCCGAGCTAACGCGAGTCTGACTAAGCTATTGTCGCTTGTCGGCGACTAAATCATCCGCGGATTCAGCATTTCAATACCCTAGTGTTTCATAACCTTATTAGCATTCGTACTCCGGTCCTCTTCATCTACTGAAATTTCTACCTCCATCTACCGGCCTCTTACACGTTTATGAATACGTTTGTATAAAACCAAATTACTTTATTCATCTTAGAGCGTCAGATGCCCCTACTTTTTTTTTTTTTTCTTTCTTTTTTGTATCATTGGGACTCATATATGGCAGTGGTTACCAAACCAGGGGGCGCGCCACCTGAGAGCGTGAAGTCATCTGCGTGAAGTTATCTGCCTAAAAAATATTGTTTAATAAGAATAATCAAATCATTCCAATAATTATATTACGGAAAATGACAAAAATGAAAATGTAATTATAATATAAAGATGAGAACCCCCAAAATGACAGATGAAATTGTACATTCCGTACCGCCATTAAGTCTAGGACCCCCGGAGTAGATAGAATGCAATGCTTTGACATAATCCCTTCGACGAAGGTAAAGGGTTGAGGGCGACACTGAGTCAATGGACTGATGCAGGAAGTCTTTGTGACTTTAAATTTGTTACTGATCTACCTCCTCCTCTTCCTCCCCACGTTCCTAAGGTTTGGTTTATTTCAGGGGTGGGCAACCTTTTTAAGTGCGGGTGCCAAAACTAGCCAAATCTTTAATACAATTTTTTTTTTCGCGTGCCATCGGAATGAAATGATAGGCGTGCATACGAGGACCTATAAGGGTCCCTATCGGCAGCTGAACGCAAGCATGCGGTTACCAATGGCCATACAAAACATACAAAAGAAGCTGGATATTATTATTTCTTAATTGACTTCTGGGTCTCGCATATCGGATAAAAGTCGTTAGTATGCCAGGTTTTGCACCCGTGTCAAACTAGGGTCGCCCATCCCTGTTCTATGGCGTATTCCACTGTATGCAATATGATTTAAAGGAATATCAACTCCCATCCATTTTGAATTATTCTATTTTACATAGAATAAAGTAAAATGTTTTATACAACTTCACCTTATTTTACTTAGTGCAGTGTAAGATATTATTTTTCCTACTTTAACTCATTTTCCTTTACATTTTCCAATGACTATCATTTGTTTTCTTTTTATTATTCATCTAGTTTTATTCCGTATAGATAATAATATACGATGCTTCGTTAACAGTTACATTATCGAGATCACATCACTCGGAGAATAATGAAAATTTCAACTTTTACTTAAAGCTTTTGATATTATTTATCTTTAAAATGTGCAATGGAAAACTATCGTGTACTGTACTCTGTAGGTCAGGAGCAGCAAATTTGAAGACACAAAACCCAACATTCGATCTTGGTTCACACAACGTTGCACTGCCAGTAGTTGGACGAGTATTTACAATTCCCACTTGTTGTATCACTTGTAACATATCCCTTAAATAAGCAAATCTAAAGAAGTGCACTCCAATTTGATATAGCAATAGAGAGTTAAGAAAATTTGTAAATTATTATTACAATACATCAATAATACATTATAATAGTGTCATTTCATCTCGTGCATTTTCTTTTTCTCTTTTTTTTTTATATATATGTTTCTTTCTCACTTGAATGCGTGCTGGTTTGTTAACATGTTTTCAATTTTATCCCATGTAGTATCATTGCATTCAGTTTATTTTACTTTGTTTATCTTTTCTCTCACTCGAATGCGTACAGGTTTGTTTATATGTTTTTTTTTCATTATATTCCTTTTCATGCCACTGCACTTCAGTTCTTTTCTTTCTTTCCTTTATTTATTATGTTTTCTTACTCAGATGCGTTCAGGTATCGAAGCTGTAATTCCGTTCTCTAATTTATGTATTCAGTTTTCTCTAATTCGTGCATACCGTTTTCCCGCGTAGACTGTTTCCGTAAGCTATATATCTCATACACATTGCCAATGTATTGTAAAAATATATTTGATCCTCATCCTCTAATTACTCAATATTAAAATATTTATTTAAGTAACAATATAATAATATTTGTGTTTATGTAAAATTCAAGCCTGTATATACAAAAATGGGACTGTATTTGCATAAGTAAATTCATCAAAAACATTTACCCAAGGGTGTGCATGACGACGTAACCACATTCGCAAATAACCACAACAGGTAAGCATAAGAATTTCATTATATAAATATTATTTTTTCATGAGACGCAATCGAGTTTCATACACTCTCATTTCATCAATGTTCCATGGTACCATTATTAACACACACAGAAATAGTATTGCGTGCATGCCTGCATCCATGCGTGTTAGTGGATTCCTCTTCGTGCTTCTGAATTTAATGTCTTATCTTTCTTTCCTTTAATTGCGTTTTCTCTCTCAGGTACGTTCAGGTATCTAATTTATGTATTCGGTTTTCTTTAATTCATGCATACCATTTTCCCTCGTAAACTGTTCCTATAAGCATTGCAAAAATATATTTGATTCTCATCCTCTAAATACTCAATATAAAACTATTCACTTAAATTATAATATTATATTTGTGTTTATGTAAAACTCAAGTCTGTACGTACAGAAATGGGACTATATGCATAAGTTCATGAACATGCAAACCAAGTGTGTGCACGACGATGTAACCATATTTGCAAATAAATGTTATACTTAGGTATCTCAACCCCTTTTAACATACGTAGAAAATGAATATGCAATTCGGGCCCTACGAGCCTCTTGGGATTAAATGACTGTAAATTTTAAAAAGGGTGGACATTGTAATTATTGGGTGACTTGATGTATATAGTTTATTGGGAACCGGTATCGTTGATATGAAATATGTATAAGGTAATCTAACCTACGAAGCTTTAAGAAAAGAGAAGGTGGTTTACATCCGTAATGTTCTATTCCATTTCAATTCTTTTCATTCCTTCACTTATTTCCTTTTTTCTCCACTCAAATGCGTGCAGGTATCGAAGCGCCCAGGCACGGAAGAGACGGCTACGTGTTTCAGTTACTTCGCGTCATGTTAGATCACCTGCACCATGACGAGGGCTTCCCACTGATCTGCATAACACCTGGATCGAGTATATGGGTCGTGGGCTGCCCCAGGAGTGAGGCGGGCAGGCGGGACATGGCCGCCACATTGGTAGTACCAAAACATTAGCACGTGTGAACCACTCCGCCGGTCATGGGAGCTGTCGTGTTACTCTCGTGGCCTATGTGGCTGGTATGGGCTGCGTGATAGTGATGCGATCTGTAAATAAGTTTTCCTGGGTGGTTTATGAAACAGTACATGTCTACATGTACCGGTATTTGACCATAAAAGTAATCAAACAAGTACGCTAAAACTGACATAAACAAGAGAACATGTAGATGTTTTAACTTGTATCCACTGATCTACATAACAATATAGATTACAAAGGCGGAGCATGCCAACAGGAGACCTTTTGATCCATATCTAGGTCGGATGCGAAAAAATAATAATAATAATAAAATAATAAATAAAAACTATAATAATGTAAATAACAAATAAAATACATAAATAAATGCATAGGTATAGTTAAGTAATAAACAAACAGGTAAATAGTAAATAATAATTGGCATATAACTAATGATAAATGAAAATCAGACAGACAAATGATATAAAAATAATCATTACAGCATCTTGCTTAGGTATTTATCTAAATGATTCTTAAAGATTCGAACTGAACTACATTGCACTACCTGTGTAGGAAGTTTATTCCATTCATTAACTACACTGTTGGGAAAGTTGTTTCTACCTACTTCCAAACTGAATCTATTTCCGGACAGTTTGAGATCATTCTTTCTTGTCTGATTCTCATTTAATGTGAAAATTTGGTCACTTTTGATGTTGTCAATTCCCTTTAAAATCTTAAAGACCTGTATCAAGTCACCGAAGGGATTTCTCCCCGTCCTCTCCTTATATACAAGGGGGGACGGAGAGGGGGGGTCGCCGATTAAATGAAGCGGCCTTGCTGTGGATGTGCTGTGTCTTGCGACACTGCTCCTGACCCAGGGCGGTGGGCAGGGTGCAGGGATGACCCGTCATCCAGGAGGTGCTCAGATGAGAGGGAGGGTGGGAGGGGTGTGGAGTGTATGTAGGGATGAAATGGGTGGGAGTGTTTTTATGCCTTTCCCTTTTTGGTTACCTCCCTTGTAAGGGGGAAAAAGCCTTGGTATATGTATGTATCAAGTCACCTCTGAGTCTACGCTTTTTTAGGGAAAACAGATTCATATGTTTTAGTCGATTTTCGTATGATTTATTTTTGATATTTGGAATCAGTTTTGTGGCTCGCCGTTGTACTTTTTCTAGTCTGTCAATGTCTTTAATGAGATTCGGTGACCATACGGAAACAGCATATTCCAAATGTGGACGAACTAACGATTTATATAGCTTGTTAATGAGTGATGAACTTTTGAAATCAAAAGATCGCGCAATCAGTCCTAGAATTTTATTTGCTTTCTCAGAGGCTGAAATACACTGCTTGGATGATTTGAGGTCGTTACTGATAATTACCCCGAGATCTTTTTCACTCCACTTTTGTTAACGAATTTCCAAATAACTTGCAATCGACTTACTGTTACTTTTGCCTATGTGCATTACCTTGCATTTACCTGTGTTAAATTTCATTAGCCACTTTTCAAACCATTGCTGTAATTGATCTAAATCTTCTTGAATATCTAATTGGTTTGAGTGATCATTTGCCACTCCGCACAGTTTTGTATCATCAGCAAATTTGGAAACAGTAGATTTTAGTCTATGGTCTATATCATTTATATATACTGTGAATAGAAGTGGCCCAAGAACGGAACCCTGAGGAACTCCACTTGTAACATTTTTCCATCTGTAAGGTTTTCCATTTAAAACAACTCTCTGTTTTCTACCATTCAACCAATTACTAGTCCAACCTAATAGGCTACCACTTATTCCGTGTAAAGCTAATTTAGTAAGTAGTCTTTCGTTTGGGACGGTATCAAAAGCTTTTGCACAATCTAGATATATTAAATCTATATTGTTTCTTTTGTCATAATTCGAGATAACTGTGTTGTAGAATTCGAGTAAGTTAGTCACGCAAGAACGTTTCCGTCTGAAACCATGCTGGCTATCATTTATCAATGGTTGTATCCTATGTACATTATTTTGTGCGGAGCATAAATAAGGCCTTCGCATATGTGTGTGTGAGTGTGACCACATGTTATAATCTCAATTTCTCGAATCTTGACAAGCAGTCATCTTCGGCGTTTTTCGAAATTTATTCATCTGGTCATTGAAATGGACACAGTTGATTACTGGATTACAATTACTTTATTTACACTACTAACTACACATGTATTTCAACAAACAAAATTCACCCATCACTAAACATACACGTATCCACAATATTAAAAAAAAAAAAAACTCCAGTGAATCTTTACAGAACAAAACCTACATTAGTATTTATTGTGAATATTGCAATTGTATCGTGTACAGCACATTACAGGTGCCTTAAATATTGGACGATAGTGATATACATTGATATGCATCGGTGCTTTAAAAACAATATATTTCACATCGATCCTGAAACAGAAACTTTGACACGGAAATCAATCAGTAATAAGAATGTACATACATCAGTTACAATAGTACTAGTAGTTCATATTCATTAAATAGAAACGAAGACATATACCCGTTTTTTTTCCAGAAAAATCATACTCTTCCGTAACAGTAGTTGAGACCGGTAGAAGGATAAATTCTTATGAGTTGAAACATAATAGTACATGGGGTGGGGGGTGTCGAATTTCACCATAAAAACTTTACATAATTTTTGAACGGGCCCCGAATAGTAATTCAGCCCATCTAATATGAATTCCTCACACTTCACAATATAGAAAAAGCTTACACATGTGATCAGGAAGAACAACTGGTTCTATACAGCTACACAGCTCTGGACAGCGTTTGAGCCCTATAAAATATTTTCAAATTATAAATATTTATCCTGCTATTGCCACGATTACATTCGTGACAAATGGGTTGCTGCTAGATCTATTTCTTACATATAATAAATACATAGCATTAACATGACAACACCTAACAAAACAGTTGGTGGGCAACATTTTATGGCTCCTGATGGCCGCATCATTTGTTGATGGGTATCGGGATGTTTTGGCTAATAAAATCTTAATAAACTTACGGGTGGAAGGACCGCTCACATCCACCTTTTCTCCGGTTGGTGCAGTTGAATACAGCACAAGTTGGCATTGTAAAATGATCGTTAAATATGTAAAACACACCAGTATATATGAGCGAAAGCTGCCGAGAACTGTAAGGGACGCTATCAATGCTATCAGTCAATCGCGTGGCGTGGGTTTGTTTTGGTACTATTAACATGGCTGCCGCCGACCTCATAATCAGGACACCGATCCGTGATCCAGTTATTTTGGGATCAGTGGTTAAAGCCAGTTTCTCGAAGAGTCTTCGCCTTTTCAATAAATTACATCTAAATATCAAGAAGGTAAGATTGAACTTTCTCATTTTGAATTAGTCTAACTAAAGTAAGAAATTGTTTGTTTGTTTGGATGAGGAAAACAGATCCTTTTCCATTAGTAATTCCGTTCTCTAATTTATGTATTCAGTTTTCTCTAATTCATGCATACCGTTTTCCCGCGTAAACTGTTTCCGTAAGCCATATATCTCATACACACTGCCAATGTATTGTAGAAATATATTTGATCCTCATCCTCTAAATAATCATTTTTAAACTATTCATTTAAATGACAATATTATAATATATTTGTTTATGTAAAATTCAAGTCTGTACATACAGAAATGGAACTGTATTTGCATAAGAAAGTTCATAAACATCCACCCAAGGGTGTGCAAGACGGTGTAACGAGATTCGGAAATGACAAACAAAAATACACTTCTTGTTACTTGCTATTATCAAATACATTTTTAGGTAGATATTACTCTATCATACTAATATATAATTTCATATAATGGTTCACGTGCTTCCAAGTTGGCGTTCGTATATTTACAAACCAGTCCTGTTCAACTATACATCAGTAAATGTCTCTCTTTCCTCAACAAAATATGGTTTCTAACTCAGATGCGTTCAGATATCGAAGCTGTAGTTGCGTTTTCTAATTTATGTGTTCAGTTTTCTCAAATTCATGCATACCGTTTTCCCGTGAGGCTGGTTGTGTTCTCTATGTATTCAGTTTTCTCAAATTCATGCATACCGTTTTCCCGCGTTAACTGTTCCCGTAAGCCATATATCTCATACACACTGCCAATGTATTGTAGAAATATATTTGATCCTCATCCTCTAAATACTCAATATTAAACTATTTATTTAAATGACAATATTATGATATTTGTTTCTGTAAAATTCAAGTCTGCACATACAGAAATGAGACTGTATTTGAATAAGTAAGTGCACGACGATGTAAACAAATTTGCAAATGATCATACGCATCATGAAGGCAGAAAAAAATAAAAACAGACTGATGGCATTCACAGTAGCCTTAATACCCCTTCATGGATCGATAACCATATGTAAAAGTATGTACATACTACAGTATTTCTTAGATGTCTTAATGTATATATCTATGGAAACCGGTCTCATTAATATGAAATATATAGATGGTACTCTAACCTATAAAGTCTTAAGCATAGAGAAGGTAACTTACATCCGTAATGTTCAATTGCATCTCAATTCTTTTAATTCTTTCACCTGTTTTCCTTTTTCTCCACTCGAATGCGTGCAGGTATCGAAGCGCCCAGGCACGGAAGAGACGGCTACGAGTTTCGGTCACCTCGCGTCATGTCGGTTCACCTGCACCATGACGAGGGCTTCCACGCAGGGCCGTTTCTAGTTCATCAGGCGCCCCAGGCAAGAATTCGTTATGGCGCCCCCCCCCTTCCCCCCTCCGGACTGGAAATAATAACAAATTCCACAACAAAAACAACAGACTTTATTAATAAATCATCTTCACGTATATGCATATACAGCAAGGAAAAGTATAGACTCAAAAGTATACTAACGATTTTTGTAAATTTTAATAGAATAACACCATTATACATTTTTATTGCAAATAAACTGAAAAGGTAATCTTGCCAATCTAAAACCATAGAACTCAATGCATATACGTTGAGGTCTATGCTAAAACTATTAAATAACAATTTTCTTCACTTTTTTCATATTTAAAACCTGACTCTTCTTGACTTCCTTGCAGCAAAATCATCTATAGTGCCATCATACGAAACCTGTTTGGATATTTCTCTATTAATACTAATTATTGCCAGCCCGTTTAGGCGCTCCTGTGTCATAGTAGACCTTAAATATGTTTTAATGAGCTTAAGTTTAGAGAAGCTTCTCTCTGCAGATGCCACAGTCACAGGTGTAGTGACAGCAATTCTTAATGCCACCCACATGTTTGGATAGATCTCTTTCAGGCCTTTCTCCTCCAGAAAAACAAGAAGGTCTAATGTTGTCATATTTTGTTTTGGCCATTGTTTTGGAAATGACTGCATCTCTACAATCAGTTCATCATAATTTAAGTCGGCCTGATCCCCAGATGAGAGCGTATTACACAAATCTTTTGCCTGCTTTTCTAGCTCACTAGCTGGCAGATCAGGGAAGTTCGTGAGAACACTGAATTTCTTTGCAACATCACTCATCATTCCAGTTCTCTCTCTCAGAGATTCAATGGCCACATCCACAACTACATTGAAAAATGAAAACTCCACTTTCTTCAAGGCATCGGTAATAGGTTCATCAGAGGCCTCATAGGAGAACTGCCTTTTAGTAGTTCTGAATCTTTTCTGCTTTAGTGCAGCTTCCACATTCATCTCTTCACACACCTCTTTGGCAGATGTCTGGGCATCAGCAAACCCAGTGTCTCTGTAGCTAACATGGGAGGTTTCAGCCTTCTTGAGAATATCAACAGCTACATCCAGATGCATGCATTGTGATTGCAGAAGTTTATTCACAGTTTGAACTTTTCTAAGGATATCATACCACACCACCGTACAAATAGAGAACCGGTATGATCCCACCTCTTCTGCTAAGGCTTGTGCTTCAATTTTAATAGCTGGATCTGCAGTGCTTGCTCTCACCTCTAAAAGAGCATCTCTCACTTTTGCAGCCTGGAATATTACAACCTCAACACTGTTGATTCGACTAAACCACCGTGTGTCTGCCCAGGATTTCAAAGTTATGTCCACATGTTTTTTTAGGGTCGACCACTTTTGAGTGGAGGCAGAAAAGAGATTAAATAGTTTTTGCAGGTAGCCAAAGTAGCCAGTTGCTTCTGAGGAGCTCTTTGCTGCATCACACACAACCATATTGACAGTGTGTGCTCCACATGGCACAAATAAAGCCCTGAGGTTTAACTGAAGAAGTCTATCCTGGACTCCCTTGTTTTTTCCTTTCATATTTGCCCCATTGTCATATGACTGTCCTCTGCAGTCTTCAAAGGGGATATTAAGCTCTTTAAGTTAAGATTGGAGTAAACACGATGCTTAGAAGGTGGCGAGCAGGCGACTGTCTAGTTTTAAAGCTCCTTGATACTGACGACATCCACCTATACAGTGTTGCCAACTTTTCTGAAACCGCCAGATTGAGTCCATAAGTTAGCTAAATTCGACCGAAAACCGGCTAAAATGTGAAATGTGCTTTCAAACATTAAACACCGTTGCATCAAGTATCAACACTTTCATTATTCATTTATTTTCGCGTTTGCACTTGTATTTATTTATTTACTTTCATTATTCACGTAAAAAAATACTTGTCTCTCATTTATTTATATATTAATTTTGGATGGCAATTTGGCGCCCCCTCCAAGCAAATGGCGCCCCAGGCGACCGCCTGTGTCGCCCCATGTGCCTAGAAACGGCCCTGCTTCCACGACCACGCAATCACCATCATGGCCGTCGCTTGCGGGCAGGCCATACATCACGATTCCACGTGAAGCTCACCGGCGAAACAAGACGTTAATTACGGATGAATTTATTCACACATATATATGCACAAATAAATGTGTGTGTGTAATATATATATATATATATATATATATATATATATATATATATATATATATATATATATATATATATATATATATATATGTGTGTGTGTGTGTGTGTGTGTGTGTGTGTGTGTGTATTCACTTGGTCTTTTTTTGGATCACGTGTTGGACTCGTGATCGACAGCTTTTTCCCTCCTGGAAGAGAGCTCAGAGCTCGTAGGCCCGATCTATGGGTAATGCTATGACCTTGTCTGTGTGTGTGTGCGTGTGCGTGTGCGTGTGTGTGTGTGTGTGTGTGTGTGTGTGTGTGTGTGTGTGTGTGTGTGTGTATTCACTTGGTCTTTTTTTGGATCACGTGTTGGACTCGTGATCGACAGCTTTTTCCCTCCTGGAAGAGAGCTCAGAGCTCGTAAGCCCGATCTATGGGTAATGCTATGACCTTGTCTGTGTGTGTGTGTGTGTGTGTGTGTGTGTGTGTGTGTGTGTGTGTGTGTGTGTGTGTGTGTGTGTGTGTGTGTGTGTGTGTGTGTGTGTGTGTGTGTGTGTGTGTGTGTGTGTGTGTGTGTGTGTGTGTGTGTGTGTGTGTGTGTGTGTGTGTGTGTGTGTGTGTGTGTGTGTGTGTGTGTGTGTGTGTGAGATTGGGTGGTGGGAGCAAAACGAAGACGATCTAGGAATTTATTTACTCTAACGTTTCGACCAACTTGTTCTTCTTCAGTGAGATGTACAGCAAGTTTTGACATGGGTTACTATTTACATCACTCCTATAGAGCACTCGCTCAGGTTGCAGAGCCCGGGCGGCGATCAATTGTCCCGTGCAGCACGACCCGTTTTGTCGCGCTCACCACGAGGACACTTGCCACATTTGACAAGCAAACAAATCCATCCCTTCCGTTGGTGTTTTCATTAATATTTATGTATGCAGCTTCGATTGTTTTCCTTGCCAAATTCTCCAAACCCCTTTGAGGAATTTTAGCTTTCTTCCAGTGGGGCAGGTGACCATGTTGGTCCAAGTGCTGGACAAGAGAGTTTAAAGGCCTGTGTGCTCAAAGGTAATTTTTGTGTTCAGTTAGGCGTTTATTTATACCCCGACTTGAATCTCCGAAATGTGAAGATGAACAACCTTTACACGGGATTTGATAGACGTTATCAGGACCTTTTTCTTGTCTTTTAACAATGTTCCCTATTTTGTTGGATGAAACTTTAGCTGTTTTCATTCCACCTTTTATGAGAAACCTGTCGACGTCTTCGTTGTTAATCGAGTTGGAAACGGTAATGTAGATGGATTTTTTTTTCTCATTCTCAGTTCTGTGGGCATTTGTCCTCCTATTATGAATTTCCTTAGCCTTATCCTTCATCCTCCAGGTGAGACAAAAATCCGCAGAGCAGGAAAGGAGGTAAAGTTTGCAGTATGTAGGAAACCCAGAAACAGGGATGATTTTGTCCACTATATTTCAGGTCATAGTAGGAGTGTGAAGAGAAGCGTCCTGCTTTTTTCCCTTTTGAACCTTCAGAATGTATAGCAGCATTTACTTAGGATATGAAATTAAAAATCTTTCAAAGAATTGAAATACTCCAATGGCCTAATCTGCAATAAATTACACAAGCTTACTTGCCTTATATGATTTGCTCTCTCTCTATTCACAGTTACTCCCATTTTAATTTACTTACAAACGTGCTCAATCTATATACATAGGTATGAATACAATATAAGATAACACGGTATACGTGTTATTTGTACGACTGCGAGAGAGAGAGAGAGAGAGAGAGAGAGAGAGAGAGAGAGAGAGAGAGAGAGAGAGAGAGAATCACTTGAAATCCTGTATCCTATATATAAACAAATTCCAACGATGGACTCGTGCA
>NC_134820.1:15339909-15359909 GCF_046742065.1 Oratosquilla oratoria | reverse complement strand
TTACAAATCTGTAAAATAGTTTTGGTTGATCTTTACATTTTTCTATGACATCTTTTTCATATTTTCTCTTTTCCTCTCTGCACGCTTGTACATATTCATTTCTATAACAAGTATATATTTTCCACTTTTCAGGTCTTTTGTCCTTTCTCCACTTGGTCCAAGCTTTGTCTCTTTTGTCTTTTAACTCCTCACAACTTTTGCTGTACCAACACTTATTTTTGTCTTGGGACATACTTTTCCACTCCTTTTTTTTATATAAATTTTTGTCAAAATATTCCATTTCTCTTCCACTGTTGTTTCTTCTTTGTATATTCCTTCCCAGTTTCCTTTTTGAAGGAATTCTCTTATATTATCAAATTTGTTTTTTTTATACATTATTCTTCTTTTTCTATGTTGTTCATTTCTTTTCATGTATTTTTCCTCATTTAGTTCCAGTTCAATCAATATATGGTCACTTTTACTTATTGGTGTTTTATATTCAATCTTTTCCACTATTCTAGGTTCAGATGTGATTATTAGGTCTAGTCTCGATGGTTCTTCTTCATTTCTATACCTAGTGTTCTCCTGTATCCACTGTGTCATTGTATGATCAATAATCATCTCGATTAGAACATTTCCCCATGAGCCGTCTCCACCCTTTACTGTCATCTCTTCCCAGCAGACTTCTTTGCAATTAAAGTCGCCATCATAATTATTCTTCCTCCATCTTCCATTATCTTATTTAATGTTATCTTTGTGTCCTCTAACATACTTTTATGTTCACTCTCTTCCCACGAGGCTCTTTTTGGAGGCACATAATTTATCACAAACTTTCTGTTCTTCTTATCTCTATCTTCCACTTCGATCATAATCATCTTTACTGAATTCTTTCCATATGTAACACACCTCACGTTTATATCCTTCTTAGTCAGGAACATAACTCCACCCCCTTGTTTTGTCTCTCTGTTTCTAATCCAATAATTATATGCATCATTGCCTACACTGTTGGGTGGTAGTGGACCTTTTAATTTCGTTTCTACAATTCCCATTATGTCCGGTTCTTTTTCCTTCAGATAATCATTCAGCTCATTCAATCCTGTTATTAATCCATCTATATTTGTGTAAGACACTCTTAGTTTTCTGTCACTTCCACTTTCTGTTTTATTCATACTTATTGCCCTTTTCCCTCTTGTGTTGTGTGACCAGTGTTCCTCGTGTGTGTGTGTGTGTGTGTGTGTGTGTGTGTGTGTGTGTGTGTGTGTGTGTGTGTGTGTGTGTGTGTGTGTGTGTGTGTGTGTGTGCGCACGCGCACGCGCGCGCAGGTGTGTGGGTGCGTGTATATGACGTAAGTGGAATAGGAAATACAGGAGTCCTAGTCTGCGATAATTCCTGACTAGTTTCGCAGGTATGCTTTTTCAAATGAATGGTATACATTTTTTTCTTTTTCTTTTTTCGATTTAGTCCATGCGGAGCTAGCCGATTGAAGGACTGTCTTTAATTGCTTCTATGGCCGTAATCTATTTATTTATTAATTCAATTTTATATTCATTTATTTACCGGAGCGTGGAATTTTGTTATATTTGACCCGGCTGGAGGGGGTCATAGTAGGCCTCCCACGGGGGAAGAGCAGATTAGGCTGGCAGCAGCCAAGATTATTTGAGATTTTCCGGCGTCTGATGTGCTGTTTGCCCTCAATTGGTCTAGGGCGGTGGAGGGATCTCCGAGGAGATTTCTTAAATTTTTAAAATGGTCCCTCAACTGTCTGCAAACGAAAAGGCAGTGATTGAAAGAGACCTGTTCTCTGCCACAGGTACAGAGAAGATTAAGGGATTTGGTTCGCCAATGATTTACCCTTATTCTGGATATCATGGCTAACATACAGGGGGGTACAGAGGGGAAGGTCGGGGGTTTTCCTCCGTGGCAGGTTGTTGTCGGCCATCCACGAGCGATGGCAGTGGCGGTGAAGTCTGCCTTCCAGGTCTCCCAGATGGCTCTGTTGATCTTGTGCAGGGCGTCGCTGACCGTGAATTTGATGGAAATCATGTCCTCTTCAGCCCTTCTTGGCTGCCCCATCCGCCTTTTCATTACCGTGCAACCCCACATGTAAGGGAACCCATTGATATCTTATCTGAATATCTTTGTTGGAGGCCTCAGCAGCGAGGTGCAGTATTTCCTGCAAAGTGTCTGGTTGCTAGTCGCATTGACAGCTCTGCAGTGCCTTAAGGCTGTCTCTTGAATCTGAGAGGACGGTGATGCAAGCTGGTGGATGGGGAAGAGCGAGAACTATTCTTATGGCTTCCCGAATGGCGATTAATTCGGCCGAGAAGATGGAGGTGGGGGGAAGCTTCACGGAGATGGACTCTTGTGTGTTTTCCAAGAATATCCCTGCGCCTGTGCGGCCATCCTCAAGCACAGAGCCATCTGTGTAGACAAGGAAGTCTTCCTTGTACTCCGTCCTTATCATCTCCCTCACATGTGCTAGGAGAAGATGCGGACCGTCTTGGCATCTCAATCCCGGAATTTCTGAGACAACTGTTGGTGGTTTGAGTAGCCAGGGGTGAAAGAGATCCACCTGACACTGGGTAACAAGTTGTCTCGCATCGGGAGGAAGCCCGGCTTTTATGCAGAGGTCCTTGACGGAGCCAGGCAGACCTTGAATGTGCGTCGTCTGTGAGGCCGGCAACCAATCCTCCCGGTCTTCCTCATCCGTAGAATTTGCAACTTTAGCACTGGTGAACAAGTATTTGCAGGCATCTTTCTTCAGTTGATACCAAAGAGGAAGAACACCTGCTTCATTATATACTTGTTCATGTGGAACTGATGCTGGCAAACTGAGACCCAGGCGGAGCGCTTGGCACTCCACTCTGGCTAATCTATACACTACCCAAGGGGGAAGATCGTGCATGGCAGGAGATCCGAAGAGGAGCCGGGAGCGTACCAAACTCTTGACCATGGATATCAGTGTTTCCCTCCTCTGACCCCAGGGCTCTCGGCGGATGACTCGGACGAGGTTTAGGGCTCGTCTAGCGTTTATTATGACCCGATTTATGTGGCTAGTCTATTTTCCGTCTCTCTGGAAGATGACCCCCAAATATCGAACTGCCTTAGCTGGGTATACAGGAGTTCCGCCCACTTTGATGTAATTCCAGTCAGGGATGTCTTCTCTGTTGTAACCTATGCCGTGGACTGGCATGTAAACAGTCTTTGCTGCGGAGAGCATGAAGCCCAGGTCGGTCAGTTGGGTCATCACCAGGTCAACCTGTCTCTGAAAGAGACGGAGTTCTGACTTGTGCTGGTCAGAATCCTTCTTGGGCCGCCGGTGCCTAGCTTTCCTCCATAATGCTATGTCATCAGCATAGGCTGTGACGACAGTGTCCTTTCTCACTCCTTTTCCTACATCCCCAAGGAGCAATGTGAAGAGGAGCGGGGCAACTACAGAGCTCTGGGGGACTCCCATATCAATGGTTGACGATCGGCTGAGGTGTCCTTTCCAGCGTACAACCATGGATCGACCAGAAAGGAAGGACTGCACAAATTTGTACAGTCCCGGCGAAACTCCAATAGATTTGAGTTTAGATAGCAGTTTACCGTGCCAGACGGTATCAAAAGCTTTGGCAATATCTAAAAAAGCACGTTTGTAGAATCCGTCTCTGTCTTTGGGCCCTATGGATATGTTCGGAGAGTCGCACGATGTGGTCAGTGATGCTTCTCCCTTTTCTAAATCCGGCTTGAAGTTTTGGGAGGGCTTTCTTATCTTCCACCTGGGACTTCAGTCGATTCAGTACTATTCGCTCGTACAGCTTTCCTACGTGGGAGGTGAGCGAGACAGGCCTGTAGTTGGTTACGCTTTTCCTGCTCTTGTTTGCCTTGGGAATTGGTACCACAATAGCGTACTTCCAGGCGCTAGGAACAACGCCTTGCCCCCAGCATTTGTTATATAATCTTAGCAGATTCATTTGCATGCAAGGCGGCAGTTGCTGTAGGAGAGGGTATGTGTCCTTATCTGCTCCAGGCGACTTCTTGTTTGTCCGGGTTGCCCTGAGGGTTAGGCTCGAGTCTTCCCCTTTCGGTGAAGAAAGATCCATTCGGGATTCTTGTTCGCGACGCAGGCGCAGTTGTGCCTTGGGGAGGCTGGCCATGGTACTTGCACTAGCAAAGTGGTGGAGAAAGCTTTTAGCCTTCTCCTCAGGAGTGCACAGGATCGTACCGTCTGGGGCTGTAAGGTCATTATCCGGTGGGTTATATCGGCTCTTTAGAATCTTGACATTTTTCCAAAGTGTTGTCCTTGCTATTCATCCAGTATGCAAGCTTTGCTTGGGCTATGGTCCTCTTGCAACGCGAATTTGTTGTCTTCATCTCGATGAAGGCTTCTTCCGACCCTTCTCTCTTGTACCGATGATAGGACAGCAATATTGCAGTCCTCCGTCCACCAAGGGTGGCCACGCCTTCCCTGACCTGTGCTGACGAAGGGGATTGCGTGTCTAGCTGCTGCCAGAACTATGCCGGTGAACTGTTGATTTAAGCTGTCCACCGAGTTGTCGAGGTCTAGGCTAATGTCATCGTTGTTCAAGAACTCTTTGTATGCAGTCCAGTTTGCCTTTTGAAGGTTAAGGTTTCCTTGCAGTGGAGGCAGGTGGACTACAGGTGAGAGGTGTATGGAGACGCAGATAGGGAGATGATCTGAAGACAAAGGGTCCCCAAGTGTGAACCAGTCCGTGGCTCCCGCTAGGTTTGAGGACACGAAAGATAAGTCGATGGCTGACTTACTGTGCCCTACCACGTCTGGAACTCTGGTGTGGGTGCCATCGTTGAGGAGGACCATATCCACGGAGTCTAACTGTGAGGCGAGTTCAGGAGAGGAATGGGGATATTCGTCTTCCCATAGGGCGTCGCGACGATTAAAATCCCCCACCACTACCCAGTTGTCAGTGAAGGCTCCAAGCCATTCAAAGTGCCTAGTCGTGTCTGGATTGTAATAGAATTTAGGATGTTAATGGTCTGGTCTTCTTTCACCTTGACAGAAGAGACCGTACCATATCCTGCCTCCAGTGGAGGTCCAGGCAAGGTTCCGACTTGGGCGGCTAGTCCTAGGGAAACATACATGGCTACCTTTGCTTCGCCTGAAGCATCAGTCCCATAGAAGGGAGGGTAGTGGTAGCCTGGCAGAGTTGGTAGCTGGAGAGGGCGTTTCCGAAGTGATTGTAGTGCAATTACCTCGTAGTGGTGTTTGGCGAGATGCTGCACTAGTTGATCCCAGGCAGTGTTTATTGCCCGACAGTTCCATTGCATAATTCTAAGTACAGCCATGATTTCCAATTTCCATGATTGTACTAAGAATCACGAAGATTCCGTCTAGAAGCCGAGCTGCCTGTGGGTTGGAACGAGCTAGATCTTTTTGTATTGTTTCGACTGTGGCTTTCAGGCTCTCGATGGAGCTTGAGAGGGGGGTGGAGGGGGCTGGGAGTAAGGCTGCTCTGTCGTGTGAGAGTGCCCTTATTTCTTTTTCCACTATGGGAGGAGACGTCTCAGGAGGAAGGTTCGTGTTGGTGGGGAAGGATCCCTCGGGGTGGGTGGGTGGGGGGGAGATGATCTGGCCTGTCTTTCTTCTCCTTATCTTACGTTTCTTAATCCTCTTCTTCTCTTCCATTTCGGTGGTAGTGGTCGTCGGGGGTTTAGCAGGCGGCTTTTCTTTGGGGGCACAGACTTCCTCACTTGTTGGTGGAGGCTCAGTGCCAGGTGAAATAGCTGCTATGGAGTCATTTGATTTAACCACCTGGGTTGGGGGTGCGCTTTCTAAAAGGTGTTTAGGGGACTTGGGTGCTGTCCCAAAGTCCCTCTACTTTGCCCACTCTTCTTTAAGGTGGGTAGTCCATCGCTCCCTGGCAGCAGCTAGCGCTTCCGAGAAGGTGACATATCTCTGGTTTTTATCTCATGCGCTACCCTCCTAATAGCCACTTCTGGGCATCCGTGATAAGCAGCTTTGCTGCATTTAGCGCACCGAGGTGCCTTGCGTCGGCACTCCTTCCTAGAGTGCCCCAGGAGTTGACACTTTGTGCATCTTCTTACTGGAGCGACGTAGGGGACAACTTGGTGTAAGGTATATCCTAATCTGACAGTGGAGGGAAGGGTGTCAGCAAGAGATGCCACTCTTACTGACCCTGTTGGTGCGCCCTCCTTTGACATGAGCCTCTTGATATCATCGACGGGAAGATCTTGGGTCTCCAGGTCTCTTTTAAGCATTATTGTCATTATTATTATGATTATTATTATTACTATTATTACTATTATTATTATTATTATTATTATTATTATTACTACTATCATCATCATTATCATTATGATGATTATTATTATTATTATTATTATTATTATTATTATTATTATTATTATTATTATTATTATTATTATTATTATTATTATTATTATTATTATTATTATTATTATTATTATTATTATTATTATTATTATTATTATTATTATTATTATTATTATTATTATTATTATTATTAGTAGTATTATTATCCTTATTATTATTATTATCATTATTATTATTATTATTACTACTATTGTCATTATTATTATTATTATTATTATTATTATTATTATTATTATTATTATTATTATTATTATTATTATTATTATTATTAATATTATTGTTATTATTATCATTATTGTCATTATCATTATTATTATTATTATTATTATTATTATTATTATTATTATTATTACTACTACTACTACTACTACTACTACTATTATTATTATTATTATTATTATTATTATTATTATTATTATTATTATTATTATTATTATTATTATTATTATTATTATTATTATTATTATTATTATTATTATTATTATTATTATTATTATTATTATTATTATTATTATTATTATTATTATTATTATTATTATTATTATTATTATTGATCTACCTCCTCCTCTTCCCTCCCCACGTTCCTATGGTTAACAAGGTCTATTTCAGGAGTGGGCAACCTTTTTAAGTGTGGGTGCCAAAACTAGCCAAATATTTAATACAACATTTTCTCGCGTGCCATCGGAATGAAATGATAGGCGTGCATACGAGGACCTATAAGGGTCCCTATCGGCCGCTGAACGCAAGCATGCGGTTACCAATGGTCATACAAAACATACAAAGGAAGCTGGATCTTATTATTTTTTTTAATTGACTTCTGGGTTTCGCATGTCGGATAAAAGTCGTTAGTATGCCAGGTTTTGCACCCGTGTCAAGCAAGGGTCGCCCATCCCTGTTCTATGGCGTATTCCACTGTATGCAATATGATTTAAAGGAATATCAACCCCCATCCATTTTGAATTATTCTATTCTACATAGAATAAAGTAAAATCTTTTATACAACTTCACCTTATTTTACTTAGTGGAGTGTAAGATATTATTTTTCCTACTTTAACTCATTTTTCTTTACATTTTCCATTGACTATCATTTGTTTTATATTATTCATCTAATTTCATTCCATACATATAATATTATATGCTTCGGTAGCAGTTACATTATCGAGATCATAGCACTTGGAGAATAGTGAAAATTTCAACTTTTACTTAAAGCTGTTGATATTCTCTATCTATAAAATGTGCTATGGAAAGCTATTGTGTACTGTACTTTCTAGGCCAGGAGCAGCAAATTTGAAGACATGAAACCCAACATTCGATCTTGATTCACACAACGTTACACTGCCAGTAGTTGGACGAGTATTTACAATTTTCACTAGTTGTATCATTTGTAACATATCCCTTAAATAGGTAAATCTAAAGAAGTGCACTCCAAATTGATATAGCAATAGAGAGTTAAATTTTTTTGTCAATTATTATTACAATACATCAATATTACATTATAATAGTGTCATTTCATCTCATGCATTTTCTTTTTCTTTTTTCTTTTTATGTTTTTTTCTCACTCGAATACGTACAGGTTTGTTTACATGTTTTCAATTTTATCCCATTTAGTGTCATTGCATTCAGTTTATTTTCTTTGTTTATCTTTTCTCTCACTCGAATACGTACAGGTTTGTTTACATGTTTTTTTGTTTTCATACTATTCCTTTTCATGCCACTGCACTTCAGTTCTTTTCTTTCTTTCCTTTGTTTATTATGTTTTCTCACTCAGATGCGTTGAGGTATCGAAGCTGTAATTCCGTTCTCTAATTTATGTATTCAGTTTTCTCTAATTCGTGCATACCGTTTTCCCGCGTAAACTGTTTCCGTAAGCCTATATCTCATACACATTGCCAATGTATTGTAAAAATATATTTGATCCTCATCCTCTAATTACTCAATATTAAATTTCATTTAAGTAACAATATAATAGTATTTGTGTTTATGTAAAATTCAAGCCTGTATATACATAAATGGGACTGAATTTGCATAAGTACATTAATCATAAACATTTACCCAAGGGTGTGCATGATGAGGTAACGAGTTTCGCAAATAACCTCATGAGGTAGTATTGAAGTATTACTTAAACATCTGTTATTTTTGCAGAGACGTTATATCGTCTCATAAACATGACTCTCATAAATGTAATATGGGACACTATGATACTTAGTCTCAATCTGTTGTGCGTGCACGTCTGCATCCATGTTTAACATTGAATTCCTGTCCGTGCCACTGTACTTAATATCATAACTTTCTTTCCTTTATTTACGTTTTCTCACTCAGGTATCTAATTTACGTATTCGGTTTTCTTCACTTCATGCATACCATTTTCCCTCGTAAACTGTTCCTATAAGCCTTATATCTACACATTGCCAATGCATTGCAAAAATATATTAGATCCTCATCCTCTAAATACTCAATATAAAACTATTCAATTAAATGATAATATTATATTTGTGTTTATGTAAAACTCAAGTCTGTACGTACAGAAATGGGACTATATGCATAAGTTCATGAACATGCAAACCAAGTGTGTGCACGACGATGTAACCATATTTGCAAATAAATGTTATACTTAGGTATCTCAACCCCTTTTAACATACGTAGAAAATGAATATGCAATTCGGGCCCTACGAGCCTCTTGGGATTAAATGACTGTAAATATTAAAAAGGGTGGACATTGTAATTATTGGGTGACTTGATGTATATAGTTTATTGGGAACCGGTATCGTTGATATGAAATATGTATAAGGTATATAATCTAACCTACGAAGCTTTAAGAAAAGAGAAGGTGGTTTACATCCGTAATGTTCTATTCCATTTCAATTCTTTTCATTCTTTCACTTATTTCCTTTTTTCTCCACTCAAATGCGTGCAGGTATCGAAGCGCCCAGGCACGGAAGAGACGGCTACGTGTTTCAGTTACTTCGCGTCATGTTAGATCACCTGCACCATGACGAGGGCTTCCCACTGATCTGCATAACACCTGGATCGAGTATATGGGTCGTGGGCTGCCCCAGGAGTGAGGCGGGCAGGCGGGACATGGCCGCCATATTGGTAGTACCAAAACATTAGCACGTGTGAACCACTCCGCCGGTCATGGGAGCTGTCGTGTTACTCTCGTGGCCTATGTGGCTGGTATGGGCTGCGTGATAGTGATGCCATCTGTAAATAAGTTTTCCTGTGTGGTTTATGAAACAGTACATGTCTACATGTAACGGTATTTGACCATAAAAGTAATCAAACAAGTACGCTAAAACTGACATTAACAAGAGAACATGTAGATGTTTTAACTTGTCTCCACTGATCTACATAACAATATAGATTACAAAGGCGGAGCATGCCGACAGGAGACCTTTTGATCCATATCTAGGTCGGATGCGAAAAAATCATATTAGTAATTAAATGATAAATAAAAACTATAATAATGTAAATAACAAATAAAATACATAAATAAATGCATAGGTATAGTTAAGTAATAAACAAACAGGTAAATAGTAAATAATAATAAATTGACATATAACTAATAATAAATGAAAATCAGACAGACAAATGATAACAAAACAAAAACAAATAATATAAAATAAATTATAATCATTACAGCATCTTGCTTAGGTATTTATCTAAATGATTCTTAAAGCTTCGAACTGAACTACATTGCACTACCTGTGCAGGAAGTTTATTCCATTCATTAACTACACTGTTGGCAAAGTTGTTTCTACCTACTTCCAAACTGAATCTATTTCCGGACAGTTTGAGACCATTGTTTCTTGTCTGATTCTCATTTAATGTGAAAATTTTGTCACTTGATGTTTTCAATTCCCTTTAAAATCTTAAAGACCTGTATCAAGTCACCTCTGAGTCTACGCATTTTTAGGGAAAACAGATTCATATGTTTTAGTCGATTTTCGTATGATTTATTTTTTAAATTTGGAATCAGTTTTGTGGCTCGCCGTTGTACTTTTTCCAGTCTGTCAATGTCTTTAATGAGATTGGGTGACCATACAAAAACAGCATATTCCAAATGTGGACGAACTAACGATTTAACTAGCTTGTTAATGAGTGATGGACTTTTGAAATCAAAAGATCGCGCAATCAGTCCTTGAATTTTATTTGCTTTCTCAGAGGCTGAAATACACTGCTTGGATGATTTGAGGTCGTTACTGATAATTACGCCGAGATCTTTTTCACTATCCACTTTTGTTAACGAATTTCCAAATAACTTGCAATCGTACTTACTGTTATTTTTGCCTATGTGTATTACCTTGCATTTACTTGTGTTAAATTTCATTAGCCACTTTTCAGACCATTGCTGTAATTGATCTAAATCTTCTTGAATATCTAATTGGTTTGAGTGATCATTTGCCACTCCGCACAGTTTTGTATCATCAGCAAATTTGGAAACAGTAGATTTTAATCTATGGTCTATATCATTTATATATACTATGAATAGAAGTGTCCCAAGAACGGAACCCTGAGGAACTCCACTTGTAACATTTTTCCATCTAGAAGTTTTTCCATTTAAAACAACTCTCTGTTTTCGACCATTCAACCAATTACTAGTCCAACCTAATAGGCTACCACTTATTCCGTGTAAAGCTAATTTAGTAAGTAGTCTTTCGTGTGGGACGGTATCAAAAGCTTTTGCACAATCTAGATATATTAAATCTATATTGTTTCTTTTGTCATAATTCGAGATAACTGTGTTGTAGAATTCGAGTTAGTCACGCAAGAACGTTTCCGTCTGAAACCATGCTGGCTATCATTTATCAATGGTTGTATCCTATGTATCCTATGTACATTATTTTGTGCGGAGCATAAATAAGGCCTTCGCATATGTGTGTGTGAGTGTGACCACATGTTATAATCTCAATTTCTCGAATCTTGACAAGCAGTCATCTTCGGCGTTTTTTTCGAAATTTAGTCATCTGGTCATTGAAATGGACACAGTTGATTACTGGATTACAATTACTTTATTTACACTACTAACTACACATGTATTTCAACAAACAAAATTCACCCGTCACTAAACATACACGTATCCACAATATTAAAAAAAAAAAACTCCAGTGAATCTTTACAGAACAAAACCTACATTAGTATTTATTGTGGATATTGCTATTGTATCGTGTACAGCACATTACAGGTGCCTTAAATATTGGACGATATTGATATACAATGATATGCATCGGTGCTTTTGAAACAATATATTTCACATCGATCCTGAAACAGAAACTTTGACACGGAAAACGTTTAGTAAAAAGAATGTACATACATCAGTTACAATAGTACTAGTAGTTCATATTCATTAAATAGAAACGAAGACACATACCCATTTTTTTTTCTCTGAAAAATCATACTCTTCCGTAACAGTAGTTGAGACCGGTAGAAGGATAAATTCAGGATAAATTCTTATGAGTTGAAACATAATAGTACATGGGGTGGGGGGTGTCGAATTTCACCAGAAAAACGTTACATAATTTTTGAACGGGCCCCGAATAGTAATTCAGCCCATCTAATACGAATTTCTCACTTCACAATATAGAAAAAGCCTACACATGTGATCAGGAAGAACAACTGGTTCTATACAGATACACAGCTCTGGACAGCGTTTGAGCCTTATAAGATATTTTCAAATTACAAATATTTATCCTGCTATTGCCATGATTACATTGGGGTTGCTGCTAGATCTATTTCTTACAGATAATAAATACATAGCATTAACATGACAACACCTAACAAAACAGTTGGTGGGCAACATTTTATGGCTCCTGATGGCCGCATCATTTGTTGATGGGTATCGGGATGTTTTGGGTAATAAAACCTTAATAAACTTACGAGTGGAAGGACTGCTCACATCCATCTTTTCTCCGGTTGGTGCAGTTGAATGCAGCACAAGTTGGCATTGTAAAATGATTGTTAAATATGTAAAACACACCAGTATATAGGAGCGAAAGCTGCCGAGAACTGTAAGGGACGCTATCAATGCTATCAGTCAATCGCGTGGCGTGGGTTTGTTTTGGTACCACCAACATGGCTGCCGCCGACCTTATAATCAGGACACCGATCCGTGATCCAGTTATTTTGGGATCAGTGGTTAAAAACAGTCTCTCGAAAGGTCTTCGCCTTCTCAATAAATTACATCTAAATATCAAGAAGGTAAGATTAAACTTTCTCATTTTGAGTTAGTCTAACTAAAGTAAGAAATTGTTTGTTTGTTTGTTTGGATGAGGAAAACAGATCCTTTTCCAATAGTAATTCCGTTCTCTAATTTATGTATTCAGTTTTCTCTAATTCATGCATACAGCTTTTTTCCGCGTAAACTGTTTCCGTAAGCCATATATCTCATACACACTGCCAATGTATTGTAGAAATATATTTGATCCTCATCCTCTAAATCAGTGGTTCTCAAACTTTACCATGCCAAGGACCCCCCCAGATATTTAAGTCCCATCCGAGGACCCCCAGCCAATCAAAAGTTATTATTACCATACCAAGATACCCATTACATGATTATAATGCAGTAAATTTACTATTTGCATATTCCTACACAAAGAAAGTACAAAAATAAGCATTTAAAATATTTTCAAAATTTTGTCGATTTTCGGTTTAAAAACATTTTCATCTTCAGTTCACACTTTCTGTAAGCATAGAATAAAGCTTGAATGAATATAAATATTAATTAGAAAGAAACAAATGAAATATTATGACATATAAAAATGTAATAGAGAAGTGCTGGCTGATTGCACAACAAAATATCGATATCACCGACACTATAATGACAGAATTAGTTTTGTATATTTTTATAATTATATAGTTTTTTCTGGATTTTTTTTTATTGTATCGCGGACCCCCTAGGACCTTCTCAGGGACCCCCAGGGGTCCGGGGACCCCAGTTTGAGAACCACTGCTCTAAATAATCACTATTAAACTATTCATTTAAATTTATTATAATATATTTGTTTATGTAAAATTCAAGTCTGTACATACAGAAATGGAACTGTATTTGCATAAGAAAGCTCATAAACACCCACCCTAGGGTGTGCAAGACGGTGTAACCAGATTCGGAAATGATCTACTTTTTTTTCACTTCCAGTCTATTTGCAACTTAAAATACATTTTTGGAGTAGATATAACTCTACTATATTAATGCATATTATTAAAATAACAGTTCACGTGCTTGCATGTTGGCGTTCGTACATTAACGTACCAGTCTTGTTCATCTTTACATCAGTAATTGTCTACTTATCCTCAACAAAATATGGTTTCTCACTCAGATGCGTTCAGATATCGAAGCTGTAGTTGCCTTTTCTAATTTATGGGTTCAGTTTTCTCAAATTCATGCATACCGTTTTCCCGTGAGGCTGTAGTTGTGTTCTCTATGTATTCAATTTTCTCAAATTCATGCATACCGTTTTCCCGCGTTAACTGCTCCCGTAAGCCATATATCTCATACACACTGCCAATGTATTGTAGAAATATATTTGATCCTCATCCTCTAAATACTCAATATTAAACTATTTATTTAAATGACAATATTATGATATTTGTTTTTGTAAAATTCAAGTCTGCACATACAGAAATGAGACTGTATTTGTATAAGTAAGTGCACGACGATGTAACCAAATTTGCAAATGATCATAGGCATCATGAAGGCAGCAAAAAAAAAAAAAGAAAGAAAAAAAAACAGATACTGATGGCATTCACAGCAGCCTTAATACTCCTTCATGGATCGATAACCATATGTAAAAGTATGTACATACTATTTCTTAGAAGTCTTAATGTACTGTATATATCTATGGAAACCGGTCTCATTAGTATGAAATATATAAATGGTACTCTAACCTATAAAGTCTTAAGCATAGAGAAGGTAACTTACATCCGTAATGTTCAATTGCATCTCAATTCTTTTAATTTGCTCCACTCGAATGCGTGCAGGTATCGAAGCGCTCAGGCACGGAAGAGACAGCTACGAGTTTCGGTCACCTCGCGTCATGTCGGTTCACCTGCACCATGACGAGGGCTTCCACGCAGGGCCGTTTCTAGTTCATCAGGCGCCCCAGGCAAGAATTCGTTATGATGCCCCCCCCCTCCCTCCTTCCCCCCTCCGGACTGGAAATAATAACATAAACAATTTCGAACACAACTAGCATCACAAATTCCACAACAAAAACAACATACTTTATTAATAAATCATCTTCACGTATATGCATACACAGCAAGGAAAAGTATACTCAAAAGTATACTACCGATTTTTGTAAATTTCAATAGAATAATACCATTATACATTTTTATTGCAAATCCTACCTAAGATAAACTGAAAAGGTAATCTTGCCAATCTAAAACCATGGAACTCAATGCATATACGTTGAGGTCTATGCTAAAACTAGTAAATAACAATTTTCTTCACTTTTTTCATATTTAAAACCTGACTCTTCTTGACTTCCATGCAGCAAAATCATTTGTAGTGACATCATACGAAACCTGTTTGGATATTTCTCTATTAATACTAATTATTGCCAGCCCGTTTAGCTCCTGTGTCATAGTAGACCTTAAATATGTTTTAATGAGCTTAAGTTTAGAGAAGCTTCTCTCTGCAGATGCCACAGTCACAGGTGTAGTGACAGCAATTCTTAATGCCACCCACATGTTTGGATAGATCTCTTTCAGGCCTTTCTCCTCCAGAAAAACAAAAAGGTCAAATGTTGGCATATTTTGTTTTGGCCATTGTTTTGGAAATGACTGCATCTCTACAATCAGTTCATCATAATTTAAGTCAGCCTGATCCCCAGGTGTGAGCGTATTACACAAATCTTTTGCCTGCTTTTCTAGCTCACTAACTGGCAGATCAGGGAAGTTCGTGAGAACACTGAATTTCTTTGCAACATCACTCATCATTCCAGTTCTCTCTCTCAAAGATTGAATGACCACATCCACAACTACACTGAAAAATGAAAACTCCACTTTCTTCAAGGCATCGGTAATAGGTTCATCAGAGGCCTCATAGGAGAACTGCCTTTTAGTAGTTCTGAATCTTTTCTGCTTTAGTGCAGCTTCCACATTCATCTCTTCACACACCTCTTTGGCAGATGTCTGGGCAAGGACGAGCGTGCTTGGTCGTATGGTAAAAATGAGAATAAGGTTGCAGGTAGTGACCTTCTCAATCTCGAGAACCAGTAAGTGTTCTGAGTTCGTACGATTTTAAGCATCAGTGGTCGAGCGGTGTAAGGCGGCAGTCATGGGGGCCTCTTGTCGTCATGCACAGCGCAGTTTCGAGTCCTTGCGCGACGGTCTTAAAATTATCTGATTAATGTCGCTGTCCACTAGCGAATTTCTCGTATGGTTACAATTGCGAGAAGCGTGAAAAGGATTCGATCTGATCCTTACCCCTCCCACGAGCGTGCTTGGTCGTATGGTAAAAATGAGAATAGGGTTGCAGGTAGTGACCTTCTCAATCTCGAGAACCAGTAAGTGTTCTGAGTTCGTACGATTTTAAGCATCAGTGGCCGAGCGGTGTAAGGCGGCAGTCATGGGGGCCTCTTGTCGTCATGTACAGCGCAGGTTCGAGTCCTTGCGCGACGGTCATAAAATTATCTGATATATATATATATATATATATATATATATATATATATATATATATATATATATATATATGTGTGTGTGTGTGTGTGTGTGTGTGTGTGTGTGTGTGTGTGTGTGTGTGTGTGTGTGTGTGTGTGTGTGTGTGTGTGTGTGTGTGTGTGTGTGTGTGTGTGTGTGTGTGTGAATATATACTGTACATATGAGATACGTATATCTGTAGCGGAAACTGTGGTGAGGTAAACGCCAAAAGACCGTAGGAGTTTTATTACTAACGTTTCGTCCTTAAAAGACTTCCTCAGAGGAAGTCCTGGACTTGGAGGAATATGCAGTGGCATACGGGTAAAACTGGATTTTGGGGGTAATAAGAACACATTATTACAAAATAGAAAAAAAAAAAATACTTACCACTTCTTCACCGGAAAGGTGACATCCACAGTGACAAGGATCCACCAATTTGGCTGCAAGGTAAATACTTTTCACCAGGAATTTCTTCTTTTCACGAATTATTCCCTTGAAGGCATCTCTTTCACTCTTGAGGATTTGTGATGAAGAGAGATTCTCTTCAAATGAATGCTTTAAATCACTGAACACTTTCATTGCCAGAGAAAAGGTTTTTTATTGTCTCCTTCTATGGCAGTGATGGCATCCACCACTGTCTTCAGAAGCTTGAGAATACCCTCAGTCCGATCCCAAAATATTTCTGAAAGCAGGAGCTTCCTAATGGACATGTCCAAAGATGGCTTGGCATCATCACTGATTGCAAGAGCCTGAAGTGCATTTTTTTCATGCATACACTCTTCAGACATTGGGTAATGGATCCCCATCTGAAACAAAGGACAACAATATTAGTACCAGTATGAATTCTCAATTCAAAACAGCTTAGCCATGAGAAACATTAAATTAAATAAATATATATAAAAAATCCCAGCAAGTTTACTGGCATAAGAATGAAATTTCAAATATTATTTTGCAAGTTGCGATCTTTAGCAATAAGTAATATACTAATAATTCTTACCTTGTTTTAACAGGAAGATTTAATGTTTGCTGTTGTCCTTGTGGTGACTGCTGTTGATGTTGTTTGAATAGGGCAGTGAGCTTTTGGGACTGTTTGACTGATTTGCCAACTTTTATGCAGTCAGACTGGATATTTTCTGCAGACCTGCTCTTCTTTAGGTTTGTGAATATTAACTGCAGAGTGTGAGCCATGCAACCATATGGTTTTATGTGGGGATACTCCAACTGAAGCAGTTCCCAAGCCTTTTTCATATTAGAGGCATTATCTGTGCAGATCCAAAATAATATCAATGGCCCAATGTCATCCACTATTTTCTTCAGGAGATCTGCTATGTACTGCCCAGTGTGGCTTTCTGTGCCTAATAATAAAACAGAAGCTAGAATTAGATATTACAGCATATTCCATAAGTACAAAACTAATGTAAACCGGAATACAGAGAATTGACTATTAATCAGTATTAATCTCTTCTTAAGATAGGAGGTTTATGTGAAATACTTTATATTATTGTCTAAGTTAATTTTGTAATTGAGTTGTAATTGATTGCTATTTTAACTGAAACCAAACAGTAGCAATGCTGCTCCAAAATATGGGCCTTGGCACTGTCACAATGATGTTTATGATCCCCTCATTCCTGTAATTATCCAGTATTTTAGGATTAATTAGGGCAATAATTATCTATAACAATTCATTGGGAATAATAAGTGACATAATGATGTTACATATTCCTACAGTTCTTACCTGACATTAGTCCAACTATCACACATTACTGCAACACTAGAAGCAGATGCTACTAGTTCTTTAACAGTTACAGAACACTCCTGGTAGACCCTCTCAAGAAGATTGTTTGAGATTGAGTCCCGGCTCGGAATCTTGAAAGATGGCCTCAGAGTCTTGAAGAACTTTGCCCACAACTTATTACCCACCAAGTTTTGTGGACAGCCACTTGCATAGATAGCTCGGGCTAACTGCGACTGAGCTTCTTCCTGTAATGCATTTTATTTCCATCAATCATAATACTAATAGACAGATTACTGAATGTTGACATTGAAGACACATTAGTGTATACAATATATAACTATAACATAGTATATACTTACTGTTTGTGTTTCTGTCATTCTGTCAACATATGTGTATGAAGCAATCTTCTGCTTTGTTAACTTTTTGGCTTTGGCAGGAGTGGAAGTCACTGGAGTGATTCCAGAACTGACAGAGACAGATGATCCAGGTCTACTTGTTGTGCCTGTGGCTGTGTCAGGTCTGGGCAGAGCCATCGGAATCGGACTTGAGAAAAATGAATCATCTAATGTCATTTGCATTGTATGAGTGCTTGTACTTGTTGCACTTGTATCATGTAAGAGCAATTGCAGTTCCATGTTTGAGTCACTGTCTATGCCTTGTGATCTTCCCTCAGTAGTTTCAGCATCAGTAAGAACTGTTTTTTTTTTTGGCCATTACCACGTGTCAAATATTTTTTCACCACATTTCTTGCACTGATAACAGTGGTGCCAAACCTCTTATGAAACAAAATTCCAGAAACTAGACCAAATTGGCAGAAAACGCTTATATATCACTACCATCAAAAGCATATTACACAGAACAACAAAATGTTTTTACTGGAGATGTGTAAAGTGATTTAGACTAATTTGGGTACACTGATTTCAAAAATCATAACAGTTTTGCTGTATCACGTCAGGATTTTCAGTGACAGAAATATTCCCATTGCCTAGAAGTCAGGATTTCAATTAAATTTACAGAAATTCATTTATTCATTTATTTCATCATGAATGCTTCAAAATTATAGAAATTACAAAAAAACTCCACTAGAATGTAATTAAAAATGCTTTAGGCATTTGGCTTTGCGTTTGTGCTGCTCTGTGTCAGTTTCACGATGCAGGAATCAGCAGAAGTCGCCCATCATGTTCGGGTTGTGCCGCCCTTGGTAACGCGTCTCCATGAGTGAAATCTCTTGGTGGAATCGCTCGCCGTGCTCGTCCGAGACAGCTCCCATGTTGTCAGGGAAGAAGTTCAGGTGCTGGTGTAGGAAATGGATTTTCAGGGACATCCTGGAGCCAAGTTTCCTGAAGGACTCCAGCAGCTGCTGCACTATTTCTTCATAGTTGTCCGCGCACTCGTTCCCCAAGAAGTTGTCCGTCACAGCTTTGAAGCTCCTCCACTCTGCCAGCTCTTTGGGGTTTAGAGTTGTCGGAAAAGTTTCGTCCTTCATAATCTGTCGGATTTGCGGTCCAACAAAGACACCAGCCTTGATCTTGGCCTCCGACAAGGTGTTGCCAAACTTCTCCTTGAGGTATAAAAACCCACGCCCATTCAGATCCATTGCCCGTACAAAACTTTTCATCAAGCCGAGCTTTATGTGGAGTGGTGGAAGGAAAATCTTGGCTGGGTCGACAAGGGCGACATGCTTCACATTGTGTCGACCAGGTACATGCTCCTTTCGCTCTTCCCAATCTTTCTTCGTCCAGTGATTCTTGTCGTCTCTGCTATCCCAGAGACAAAGGAAGCACATGTATTTCGTGTAGCCTGACTGCAGCCCTAACAACAGCGCCACCACTTTCAAGTCTCCGCAGATGTGCCAGTTGAAGTCATTGTACTTGATGGAATCAAGCAGCTGCCGCATAGTCTCATAGGTCTCTGTCATGCCGAACGCGTGAGCCAGTGGGACTGATGGTTTCTCGTTGCCATTGTGGAGCAAAACAGCCTTCAAGATGTTCTTCCCCGAGTCGATGAAGAGGCGCCAGTCTGCAGGATCGTGATCACACCCAAGTTCTTTCAACAGACCGTTGATGTCACTGCAGAATGTCATCGTGTCTTCCATCTCAAAGAACTCAGCCATGTCTCTGTGACGTGCTCTGAACAAGGATATCTTGGTGTTAGGTTCAAGTAGATTCCACTGCTGCAGCCTTGATCCAAGCAGCTCTGCCTTCGCCTTTGACAGCGAGAGATCTCTTACAAGATCATTTAAGTCTCCCTGGTTCAGAAGGTGTGGTTCTT
>NC_134820.1:15322409-15334909 GCF_046742065.1 Oratosquilla oratoria | reverse complement strand
TATTTGGAAATTCGTTAACAAAAGTGGATAGTGAAAAAGATCTCGGCGTAATTATCAGTAACGATCTCAAATCAACCAAGCAGCGTATTTCAGCCTCTGAGAAAGCAAATAAGATTCTAGGACTGATTGCGCGATCTTTTGACTTCAAAAGTCCATCACTCATTAACAAGCTATATAAATCGTTAGTTCGTCCACATTTGGAATATGCTGTTTCCGTATGGTCACCGAATCTCATTAAAGGCATTGACAGACTGGAAAAAGTACAACGGCGAGCCACAAAACTGAGTAAAAAAAAAAATCTGTTTTCCCTAAAAAAGCGTAGACTCAGAGGTGACTTGATACAGGCCTTTAAAATTCTAAAGGGAATTGACAACATCAAAAGTGACACAATTTTCACATTGAATGATAATCAGACAAGAAACAATGGTCTCAAACTGCCCGGAAATAGATTAAATTTGGAAGTAGGTAGAAACAACTTCGCCAACCGTGTAATTAATGAATGGAATAAACTTCCTGCACAGGTAGTGCAATGTAGTTCAATTCGAAGCTTTAAGAATCATTTAGATAAACACCTAAGCAAGATGCTGTAATGATTATGATTTATTTTATATTATTTGTTTTTGTTTTGTCATCATTTGTCTGTTTGATTTTCATTTATCATTAGTTATATGTTAATTTATTATCATTTACTATTTACCTGTTTGTTTACAATTTTGCCAAATATCAGTCACAGTGGTGCCAAACCTTTTATGAGATAAAATTCCAGAAACTACACCAAATTGACAGAAAACGCTTATATATCACCACCATCAAAAGCACATTATTAACACATGTCTTTGAGAGTTAAAGATGTAACAGGTTCATTGTAAAATCAATAAGAAAAAAACATCAAAACATGATTCACGAAAAAATTACCTAAAATCATAATAAAAAAAACTATATATCGAGGGGTATACTGTTTTATTTGATAATCTAGAAATAATTGTATATATATATATTGTCTTGTCTTGTCTTGTCGAGATATTTGTGACTGAAAAAAAAAGAATAGAAAAAAGTTTCGCTAGTCCCGATTTGTCTTGTCTTGTCGAGATATTTGTGACTGGAAAAAAAAAATAATAATAGAAAAAAGGTTCGCTAGTCCCGACACAACGCGAGGTGATGGGAGCTCGTAGCCGTCTCCCCCATGACTGAGCGCCGCGATACCTATCCACTCGAGTGGAGAGAAGTAAAGGAAGAAGAGGTATAAGGTAATAATGTACTCAAACATACCGGATGATGTCGCCTCAACTCCCCTTGATGCTGAATGGTGTACAAATTACTCTAGTTTAAGGCAATCTTCGTACATAAATGGACTTTGGAGATATGTTTTGCTATATGAATATATCATCGAGACTAACTAGTCCCTGTAAAATATGAAATTCTTTTAAACAGCGATTCAAGGTAATTGTGAGATTTTATCTGCAGAACTAGTTACATCGCCGTGCACACCCTCGGGTAGATGTATATGAATTTATTTATGCAAATACAGTCGCATTTCTGTACATACAGACTGAAATTTTACACAAACAAAAAGATCATAATAATGTTACTTAAATAGATATCTTTATATGGAGTATTTAGAGGATGAGAATCAAATATATATTTTTACGATACATTGGTAGTGTGTATCAAGGTCTAAATATACAGGTCAGACCGTTCGAATTCTTCTGCGCAGCTTCTGACGTCATTTGGCTGAATCCATTTTCTCTTTGTGAAACACTGAAGAAAACTGTGAAACGCCAAGGAAGACAGGAACTATAATATTATATATATATATATATATATATATATATATATCATATATATATATATATTATATATATATATTATATATCATATATATTATATATTCATATATATAGACAGGAACTATAATATTTTATATATATTTATATATATATTTTATATAATATTTGTCAGAATATAACTAATTGCGTGGAGCAGTGCGAGCGAAGGCAACGTCATTTTTGAACGACGGACCAGCTTCAACTGACAGCTATAGGACCCGCTAACCCCACTTTGAGCAGCCAGGTGACGTTCACGGGCCCGCTGCGCCAACTCCCTCGAAATTCGGTCGGAAGTGGTTAGACCTTATATTCTTAGATCTTGGTGTGTATGAGACACATATAACTGTCGGGAACAGCTTACGCGGGAAAACGGTATACACTACAGCTTCGATGCCTTCACGCATGTGAGTGGGAGAGAAAACATAAATGAATAATGGAGAAAACTAAAAGAAATGAAGTGCAATGGCACGACAAGGAATAGAATGAAAAAATATATATATAAACAACAAAGTAAACCAACCTGCACGCATTCAAGTGAAAGAGGAAAAATAAACAAAGGAGAGAAAGAAAAGAAATTGGATGCAATGGCACTACATGGAATAAGATTAAAAACGTTATATAAACAAACCTGCACGCATTCAAATGAGAAAAAAAAATAAAGAAAGAAAATGAACGAGAAGCAATGGCATATACGGAATTAAACTAGATGAATAATATAAACAAATGATAATGAATGGATAATGTAAAGGAAAATGAGTTAAAGTAGGATAAGATAATGAATATTTTTACATTACGCTATGTAAAAAAGGGAAAATTCTATCAAATATTTTATTTTGTTTTATTTTATTTTATGTAGAATAAAACAAGAGATATTTATTATATCAACGTGTATCTGTAAAAACTTATGGACACTATAATTGATTCATAATCAATTTATTCGTTGATTTATTCATTTGTTTACTTATTAATGTCTTTATTTTTATTTTTGCTCCCACCTTTGTGTTGATAATGATGGACGTGGCCAGTAGCTGATGATATCAACTTTTGTTTATCTGGAAAAACCTATGGGTGTTATTTATTTATTTATTTGTATATTCATTCATTTATTTGCTTATTAGTTCTATTTATGTTTTTGCGCCCACCATCATATTTACAACGACGGATGCAGCTTACTAACGTTTGGGGACCTCTGAGGCAGGCCGACCTTCTGGTTACAGAAACAGAAGAAACACTCACTGTCAGCGTATAAGGGTGGGAGTCTGCGCTTGAATACATAGGAAACTGGGGGAAAAAAGAAAAGGAGAGCTTTGGAGAAGGCACACATTGCCACCGATAAAACACCAAATTCTCGAGGAGGGGTTCAGTGGCGTAGCTCACTGTGCTTTTGCCGCCCGGGGCTGCCCTTATCATGTTTGCCGCCCATTCTCACAAGGAATTCAATATTACAAATGCACATTAACTTCTTAAAGGATATATATATATGTGTGTGTGTGTTTGATTGACAATTGATGTTAATATAAATACATTGACACAGAGGGACATTTGCCTAACTGGGAGGGTTCCACCATTCTAGCTAAAGGACTACACAAGAAACAACGGAAAATAATTGAATCACTTTACATTGCCAACCACAAAAACACAAACAAGAGAACTGGTGACTCGAAATGGACAAAATCTACCGCGACACTTGCCCTCCAAGAATGGCTACCCTAAGTAGATACCTTTTTCCCACTTCGGCCTACCCTCTCCAGCTTTCTTCCTTTCACTCTGAAGTTCCTCCATGCTACCTTGCCCCAACTTTTTATCATGATTTATTCTTTTAATGCTATTTGTTACTATTTATTTTCAACACTATTATTATTATCATTGTTATTATAACTATTATTTATTATTTCTATCATTATATTTATAATTTTATCATTACATTTTTATTTTTATTATTACCATCTTTATTATTATTACTTTCATTATCTTTATTATTATTATTGTTATTATTATTGTTACTATTTAAATATCTAATTATCATTGTTTTCACTATTATTGTCATAATTACTATTAAAAAAAATTATTTCTTGGTTATTAGTATTATCATTTTTATTTCTATTATTGTTTTTATTATTATTACTTTTATTTTATTGTTATTATTTCCTGTATTGCTACTATCATTTTTGTTATTATTGTTAATATTATTAATTAAATATTTATCTTCATCGTTATCATTACTATTGTTACATTTTCTATTAATAATTTCTTTGGTATTAGTGTTATCATATTTAATTGTAAAAATGTCTTCATTGTTACATGAGCCACAATGTGATGTTCACATTCGCCACCAACTATGGCAACTCGGAGAGGTGGTGAGGTCCACCCCATGTATATAATGCCCACAGCCCGTTTGCACACATAGTATTGAATCGACTGAAGTCCCAGGTGGAAGATAAGGAAGCCCTCCCAAAACTTCAAGCCGGATTTAGAAAAGGGAGAAGCATCACTGACCACATCGTGCGACTCTCCGAACATATACGTAGGGCCCAAAGACAGAGACGGATTCTACAGACGTGTTTTTTAGATATTGCCAAAGCTTTTGATACCGTCTGGCACGGTAAACTGCTATCTAAACTCAAGTCTATTGGAGTTTCGCCGGGACTGTACAAATTTGTGCAGTCCTTCCTTTCAGGTCGATCCATGGTTGTACGCTGGAAAGGACACCTCAGCCGATCGTCAACCATTGATATGGGAGTCCCCCAGGGCTCCGTAGTTGCCCCGCTCCTCTTCACATTGCTCCTTGGGGATGTAGGAAAAGGAGTGAGAAAGGACACTGTCGTCACAGCCTATGCTGATGACATAGCATTATGGAGGAAAGCTAGGCACCGGCGGCCCAAAAAGGATTCTGACCAGCACAAGTCAGAACTCCGTCTCTTTCAGAGACAGGTTGACCTGGTAATGACCCAACTGACCGACCTGGGCTTCATGCTCTCCGCATCAAAGACTGTTTACATGCCAGTCCACGGCATAGGTTACAACAGAGGAGACTACCCTGACTGGAATTACATCACAGTGGACGGAACTCCCATATACCCAGCTAAGGCAGTTCGATATTTGGGGGTCATCTTCCAGAGAGACGGAAAATGGACTAGCCACATAAATCAGGTCATAATAAACGCTAGACGAGCCCTAAACATCGTCCGAGTCATCCGCCGAGAGCCCTGGGGTCAAAGGAGGGAAACACTGATATCCATGGTCAAGAGTCTGGTACGCTCCCGGCTCCTCTTCGGATCTCCTGCCATGCACGATCTTCCCCCGGGGGTAGTGTGTAGATTAGCCAGAGTGGAGTGCCAAGCGCTCCGCCTGGGTCTCGGTTTGCCAGCATCAGTTCCACATGAACAAGTGTATAATGAAGCAGGTGTTCTTCCTCTTTGGTATCAACTGAAGAAAAATGCCTGCAAGTACTTGTTCACCAGTGCTAAAGTTGCAAATTCTACGGATGAGGAACTCCGGGAGGATTGGTTGCCGGCCTCACAGACGACGCACATTCAAGGTCTGCCTGGCTCTGTCAAGGACCTCTGCATAAAAGCCGGGCTTCCTCCCGATGCGAGACAACTTGTTACCCAGTGTCAGGTGGATCTCTTCCACCCCTGGGTACTCAAACCACCAACAGTTGTCTCAGAAATTCCGGGATTGAGATGCCAAGACGGTCCGCATCTTCTCCTAGCACATGTGAGGGAGATGATAAGGACGGAGTACAAGGAGGACTTCCTTGTCTACACAGATGGCTCTGTGCTTGAGGATGGCCGCACAGGCGCAGGGATATTCTTGGAAAACACACAAGAGTCCATCTCCGTGAAGCTTCCCCCCACCTCCATCTTCTCGGCCGAATTAATCGCCATTCGGGAAGCCATTAAAATAGTTCTCGCTCTTCCCCATCCGCCAGCTTGTATCACCGTGCTCTCAGATTCAAGATCCAGCCTTAAGGCACTTCAGAGCTGTCAATGCGACTCGCAACCAGACATTTTGCAAGAAATACTGCACCTCACTGCTGAGGCCTCCAACAAAGATATTCAGATAAGATATCAATGGGTTCCCTCACATGTGGGGTTGCACGGTAATGAAAAGGCGGATGGGGCAGCCAAGAAGGGCGCCCTGGCGCCTGAAGAGGACATGATTTCCATCAAATTCACGGTCAGCGACGCCCTGCACAAGATCAACAGAGCCATCTGGGAGACCTGGAAGGCAGATTTCACCGCCACTGCCATCGCTCGGGGATGGCCGACAACAACCTGTCACGGAGGAAATACCCCGACCTTCCCCTCTGTACCCCCTTATATGTTAGCCATGATATCCAGAATAAGGGTAAATCATTGGCGAACCAAATTTTTAAATCTCCTCTGTACCTGTGACAGTGAACAGGTCTCTTTCAATCACTGCCTTTTCGTTTGCAGACAGTTCAGGGACCATTTTAAAGTTTTAAGAAATCTCTTCGGAGATCCCTCCACCGCCCTAGCCCAATTGAGGGCAAACAGCACATCAGACGCCGGAAAATCCCAAATAATCCTGGCGGCTGCCAGCCTAATCTGCTCTTCCCCCGTGGGAGGCCTACTATGACCCCCTCCAGCCGGGTCAAATATAACAAAATTACGCACTCTCATTGCGATATGGGCGGACTCCGAGCCCTCCCTCCTGTACCGCTGATAGGCCAGTTTTTTCTTTTCAACAGCCTCCTTGCAGTTCTCCGTCCACCATGGATGGCCGCGTCTTCCGTGCTTACCGCCAGTCACTGGGATGGCTAGCCGGGCCGCCTCGAGCACAATGTCCGTGAAGAGGGTGTTTAATTCCTCTATCGGGCGGGTGAGCTCGAGTTTGAGGTGGGCGTCGGCTAGGTGGGCTTGAAAGGTCGTCCAGTCCGCTTTTCCCAGGTTGAAAGTTGCTTGAGATGGCGGGGGGTGGGTAGTGGGGGTGAGGTGTAAGGTGACGGTGATGGGGAGGTGGTCGGAGGACAAAGGGTCGTCCTGGACCGCCCATTCCGTAATCCCCGCAATGTTTGGGGATGCGAAAGAGAGATCTAAGGCTGAGGTACCATGTTCTGGGCAGTCAGGTAGCCTAGTGTGTCTCCCATCGTTAAGAAGGACGATGTCAGCCGCGTCTAGTTGGGAGCATAATTCTGGTGAGGAGCGGGGGTATCCGTCCTCCCAAAGGGCGTCCCTTCTGTTGAAGTCACCTACCACGATCCAATTGTCCGGGAGGGTTCCCAGCCACTCGAATTTAAGCGACGTGGTTGGGTTGTAAAAGTTGAGTATGTGTACTGACCGGCCATCTTGTAAAGAAACGGAGGATACCACCCCGTAGCCTTCTTCTAGGGGGGAGCCTGGAAGTGACCCAGCACGGGCGGCCAGTCCTATGGAGACGTACGTGGACCTCTCCCCCCCCAAGGGAGAGCACACGGACCTCTCGCTCTTCGAGCTGAAGTGGGCTCTCAGGGCCATTAAGGCCACCAAGAAATCCCCAGGTGCAGACAAAATTGTGTACCCACTTCTGCGACACCTCCCTCCCGCCCTCCAGCAATCCTTGTTGGCGATCTACAACAAATGCTGGAGAGAAGGCTTGGTACCACTGGCATGGAAACATGCAATTGTGGTCCCCATTCCCAAGGCGGGAAAACAGAGGAACCTGGTGGAAAACCACCGGCCCGTGGCCCTCACCTCCCACGTCGGAAAGGTCTACGAACGTATCATCCTGAACCGCCTAAGCCACCATGTGGACTCAAACAAGTGCCTCCCGAAGCTTCAAGCAGGGTTCAGGAGGGGTAGAAGCGTAACGGATCACGTCGTGAAGCTCGCCGAACACATCCGGAGAGCCCGAAGGCAGAGAAGAATTCTTCACACTTGTTTCCTGGACATCTCCAAGGCTTTTGACACCGTTTGGCACACAAAGCTCCTATTGAAGCTGAAGTCCATAGGGGTCTCCCCGGCAATCTTCAACTTCGTGAAGTCGTTTCTCGCCGGCAGAACAATTGCGGTTCGGTGGAAAGGGATCATCAGTTCGCAAGCCAAAATCGACATGGGGGTCCCTACTCTTCACCCTGCTACTAGCGGGGGTGGGAGAGGGGGTGAGACATGACACCATAGTCACTGCCTACGCGGACGACATAGCCCTCTGGAGGAAGTCCAGGTACCGACGGCCAAAGAAGAACTCTGCAAACCATCGGGCGGAGGTAAGGGTATTTCAAGAGCAAGTGGACGTGGTCGTAAACCATCTCATGGACCTTGGATTCACCCTCTCCGGGACCAAAACTGTATACATGCCGGTGCACAGCAAGGGTTATAACGCAGGTCAGTATCCGGACTGGAATCAAATCACGGTCTGCGGTACTGCTGTGAAACCCGCTGCCTCCGTCCGCTACCTGGGGGTCACCTTCCAGCGGGACGGCCTTTGGAACGAGCACCTGAGACTAGCCTGTCTCAGTGCCAGACGGGCGCTCAATCTCGTCAGAGTCATCCGTCGGGAGAAATGGGGCCAACGCAGGGAAACTCTGATTCCCATCATTCAGAGCCTCGTGCGTTCCCGCCTTCTCTTCGGCGCCCCCGCTCTCCACGACCTCCCTCCGACGGCCGTGCAAAGAATAGCTCGGGTAGAGTGCCAAGCGCTCCGCCTAGGGCTAGGACTAGCAAAGTCGGTTCCCCAGGCCCAAATCTACAATGAAGCCGGCCTACTACCACTCAGGCATTGCCTAAAGAAGGGTGCCTGTACATACCTATTCAGCTCTGCAAGGGTACCTAACTCCACAGATGAAGAGATGGATGAGAGCTGGAACTCAGCCTCCACCCCCGTTCCCGTTCACGGCCTTCCCTTTACAGTAAGGGACATCTGCAAGAAGGCCAAAATCCAACCTGGCCAACGCCGGAGGATTGCCCAGTGCCAGGTGGACCCCTTCCCTCCGTGGGCCCTCACCCCTCCTGAGGTGGAGCTTAACCTTCCCGGGCTTAGCCGTCGAGACGACCCACACACGCTTGCAGCGCGAGCAAGGGAGCAGATTGCGCTCAAATACCGTGACGACCTGCTGATATATACAGACGGATCAGTGTTCGAAGATGGACGCTCAGGAGCAGGCATCTACCTGTACAACACAAAGGAAGCTCACCCAGTGAAACTACCCCCCACCTCCATCCTCACGGCTGAGCTCGTCGCCATCAGAGAGGCAGTGCAAATTGTACTCGCCCTTCCCCACCCACCACCGCAGGTAACGGTGCTATCAGACTCGAAATCTAGTCTAATAGCTATCCAGAACGGCAGCTGTGCGTCACGTCCCGCCATCCTTAACGACGTCCTGTGCCTTCTAACGGAGGCCGGCAGGGCAGGAGTCCACTTCCGATTCCAATGGGTCCCCTCGCACGTGGGCCTCCTTGGCAACGAGATGGCAGACAAAACTGCCAAAACAGGTGCCACATTGCCTAACAGCAAAGTCACCTCAATCCAACCCTCTGCACATGACTTCTTTTGCAAAATTGACCGCGCTGCCTGGGACATCTGGAAATTGGAGTACCACTCTACTGCTGTTGAACGTGGATGGCTCCTTAAGACCTGCCTTGGACCGACCCCCCCTACCTTCTCCTCTCTACCCCCGTACATTGCGGCAACAGTCAGCAGGATACGGGTGAATCACTGGCGGACCAAATATACCACTTCCCGCTGCACCTGTGGCGCGGAAGTATCTTTCAAGCACTGCCTCTTCTTGTGCCCCGAATTGGAAGCCCACTTCTGGCACCTAAGGTCAAACTTCAATGACCCTGCCACAGCCCTCGAACGCCTCATTGCGGACTCCTCCTCCAAAGTCGACCTCCTCGTCCTTGCAGCCAACCTCGTCTGCTCCTCCCCAGTCGGGGGACTGCTGTAAACACCCCGACCACCCCCACATGCACCCGCATGCCCACAAGCGAAAATCAAAACTCTTACCCAATTACACAACTTCTCAAATCACCCCAACACTTCCCTAACATCTCCAAATACACTATTTGAAGCCACCCAGAAACTACAAGCCAGTCCCTAAATCGGCTAGCTCCGCTGGGACTAAAATCACAAAACTTGAACTTGAACTTGTAAACCCATTCCTTTGAAAAAGCATACCTGCGAAACTAGTCAGGAATAAACTCAAGACTAAGACTCCTGTGTTTCCTATTCCGCTTACATCATATATATATATATATATATATATATATATATATATATATATATACATACATATATATATATATATATATATATATATCACATTTTGCAGTAATTCACAAGGCACACGTGAAAATAATATGCAGAAAAAAATCACTGGGAAATAAGAAGCTTAGTCGTAACGTTTTCGTCTATTTAAGACATTATCAAGCCATACACAGTTACAGAGACATAGGTGGATATATATATATATATATATATAGACAAGCTATGAACATGGGAAGGACACACAAGATACTTCATAATCGGGGTTCGGAAGAAAGCCCCACCGGGAAAAAAAAAAAATGCCTAGGAAAAAAGCCCCACTTGGGAAATTCTCTGACGGAAAAAAGCCCCACCTTGAAAATACCCAGGCGGAAAAAAGCCCCAAATTCTAGAAAACAAGATAACAATTTAAAAATACTGAATATTAATAAAACAATCGGAAATTACTTCAATTCAACACAAATAATACATGACAATAGAAAATCAATTATATAATTGAGACTAGCTATGCAGTATAAAGTATAAAATAATACACCAGTTTACATGATATCAAATGAAAATACTACAATTTACTAAATATTATGAATAGCAGATTTTTAGTATAGAAAAATACAAAGTCAGCACTAAGTTATGAAATAGTACATTTGAAAGTTAGCACTACTTTTAATAAATAAATCTAGGTCTTTCTGGCCTGCTTCGAATTCTTTGCAGAGAGTGGAAAGCCTTTTCTGAAGGTCTTTTGTATGTCTCCTCGGGCATTTTCCAACAGTGTCGTTGCAACAAGGGTTTGGTCTTTTCGTACAGCCTCGATCGCGATCCACACGGAAGGATGGTCGTGGCCGATCATCTGTGTGAAGGCTTGATTCCACGCCTCACAATGGTTGTTCGTAGGATGCCCGCCAGACAAGGTTACTTCGTGTACGTTCCAAAGTTCGGGTGGAAAAAGGGGTGGCGTTCGGCGAATACGAAGCGGCGGTAGCACATCACCTGTGCGTTCGGCAGGCATCTGGATACGACGATATCCTCCAGACACGTAGGTCGCATCGAAATAATCTACCAGACAACTGAGTTGCTCCGGAATAAGTTCTTAAAGAAAAACATAGCACAAAAGCTTTCGGTTGAGTCACCCAACCATCTTCAGGTAAGTGAGATTACAGACGTCCCCCCAAATCTCTTAAACAATTATTTTAGCTCGGTATTAGTAAACGAAACACCTCAAAGTGAATTCCAAACTGAAACCTGTGAAAAGTCTGGGGTAAACTTACTCACTACGGTAAATATAACAAAAGAAACAATTAAAAGGTATATAGACAAACTCAAAGTTAATAAAACACCAGGGCCTGACGGTTGGCATCCAAAAATCTTAAAGGAAATAAAAAATGAGATTGTTGTTCCATTAGAAATTATTTTCAAGAAATCCATCATATCCGGAGATGTCCCAAGAGAATGGAAGCTAGCTAACGTTACTCCCATATTCAAAAAAGGTGACAAAAAGAAACCAAATAACTATAGGCCTATAAGTTTGACTTCAATCGTAGGAAAAATAATGGAAACTATCATCAGAGATGCTATCGAATATCATTTAGAAAGTAACCGTTTGATAAATGACAGCCAGCATGGTTTCAGACGGAAACGTTCTTGCGTAACTAACTTACTCGAATTCTACAACACAGTTATCTCGAATTATGACAAAAGAAACAATATAGATTTAATATATCTAGACTTTGCAAAAGCTTTTGATACCGTCCCACACGAAAGACTACTTACTAAATTAGCTTTGCATGGAATAAGTGGTAGCCTATTAGGTTGGACTAGTAATTGGTTGAAAGGTCGAAAACAGAGATTTGTTTTAAATGGAAAAACTTCTGGATGGAAAAGTGTTGCAAGTGGAGTTCCTCAGGGTTCCGTTCTTGGGCCACTTCTATTCATAGTATATATAAATGATATAGACCATGGACTAAAATCTACTGTTTCCAAATTTGCTGATGATACAAAACTGTGCGGAGTGGCAAATGATCACCCAAACCAATTAGATATTCAAGAAGATTTCGATCAATTACAGCAATGGTCTGAAAAGTGGCTAATGAAATTTAACACAAGTAAATGCAAGGTAATGCACATAGGTAAGAATAACAGTAAGTACGATTACAAGTTATTTGGAAATTCTTTAACAAAAGTTGATAGTGAAAAAGATCTCGGCGTAATTATCAGTAACGACCTCAAATCATCCAAGCAGTGTATTTCAGCCTCTGAGAAAGCAAATAAGATTCTGGGATTGATTGCGCGATCTTTTGATTTCAAAAGTCCATCACTCATTAACAAGCTATATAAATCGTTAGTTTGTCCACATTTGGAATATACTGTTTCCGTATGGTCACCGAATCTCATTAAAGACATTGACAGACTGGAAAAAGTACAACGGCGAGCCACAAAACTGATTCCAAATATTCAAAAATAAATCATACGAAA
>NC_134820.1:15292409-15317409 GCF_046742065.1 Oratosquilla oratoria | reverse complement strand
TATGCAGGAAGTCTTTGTGACTCTAAACTTATTACTGATCTACCTCCTCCTCTTCCCTCCCCACGTTCCTAAGGTTAACAAGGTCTATTTCAGGAATGGGCAACCTCTTTAAGTGTGGGTGCCAAAACTAGCCAAATCTTTAATACAAAAATTTCTTGCGTGCCATCGGAATGAAATAATAGGTGTGCATACGAGGACCTATAAGGGTCCCTATCGGCCGCTGAACGCAAGCATGCGGTTACCAATGGCCATACAAAACATACAAAAGAAGCTGGATATTATTATTTTTTAATTGACTTCTGGGTTTCGCATATCGGATAAAAGTCGTTAGTATGCCAGGTTTTGCTCCCGTGTCAAGCAAGGGTCGCCCATCCCTGTTCTATGGCGTATTCCACTGTATGCAATATGATTTAAAGGAATATCAACACCCATCTATTTTGAATTATTCTATTCTACATAGAATAAAGTAAAATCTTTTATACAACTTCACCTTGTTTTACTTGGTGCAGTGTAAGATATTATTTTTCCTACTTTAACTCATTTTCTTTTACATTTTCCATTGACTATCATTTGTTTTCTTTTTATTATTCATCTAGTTTCTTTCCGTATAGATAATGATATATGCTTCGTTAAAAGTTACATTATCGAGATCATAGCACTTGGAGAATAGTGGAAATTTCAACTTTTACTTAAAGATTTTGATATTCTCTATCTTTAAAATGTGCAATGGAAAGCTATTGTGTACTGTACTCTCTAGGTCAGGAGCAGCAAATTTGAAGACATGAAAGCCAACATTCGATCTTGGTTCACACAATGTTACACTGCCAGTAGTTGGACGAGTATTTACAATTCCCACTTGTATTACTTGTAACATATCCCTTAGAAGGTAAATCTAAAAAAGTGCACTCCAAATTGATATAGCAATAGAGAGTTAAATAATTTTCAGTCTGTATGTACAGAAATGCAATTTTATTTGCATAAATAAATTATTATATATTCACCCGAGGGTGTGCACGGCGATGTAACCAATTTTGCAAATCAACCTATTTATAATAGGCGTGGCAGATCCTCCAGCAACCGTGCCCCAGCGACAACGTGGGTAGCCTGTAGTGTCTCGCCGCACAGGGACGTTGGGTAAGGCTGCTCTGAATGCTCAGCCACGTGGCCGTGCGAGGCTATGAGTCCGCCGTCGTTGCTGCATAAAGAGCCGCTGGCGCTCCCCACGTGACCAGGCACGGGCCACTTAATCTGTTGCACGTAAAGGCACGAGCCAGGCGTGCCGCAGCCCACCAGACTCACCTGCAGTTAGGAGCAAAAAGACTAGCTGCTTGGTACGCCACCACCACCGATTATCAGACGTTGAGCGCCTTCCATCAACAGCCCAGGGCGGACGGCATACTGTTGCAGAGAATTAGGCTGGGCTACTGCATCGGGGAGAAGCTGTATGACGGTTTCCAAGGGCAACAGTGGAATCACTGCGGTAGGCACAGCCGCCACCCGCTGCTGCACTACATACTGTCCTGCCCGGCCACGAAAGCCCTCCGACCAGCGCCGCAGACCCCCGCCCACCCTGCAGAAGGCAGTCTCCTCAGCAGTCGGGCAACGAGAGCTGCCCTCCTTGTCCGCCACACGCCCATAGACGTAATGCTTGGGGTGTTTAGGGCGGCACTCCCCCCTCGCTGACCTCCCTAAACCCTCACCTTCCACCCACTAGGGCACAACAACTCCCCCACTGGCGGGCTGTTGCCCGCATTGTATATCAATGTATGTATAGCTGTACATATTTATACAATAAACCTTTACTAACTTAATTATCAATTATTACACTATTGTTATAAGTATTGTACATATGAGCAACAATAGTATAATTACAGAAATAGTTTGTAGTCTCCGTTTGAATAAATATGCAAAATATTTGTAATAATAGTGTAATAATTTATACATCCACTTGCAAAACTGGTTACATCGCCGTGCACACCCACATGTGAATGTATGTTAATATATTTATGCAAATGTAGTTGCATTTCTGTACATACAGACTGAAAATTTACATAAACAAAAAAAATCATAATATGTTACTTAAATAAATTGTTTGATATGGAGTATTTAGAGGATGAGGATCAAATATATATTTTCACGATACATTGGCAGTGTGTATCAAGATCTATATACACCAGGTCTAACCGTTTGAGCCGTTCTGCGCAGCTTCTGACGTCATCTGGCTGCTTCCATTTTCTCTTTGTGAAACACTGAAGAAAACTGTGAAACGCTAAGGAAGACTGGAATTATTATATTTTCCCCCGTTATCTCTCTCTAGCTCATTGCTATTATCCCTGTGTGTGTGTGTGTGTGTGTGTGTGTGTGTGTGTGCGTGTGTGTTTATATACTTGTATTTTACGGGAAGGGGAAATATCGTCGGGTGTGCTTATATGTGTACACGTTGACATGTGTGTGTGTATGTGTGTGTGTGTGTGTGTGTGTGTGTGTGTGTGTGTGTGTGTGTGTGTGTGTGTGTGTGTGTGTGTGTGTGTGTTTATATACTTGTATTTTACGGGAAGGGGAGATATCGTCGTGTGTGCTTATATGTGTACACGTTCACATGTGTGTGTGTTTGTATTTATATACTTGTATTTTACGGGAAGTGGAGATACCGTCGTGTGTGCTTATATGTGTACACGTTCACATATGTGTGTGTGTGAGTGTGCGTGCGCGCGCGTGTGTGTGTGTTTATATACTTGTATTTTACGGGAAGGGGATATATCGTCGTGTGTGCTTATATGTGTACATGTTCACATGTGTGTGTGTGTGTGATTCATCTTGGTCTTTTGGATCACGTATTGTACTCGTGATCGACAGCTATTTCCCTCCCGGAAGAGAGCTCAGAGCTCGTATATCCGATCTATGAACTTACACGCACACACATCTCCAACTCCCCGCTCACGAGAGTTGGAGTAACGACTCGAAGCGCAGCGATACTAAAAAAAATAACCTTGAGCAGGATTCGAACCAGGTACCGCCGATACTTCTGCCACCGTGTTATGTAGTTATGATCGAGGTGTGTGTGTGTATTTGTATACTTGTATTTTACGGGAAGGGGAGATATCGTCGTGTGTGCTTATATGTGTACACGTTCACATGTATGTGTGTGTGAGTGAGTGAGTGTGAGTGTGTGTGTTTATATACTTGTATTTTACGGGAAGGGGAGATATCGTCGCGTGTGCTTATATGTGTACACGTTCACATGTGCGTGTGTGTATTTGCAGGGAAACGATGAAAATTAACATTTGGCTTAATTCCTCTTTGGTTTGACCCACAACCCTTAATGGCACAATAAGCCATATTGTCAAGACCTATATATACCGGTATATATAGATATTCATTGTCAGAATATAACTAATTGCGTGGAGCGGTGCGAGCTGAGGCATCAACATGCCCGTGCGACGGACCAACTTGAACTAACAGTGATGGGACGCGCGAACCCCACTTTGAGCATCCTGGTGACGTCACGGGCCCGCTGCGCCAACACTCTCGAAATTCGGTCGGAAGTGGTTAGACCTGGTATATATAGATCTTGGTGTGTATGAGACACGTATGCATAGAGGAAGAGAAAAGAGATTCATCCGAAGAAGACGTATCGCAGGAGCTCCAATCGCCACCAGCCGCATAGAAGCCATCAAGAATTAAGCCTTCGCCCGAGTTAAAGCATTTCTCTCGCCTCTCGCTCTGTTGGCGTATGCACTGATCTGTACAACACCTGGATAGCGTATACGGGCCGTGGGCTGCCCCAGGAGTGAGGCGGGCAGGCGGGACATGGCCGCCATATTGGTAGTACCAAAACATTAGCACGTGTGAACCGCTCCGCCGGTCATGGGAGCTGTCGTGTTACTCTCGTGGCCTGTGATCCAAGCATGATTGGGTATATAATGGCCACACAATTCGTCGCTGTTGGGCCCTCCACATGGCATACAAGGTGTATATCAAAATAGCATCATCACAATAAAACAATATATTTATAGTTATTACCTCTAGCAGAAATAACCATTTATATACATAAACTTGTGCATGTCTATGGATGAGTTGGCACTGACAAATTATAATTCCAGTATATATTATACGATCTTCAAGGGAATGTTACACAGACAACAAATGGGATAATAATATATAGTCAAAATATTACAGGGATAATATATAATAGATCTATACTAGCATTTAACGGAATAAATATCCCTATAACATTTGATTACTGGACTGCTTATCGTTATTGGTGCTTGAATAAAACAAGTTTTGATAACTCCTTCCTCACTTTGACACCGGTTACTTTTTGAGAATACAATTTGGAGATATGATGGAGCCTGATTTTGCAGAAGCATGTGACGATACACTTGATCAAATTGACGATGTGGTTAGAATCCGGGGTTGTGTCGAATATGTGGTCGCTGAGAGAGGAAAATAGGGGGACGGCTGCAAGGTGACTCAGGACTGTGACTGCTATGGTGGCAGGTACATTTGCTGCTTTTGGGGGCGGCTCTCCGTTGTTGACCTTGAGAATGCTTTGGAAACATTTTTCAGTTACCTCGCAAACTCTGATAACACTGTCAGCAGCTCGCACCAGTCCTCCGTGGTCTTTGCGAGACACTAGACCGTACTTCTGCTGATCAGTATCATCATCAGGAGATGCGCGCAAGGCACCGATGCAGGTAGGGCATCGCACACGTCTCTCCACCATCCTAACTACATAACCTGCTATGTAACCAACTACAGCTTCCTTGTATGGGGACAATGGGTCAAAATCAGAGACATCAGACAGGTCACTGTCCTCACCATCATCAGAGTTATCCAATGGCAAACTGTATCTTTTGGCCGTGGAGACAACATATGTATCAGCCTCACAGTCATCTACAACTGCAGTGTGTGTGTGAGTGTGACCACATGTTATAAGCTCAATCTCTCGAATCTTGACAAGCGTTTTTCGAAATCTAGTCATCTGGTCATTGAAATGCACACAGTTAATTACTGGATTACAATTACTTTATTTGCACAACTAACTACACATGTATTTCAACAAACAAATTTCACCTGTCACTAAACATACACGTATCCATAATATTCCAAGAAACCTCCAGTGAATCTTTACAGAACAAAACCTACATTAGTATTTATTGTGAATATTGCTATTGTATCGTGTACAGCACATTACAGGTGCCTTAAATATTGGACGATAGTGATATACATGGATATGCATCGGTGCTTTTGAAACAATATATTTCTCATCGATCCTGAAACAGAAACTTTGACACGGAAATCGTTCAGTAAAAAGAATGTACATACATCAGTTACAATAGTACTAGTAGTTCATATTCATTAAATAGAAACGAAGACACATACCCGCTATGTTTGGTCCTGAAAAATCATACTCTTCCGTAACAGTAGCTGAGATCGGTAGAAGGATAAATTCTTATGAGTTGAAACATAATAGTACATGGGGTGGGGGGTGTCGAATTTCACCAGAAAAAACGTTACATAATTTTTGAACGGGCCCCGAATAGTAATTCAGCCCATCTAATATGAATTCCTCACACTTCACAATATAGAAAAAGCCTACACATGTAATCAGGAAGAACAACTGGTTCTATACAGCTACACAGCTCTGGACAGCGTTTGAGCCTTATAAGATATTTTTAGATGATAGATATTTATCCTGCTATTGCCACGATTACATTCGTGACAAATGGGTTGCTGCTAGATCTATTTCTTACAGATAATAAATACATAGCATTAACATGACAACACCTAACAAAACAGTTGGTGGGCAACATTTTATGGCTCCTGATGGCCGCATCATTTGTTGATGGGTATCGGGATGTTATGGGTAATAAAACCTTAATTTACTTACGAGTGGAAGGACTGCTCACATCCACCTTTTCTCCGGTTGGTGCAGTTGAATACAGCACAAGCTGGCATTGTAAAATGATCGTTAAATATGTAAAACACACCAGTATATAGGAGCGAAAGCTATCAGTGAATCGCGTGGCGTGGGTTTGTTTTGGTACTACCAACATGGCTGCCGCCCACCTCATAGTCAGGACACCGATCCGTGATCCAGTTATTTTTAGATCAGTGGAAGTGACGGAAACTCGTAGATGTCTCTTCCGTGTCTGGGCGCTTCGATACCTGCACGCATTCGAGTGGAGAACAAAGAAAACAAGTGAAAGAATGAAAATAATTGAAATGGAATAGAATATTACGGATGTAAACCACTTTCTGTTTTCTTAAAGCTTCGTAGGTTAAAGTATCTTACACATATTTCATATCAACGACACCGGTTTCCATTATACTATATACATTAAGTCAACCAATTATTACAATGTCCACCTTTATGTATATTCACAACAATGTTTCCCCAAGGGGATTTTTAAGCCCGAAATTCGTATACATTTTCTACGATTGGTATAATAGTTATGGATAACTGAAATTTATTTGCACATATGGTTACATCGTCGTGCACACCCTTGGTTTACATGTTCATGAACTTACTTATGCAAATAGTCCCATTTCTGTACGTACAGACTTGAGTTTTACATAAACACAAATATAATATTATCATTTAAATGAATAGTTTAATATTGAGTATTTAAAGGATGAGGATCAAATATATTTTCACAATGCATTAGCAATGTGTAGATATATGGCTTATGGGAACAGTTTAAGCGGGAAAATGGTCTGCATGAATTAGAGACAACCGAATACATAAATTAGATACCTGAACGCACCTGAGTGAGAAAACATAAATAAAGGAAAGAAAGATAAGAAATTAAGTTCAGTGGCACGATAAGGAATAGAATGAAAAACATGCATGCAAACCTGCACGCATGAAAAAATGAGAATTGGAAGTGAAGAGTAACGTTATTTACCCATATTAATTGTATGAAAGAGACTAGTTAATTTCATCGTTAGGAGTAGAATGAAACACATGCATGCAAACCTGCGCGCATGAAAAAATGAGAATTGGAAGTGAAGAGTAACGTCATTTACCCACATTAAATGTATGAAGGAGACTAGTTACTTGATTGTGGTAATACATCCTTCATCCAATTTATCTTGGTCATTTGCGAATCTGGTTACGTCGTCGTGCACACCCTAGGGTGAATGTTTATGATTAATTTACTTATGCAAATACAGTCTCATTTATGTATATACAGGCTTGAATTTTACATAAACACAAATATTATTATATTGTCACTTAAATAAATAGTTTAATATTGAGTAAATAGAGGATGAGGATCAAATATATTAATGGCAGTGTGTATGAGATATATGGCTTACGGAAACAGTTTACGCGGGAAAACGGTATGCATGAATTAGAGAAAACTTAATACATAAATTAGAGAACGGAATTACAGCTTCGATACCTGAGCGCATCTGAGTGAGAAAACATAATAAATAAAGGCAAGGAAAAAAAGAACTGAAGTGCAGTGGCATGAAAAGGAATAGAATGAAAAACAAAAAATGTAAACAAACCTGTACGCATTCGAGTGAGAGAAAAAATAAACTGAATGCAATGACACTAAATGGGATAAAATTGAAAACATGTAAACAAACCAACACGCATTCAAGTGAGAAAGAAACATATAAATAAAAAAGAAAAAGAAAATGCATGAGATGAAATGACACTATTATAATGTAATATTGATGTATCGTAATAATAACTGACAAAAAAAATTAACTCTCTATTTCTATATCAATTTGGAGTGCACTTCTTTAGATTTACCTATTTAAGGGATATGTTACAAGTGATACAACAAGTGAAAATTGTTAATACTCGTCCAACTACTCGCAGTGTAACATTGTGTGAACCAAGATCGAATGTTGGGTTTCATGTCTTCAAATTTGCTGCTCCTGACTTAGTGAGTACAGTACACAATAGCTTTCCATAGCACATTTTAAAGATAGAGAATATCAAAAGCTTTAAGTAAAAGTTGAAATTTTCACTATTCTCCAAGTGCTATTATCTCGATAATGTAACTTTTAACGAAGCATATATCATTATCTATACGGAATGAAACTAGATGAATAATATGAAGAAAACAAATGATAGTCAATGGAAAATGTAAAGGAAAATGAGTTAAAGTAGGAAAAATATTATCTTACACTGCACTAAGTAAAACAAGGTGAAGTTGTATAAAAGATTTTACTTTATTCTATGTAGAATAGAATAATTCAAAATGGATGGGGGTTAATATTCCTTTAAATCATATTGCATACAGTGGAATACGCCATAGAACAGGGATGGGCGACCCTTGCTTGACACGGGTGCAAAACCTGGCATACTAACGGCTTTTATCCGACATGCGAAACCCAGAAGTCAATTAAAAAATAATAATACCCTTATAGGTCCTCGTATGCACGCCTATCATTTCATTCCGATGGCACGCAAGAAAATTTTGTATTAAAGATTTGGCTAGCTTTGGCACCCACACTTAAAAAGGTTGCCCATTCCTGAAATAGACCATGTTAACCTTAGGAACGTGGGAAGGAGGAGGAGGGGGAGGGAAGAGGAGGAGGTAGATCAGTAACAAGTTTAGAGTCACAAAGACTTCCTGCATCAGTCCATTGACTCAGTGTCGCTCTCAACCCTTTACCTTCGTCGAAGGGCTTATGTCAAAGCATTGGATTCTATCTACTCCGGGGGTCCTCGACTTACGTCGTTCTCGACCTAAGTCGTCCTCGACATCCGCCAGCAGTAGTGTGAAGAGTAGGGGGGCCACGACAGAGCCTTGGGGGACTCCCATGTCGACGGGGGCCTGTTGGCTGAGGGTTCCCTTCCATCTCACCGAGATGGAGCGATTGGAGAGGAACGATCGGGTGAAAGCGTAGATAGCTGGGGAGACTCCCAAGGATTTTAGTTTGTGAAGGAGCTTGGCGTGCCAGACCGTGTCGAATGCTTTGGCCATGTCCAGGAAGCAGGTGTGCAAGATCCTCCTCTGTCGCTGGGCCCTTCGGATATGTTCAGACAGCCTCACGATGTGGTCCGTGACGCTTCGTCTCTTCCTAAAGCCTGCCTGGAGTGTTGGAAGGGCTCTTCTTGATTCCACGAAGTGCGACAGTCGGTTGAGTACCATCCTCTCGTAGATTTTCCCTACGTGGAAGGTGAGCGAAACAGGCCTGTGGTTGGCTATCTTGTTCCGGGGTTTACCACTCTTGGGGATAGGAATCACTATGGCGTGTTTCCATGCCTCCGGTACAGTTCCCTCCTTCCAACACTTGAATAGAAATAGAAATGCATAGATAATATATACATGAAACAAAGGAACAAGGACAGTTTGAATAAGGGTAGCGGCCAATTACCCCCTGGAGGGCGGAAGGTCATTGTCAATTAACTTATGATGCTTAAGTGATGAAAATGCCAATGTGCTTCTGTTTCTAAATAAGAATATAAACTAATTTGTATGAAACAATAATTGAGGAAATAAATAAAAAACATGCTGACAATGAAATCTAATATATCCTTGAGTATTCACCTTGGTCTTTGGATCACGTGCTGGGCTAATTTGTATGAAGTAAGTATTAAAACAAGGGAGCATAAAAAACAGTTTTTAGGAAAACATTTATTACAAATTAGTCAAGTTAGGTTAGGTTAGTTTTTAGGAAAACATTTATTACAAATTAGTCAAAGCTCATTATATGTGTATTAACAAACTCCCACATGCACCCTCCAAACATGAACCCATACATGCAGACAGACGAAAGTTTATACACCACACCCACCCTCAGACACCCTCCATTCACTCACTAGCGCGACAGATAACATACTGTAGTAGCACCACTTAAAGTATGACTTTTTCCCTTTACAATGACATAACAATCACAATAATTTATTAAATAGAACCAGAAATACAGCTTGAGTTGCAAACAATAATCTTTCGAATTTTGAACGATACTACTACTTCAGATATATAAATGATTTTTTAATAAACACAATACTATGAAATATTGGTCATTTGCAAATCTGGTTACATCGTCGTGCACACCCTTGAGTGGATGTTTATGAACTTACTTATGCAATTACAGTACTATTTCTGTATGTACAGACTTGAATTTTCCACAAACAAAAATATTATATTATTGTCATTTAAATAAATAGTTTAATATTGATTATTTAGAGGATGAGGATCAAATATATTTTTACAATACATTGGCACGTGTGTATGAGATGGCTTACGGAAACAGTTTACGCGGGAAAACGGTATGCATTAATTAGAGAAAACTGAATTCATAAATTAGAGAACGGAATTACAGCTTCGATACCTCAACGCATCTGGGTGAAAAAACATAATAAATAAAGAAAACAAAGAAAAGAACTGAAGTGCAGTGGCATGAAAAGGAATAGAATGAAAAAAAAGACATGTAAACAAACCTGTGCGCATTCGAGTGAGAGAAAAAATAAACAAGTAAAGAAAATAAACTGAATGCAATGACACTACATGGGTAAGATTGAAAACATGTAAACAAACCAACACGCATTCAAGTCAGAAAGAAACATAAATAAAAGAGAAAAAGAAAATGCATGAGATGAAATGACACTATTATAATGTATATTGATGTATTGTAATAATAATTGACAAAATTGTTTAACTTTCTATTGCTATATGAATTTGGAGTGCACTTCTTTAGATTTACCTATTTAAGGGATATGTTACAAGTGATACAACAAGTGGAAATTGTAAACACTCGTCCAACTACTGGCAGTGTAACGTTGTGTGAACCAAGATCGAATGTTGGGTTTCATGTCTTCAAATATGCTGTTCCTGACGCAAAGAGTACAGTACACAATAGCTTTCCATTGCACATTTTAAAGATAGAGAATATCAAAAGCTTTAAGTAAAAGTTGAAAATTTCACCATTCTCCAAGTGCTATGATCTCGATAGTGTAACTTTTAACGAAGCATATATCGTTATCTATACGAAATGAAACTAGATGAATAATATGAAGAAAACAAATGATAGTCAATGGAAAATGTAAAGGAAAATGAGTTAAAGTAGGAAAATAATACCTTACACTGCACTAAGTGAAATAAGGTGAAGTTGTATAAAACATTTTACCATATTCTATGTAGAATAGAATAATTCAAAATGGATGGGGGTTAATATTCCTTTAAATCATGTTGCATACAGTGGAATACGCCATAGAACAGGGATGGGCGACCCTTGCTTGATACGGGTGCAAAACCTGGCATACTAACGGCTTTTATCCGATATGCGAAACCCAGAAGTCGATTAAAAAATAATAATATCCAGCTTTTTTTTTTATGTTTTGTATGGCCATTGGTAACCGCATGCTTGCGTTCAGCGGCCGATAGGGACCCTTATAGGTCCTCGTATGCACGCCTATCATTTCATTCCGATGGCACGCGAGAAATTTTTGTATTAAAGATTTGGCTAGTTTTGCCACCCACACTTAAAAAGGTTGCCCATTCCTGAAGTAGACCATGTTAACCTTAGGAACGTGGGGAGGAGGGAAGAGGAGGAGGTAGATCAGTAACAAGTTAGAGTCACAAAGACATCCTGCATCAGTCCATTGACTCAGTGTCGCTCTCAACCCTTTACCTTCGTCTTAAATTAAGGACTTAAATTCACAACTGAACACAGTGTGGGTAACTCCATGCCCTTCCTTGATGTCCTTGTTACCCAAAGTGGACATAATTTCACCACCAATGTCTACACGAAGCCTTCCAATGGAGGCCAATGTCTCAACGGAAACAGTGAGTGCCCCAATCGATATAAGCAATCTACCATTGGAGCTTATGTCCGCCGAGCACTTACGCACTGTGATACCTGGTCAAAAGTCCACCAAGAACTCGAACGCACTACCCAGGTACTAATAGATAACGGCTTCAGCAACAAAGAAATTAATAAAGTTACCGAAAATATCTTAAACAAATGGTACACCAACTCCAACAATACTCCAAACCAAGCAGAAATAAAACTTTTTTACAAGTCACACTTCTACAGCTTACAAAGAAGATGAAAAGGCCATCAAAGACAGCGTCAAAAGAAACTTAAAGCCTATGAATGAAAACACTTCTATCAAACTTATCTTTTATAAAAGTAAGAAAACCTCCAATCTGCTTCTCCAAAACAACACCCGCCAAGAGAGGAATGAGCTGAAAAAGTCTCATGTCATATACGAATATAAATGCACAAAAGGGAACTGCGAAGCCCTTCCTTCCTCGTACATAGGCATGACGACTATGAAGCTGGAATCCAGACTGGTTGGACACAAATACACAGGAGCCCCAAAGAACCAAGCTTTGGCATCACATGGATACCACATTACACGAGAAGAATTAGAACAGAACACGAAAATCTTGGAAACCTGCATGGACCCGAGAAAGTTAAAGATAAGCGAGGCCCTTTATATCAAGGATAAAAACCCCAACTTGAATATACAGGCACTTGATTTACTAGCGCTACCCAGTATGAGAACACAGGGTAGGCCAGAAGCATGAGGAGATACTTCATGCATCATTTTCATCTATCAGGTGATCTCCCCTAGTCGAATAATTTCGCGTCGTCAAATATCGCACTTTGATGACATTTGACGTACTCCCTGAAGAAGGCTCAGATGAGCCGAAATCCAGATCGCACGAGTTCTGCAGAGTAGAAAATTATTAATGCAGCAAACAGCATCACCTTCAACAAAATTTGTGTATTAGAAGACTTACTGCCCGTATATACTTTGTTGTTGTTGTTGTTATGCCAGGTTTTGAACCCGTATCAAGCAAGGGTCGCCCAAGTAAAATCTTTTATACAACTTCACCTTATTTTACTTAGTGGAGTGTAAGATATTATTTTTCCTACTTTAACTCATTTTTCTTTACATTTTCCATTGACTATCATTTGTTTTATATTATTCATCTAATTTCATTCCATACACATAATAATATATGCTTCGGTAGCAGTTACATCATTGAGATCATAGCACTTGGAGAATAGTGAAAATTTCAACTTTTACTTAAAGCTGTTGATATTCTCTATCTATAAAATGTGCTATGGAAAGCTATTGTGTACTGTACTTTCTAGGCCAGGAGCAGCAAATTTGAAGACATGAAACCCAACATTCGATCTTGATTCACACAACGTTACACTGCCAGTAGTTGGACGAGTATTTACAATTTTCACTAGTTGTATCATTTGTAACATATACCTTAAATAGGTAATTCTAAAGAAGTGCACTCCAATTTGATATAGCAATAGAGAGTTAAACAATTTTGTCAATTATTATTACAATACATCAATATTACATTATAATAGTGTCATTTCATTTCATGCATTTTCTTTTTCTTTTTTATTTATGTTTCTTTCTCACTTGAATGCGTGCCGGTTTGTTTACATGTTTTCAATTTTATCCCATTTAGTGTCATTGCATTCAGTTTATTTTCTTTGTTTATCTTTTCTCTCACTCGAATACGTACAGGTTTGTTTACATGTTTTTTTGTTTTCATTCTATTCCTTTTCATGCCACTGCACTTCAGTTCTTTTCTTTCTTTCCTTTGTTTATTAAGTTTTCTCACTCAGATGCGTTCAGGTATCGAAGCTGTAATCCCGTTCTCTAATTTATGTATTCAGTTTTCTCTAATTCGTGCATACCGTTTTCCCGCGTAAACTGTTTCCGTAAGCCTATATCTCATACACATTGCCAATGTATTGTAAAAATATATTTGATCCTCATCCTCTAATTACTCAATATTAAACTTTATTTAAGTAATATAATAGTATTTGTGGTTATGTAAAATTCAAGCCTGTATATACATAAATGGGACTGTATTTGCATAAGTAAATTAATCATAAACATTTACCCAAGGGTGTGCATGACGAGGTAACCAGATTCGCAAATAATAAATACGGGAAGTATTAAAATACTGTTTTGACATCAAGTATTTTTACTGAGACGTTATCTAGTCTCATACACATGAATCTCATAATTGTGATCTGGTTCACATTAATACTTAGTCTCAATATTTTATACGTGCACGTTTGCATCCATGTTTTACATTGTATTCCTGTTCGTGCCACTGAACTTAATATCATATCTTACTTTCCTTTATTTACGTTTTCTCACTCAGGTGACTTGATGTATATAGTTTATTGGGAACCGGTATCGTTGATATGAAATATGTATAAGGTATATAATCTAACCTACGAAGCTTTAAGAAAAGAGAAGGTGGTTTACATCCGTAATGTTCTATTCCATTTCAATTCTTTTCATTCTTTCACTTATTTCCTTTTTTCTCCACTCAAATGCGTGCAGGTATCGAAGCGCCCAGGCACGGAAGAGACGGCTACGTGTTTCAGTTACTTCGCGTCATGTTAGATCACCTGCACCATGACTGATCTGCATAACACCTGGATCGAGTATATGGGTCGTGGGCTGCCCCAGGAGTGAGGCGGGCAGGCGGGACATGGCCGCCATATTGGTAGTACCAAAACATTAGCACGTGTGAACCACTCCGCCGGTCATCGGAGCTGTCGTGTTACTCTCGTGGCCTATGTGGCTGGTATGGGCTGCGTGATAGTGATGCCATCTGTAAATAAGTTTTCCTGTGTGGTTTATGAAACAGTACATGTCTACATGTAACGGTATTTGACCATAAAAGTAATCAAACAAGTACGCTAAAACTGACATTAACAAGAGAACATGTAGATGTTTTAACTTGTCTCCACTGATCTACATAACAATATAGATTACAAAGGCGGAGCATGCCGACAGGAGACCTTTTGATCCATATCTAGGTCGGATGCGAAAAAATCATATTGGTAATAAAATAATAAATAAAAACTATAATAATGTAAATAACAAATAAAATACATAAATAAATGCATAGGTATAGTTAAGTAATAAACAAACAGGTAAATAGTAAATAATAATAAATTGACATATAACTAATAATAAATGAAAATCAGACAGACAAATGATAACAAAACAAAAACAAATAATATAAAATAAATTATAATCATTACAGCATCTTGCTTAGGTGTTTATCTAAATAATTCTTAAAGCTTCGAACTGAACTACATTGCACTACCTGTGCAGGAAGTTTATTCCATTCATTAACTACACGGTTGGCAAAGTTGTTTCTACCTACTTCCAAATTGAATCTATTTCCGGACATTTTGAGACCATTGTTTCTTGTCTGATTCTCATTTAATGTGAAAATTTTGTCACTTGATGTTTTCAATTCCCTTTAAAATCTTAAAGACCTGTATCAAGTCACCTCTGAGTCTACGCATTTTTAGGGAAAACAGATTCATATGTTTTAGTCGATTTTCGTATGATTTATTTTTGATATTTGGAATCAGTTTTGTGGCTCGCCGTTGTACTTTTTCCAGTCTGTCAATGTCTTTAATGAGATTGGGTGACCATACAAAAACAGCATATTCCAAATGTGGACGAACTAACGATTTATATAGCTTGTTAATGAGTGATGGACTTTTGAAATCAAAAGATCGCGCAATCAGTCCTTGAATTTTATTTGCTTTCTCAGAGGCTGAAATACACTGCTTGGATGATTTGAGGTCGTTACTGATAATTACGCCGAGATCTTTTTCACTATCCACTTTTGTTAACGAATTTCCAAATAACTTGCAATCGTACTTACTGTTATTTTTGCCTATGTGCATTACCTTGCATTTACTTGTGTTAAATTTCATTAGCCACTTTTCAGACCATTGCTGTAATTTATCTAAATCTTGTTGAATATCTAATTGGTTTGAGTGATCATTTGCCACTCCGCACAGTTTTGTATCATCAGCAAATTTGGAAACAGTAGATTTTAATCTATGGTCTATATCATTTATATATACTATGAATAGAAGTGTCCCAAGAACGGAACCCTGAGGAACTCCACTTGTAACATTTTTCCATCTAGAAGTTTTTCCATTTAAAACAACTCTCAGTTTTCTACCATTCAACCAATTACTAGTCCAACCTAATAGGCTACCACTTATTCCGTGTAAAGCTAATTTAGTAAGTAGTCTTTCGTGTGGGACGGTATCAAAAGCTTTTGCACAATCTAGATATATTAAATATATATTGTTTCTTTTGTCATAATTCGAGATAACTGTGTTGTAGAATTCGAGTTAGTCACGCAAGAACGTTTCCGTCTGAAACCATGCTGGCTATCATTTATCAATGGTTGTATCCTATGTATCCTATGTACATTATTTTGTGCGGAGCATAAATAAGGCCTTCGCATATGTGTGTGTGAGTGTGACCACATGTTATAATCTCAATTTCTCGAATCTTGACAAGCAGTCATCTTCGGCGTTTTTTCGAAATTTAGTCATCTGGTCATTGAAATGGACACAGTTGATTACTGGATTACAATTACTTTATTTACACTACTAACTACACATGTATTTCAACAAACAAAATTCACCCGTCACTAAACATACACGTATTCACAATATTAAAAAAAAACTCCAGTGAATCTTTACAGAACAAAACCTACATTAGTATTTATTGTGGATATTGCTATTGTATCGTGTACAGCACATTACAGGTGCCTTAAATATTGGACGATATTGATATACAATGATATGCATCGGTGCTTTTGAAACAATATATTTCACATCGATCCTGAAACAGAAACTTTGACACGGAAAACGTTCAGTAAAAAGAATGTACATACATCAGTTACAATAGTACTAGTAGTTCATATTCATTAAATAGAAACGAAGACACATACCCATTTTTTTTTCTCTGAAAAATCATACTCTTCCGTAACAGTAGTTGAGACCGGTAGAAGGATAAATTCTTATGAGTTGAAACATAATAGTACATGGGGTGGGGGGTGTCGAATTTCACCATAAAAACGTTACATAATTTTTGAACGGGCCCCGAATAGTAATTCAGCCCATCTAATACGAATTCCTCACTTCACAATATAGAAAAAGCCTACACATGTGATCAGGAAGAACAACTGGTTCTATACAGATACACAGCTCTGGACAGCGTTTGAGCCTTATAAGATATTTTCAAATTACAAATATTTATCCTGCTATTGCCACGATTACATTAGGGTTGCTGCTAGATATATTTCTTACAGATAATAAATACAAGCATTAACATGACAACACCTAACAAAACAGTTGGTGGGCAACATTTTATGGCTCCTGATGGCCGCATCATTTGTTGATGGGTATCGGGATGTTTTGGCTAATAAAACCTTAATAAACTTACGAGTGGAAGGACTGCTCACATCCATCTTTTCTCCGGTTGGTGCAGTTGAATGCAGCACAAGTTGGCATTGTAAAATGATCGTTGAATATGTAAAACACACCAGTATATAGGAGCGAAAGCTGCCGAGAACTGTAAGGGACGCTATCAATGCTATCAGTCAATCGCGTGGCGTGGGTTTGTTTTGGTACCACCAACATGGCTGCCGCCGACCTCATAATCAGGACACCGATCCGTGATCCAGTTATTTTGGGATCAGTGGTTAAAAACAGTCTCTCGAAAGGTCTTCGCCTTTTCAATAAATTACATCTAAATATCAAGAAGGTAAGATTAAACTTTCTCATTTTGAGTTAGTCTAACTAAAGTAAGAAATTGTTTGTTTGTTTGTTTGGATGAGGAAAACAGATCCTTTTCCAATAGTAATTCCGTTCTCTAATTTATGTATTCAGTTTTCTCTAATTCATGCATACAGCTTTTTTCCGCGTAAACTGTTTCCGTAAGCCATATATCTCATACACACTGCCAATGTATTGTAGAAATATATTTGATCCTCATCCTCTAAATAATCAATATTAAACTATTCATTTAAATTTATTATAATATATTTGTTTATGTAAAATTCAAGTCTGTACATACAGAAATGGAACTGTATTTGCATAAGAAAGTTCATAAACATCCACCCTAGGGTGTGCAAGACGGTGTAACCAGATTCGGAAATGATATATTTTTTACACTTTTAGTCGGTTTGTAACTTTAAATACATTTTTGGGGGAGATGTTACTCTACCATACTAATACATATTATTAAAATAACAGTCCACGTGCTTGCACATTGGCGTTCGTATGTTAACATACCAGTCCTGTTCAACTATACATCAGTAATTGTCTATTTTTCCTCAACAAAATATGGTTTCTCACTCAGATGCGTTCAGATATCGAAGCTGTAGTTGCGTTTTCTAATTTATGGGTTCAGTTTTCTCAAATTCATGCATACCGTTTTCCCGTGAGGCTGTAGTTGTGTTCTCTATGTATTCAGTTTTCTCAAATTCATGCATACCGTTTTCCCGCGTTAACTGCTCCCGTAAGCCATATATCTCATACACACTGCCAATGTATTGTAGAAATATATTTGATCCTCATCCTCTAAATACTCAATATTAAACTATTTATTTAAATGACAATATTATATTTGTTTTTGTAAAATTCAAGTCTGCACATACAGAAATGAGACTGTATTTGTATAAGTAAGTGCACGACGATGTAACCAAATTTGCAAATGATCATACGCATCATGAAGGCAGCAAAAAAAAAAAAAAAAATAAAATAAATAAATAAATAAATAAAAAAAAAACAGAGACTGATGGCATTCACAGCAGCCTTAATACCCCTTCATGGATCGATAACCATATGTAAAAGTATGTACATACTATTGCTTAGATGTCTTAATGTATATATCTATGGAAACCAGTCTCATTAATATTAGGCATAGAGAAGGTAACTTACATCCGTAATGTTCAATTGCATCTCAATTCTTTTAATTCTTTCACCTGTTTTCCTTTTGCTCCACTCGAATGCGTGCAGGTATCGAAGCGCTCAGGCACGGAAGAGACGGCTACGAGTTTCGGTCACCTCGCGTCATGTCGGTTCACCTGCACCATGACGAGGGCTTCCACGCAGGGCCGTTTCTAGTTCATCAGGCGCCCCAGGCAAGAATTCGTTATGGCGCCCCCCACCTTTCCTCCCTCCTTCCCCCCTCCGGACTGGAAATAATAACCTAAACAATTTCGAACACAACTAGCATCACAAATTCCACAACAAAAACAACATACTTTATTAATAAATCATCTTCACGTATATGCATACACAGCAAGGAAAAGTATACTCAAAAGTATACTACCGATTTTTGTAAATTTCAATAGAATAATACCATTATACATTTTTATTGCAAATCCTACCTAAGATAAACTGAAAAGGTAATCTTGCCAATCTAAAACCATGGAACTCAATGCATATACGTTGAGGTCTATGCTAAAACTATTAAATAACAATTTTCTTCACTTTTTTCATATTTAAAACCTGACTCTTCTTGACTTCCTTGCAGCAAAATCATCTGTAGTGTCATCATACGAAACCTGTTTGGATATTTCTCTATTAATACTAATTATTGCCAGCCCGTTTAGCTCCTGTGTCATAGTAGACCTTAAATATGTTTTAATGAGCTTAAGTTTAGAGAAGCTTCTCTCTGCAGATGCCACAGTCACAGGTGTAGTGACAGCAATTCTTAATGCCACCCACATGTTTGGATAGATCTCTTTCAGGCCTTTTTCCTCCAGAAAAACAAAAAGGTCAAATGTTGGCATATTTTGTTTTGGCCATTGTTTTGGAAATGACTGCATCTCTACAATCAGTTCATCATAATTTAAGTCAGCCTGATCCCCAGGTGTGAGCGTATTACACAAATCTTTTGCCTGCTTTTCTAGCTCACTAACTGGCAGATCAGGGAAGTTCGTGAGAACACTGAATTTCTTTGCAACATCACTCATCATTCCAGTTCTCTCTCTCAAAGATTCAATGGCCACATCCACAACTACACTGAAAAATGAAAACTCCACTTTCTTCAAGGCATCGGTAATAGGTTCATCAGAGGCCTCATAGGAGAACTGCCTTTTAGTAGTTCTGAATCTTTTCTGCTTTAGTGCAGCTTCCACATTCATCTCTTCACACACCTCTTTGGCAGATGTCTGGGCAAGGACGAGCGTGCTTGGTCGTATGGTAAAAATGAGAATAAGGTTGCAGGTAGTGACCTTCTCAATCTCGAGAACCAGTAAGTGTTCTGAGTTCGTACGATTTTAAGCATCAGTGGTCGAGCGGTGTAAGGCGGCAGTCATGGGGGCCTCTTGTCGTCATGTACAGCGCAGGTTCGAGTCCTTGCGCGACGGTCATAAAATTATCTGATTAATGTCGCTGTCCACTAGCGAATTTCTCGTATGGTTACAATGGCGAGAAGCGTGAAAAGGATTCGATCTGGTCCTTACCCCTCCCACGAGCGTGCTTGGTCGTATGGTAAAAATGAGAATAGGGTTGCAGGTAGTGACCTTCTCAATCTCGAGAACCAGTAAGTGTTCTGAGTTCGTACGATTTTAAGCATCAGTGGCCGAGCGGTGTAAGGCGGCAGTCATGGGGGCCTCTTGTCGTCATGTACAGCGCAGGTTCGAGTCCTTGCGCGACGGTCATAAAATTATCTGATATATATATATATATATATATATATATATATATATATATATATATATATATATATATATATATATATATGTGTGTGTGTGTGTGTGTGTGTGTGTGTGTGTGTGTGTGTGTGTGTGTGTGTGTGTGTGTGTGTGTGTGTGTGTGTGTGTGTGTGTGTGTGAGTGTGTGTGTGTGTGTGTGTGTGTGTGTGTGTGCGTGTGTGTGTGTGTGTGTGTGTGTGTGAGTGTGTGTGTGTGTGTGTGTGTGTGTGTGTGTGTGTGTGTGTGTGTGTGTGTGTGTGTGTGTGTGTGTGAATATATACTGTACATATGAGATACGTATATCTGTAGCGGAAACTGTGGTGAGGTAAACGCCAAAAGACCGTAGGAGTTTTATTACTAACGTTTCGTCCTTAAAAGACTTCCTCAGAGGAAGTCCTGGACTTGGAGGAATATGCAGTGGCATACGGGTAAAACTGGATTTTGGGGGTAATAAGAACACATTATTACAAAATAGAAATTGAAAAAAAAAAATACTTACCACTTCTTCACCGGAAAGGTGACATCCACAGTAACAAGGATCCACCAATTTGGCTGCAAGGTAAATACTTTTCACCAGGAATTTCTTCTTTTCACGAATTATTCCCTTGAAGGCATCTCTTTCACTCTTGAGGATTTGGGATGAAGAGAGATTCTCTTCAAATGAATGCTTTAAATCACTGAACACTTTCATTGCCAGAGAAAAGGTTTTTTATTGTCTCCTTCTATGGCAGTGATGGCATCTACCACTGGCTTCAGAAGCTTGAGAATACCCTCAGTCCGATCCCAAAATATTTCTGAAAGCAGGAGCTTCCTAATGGACATGTCCAAAGATGGCTTGGCATCATCACCGATTGCAAAGAGCCTGAGGTGCATTTTTTGAATGCATACACTCTTCAGACATTGGGTAATGGATCCCCATCTGAAACAAAGGACAACAATATTAGTACCAGTATGAATTCTCAATTCAAAACAGCTTAGCCATGAGAAACATTAAATAAAAAAAATAATAATAAAAAATCCCAGCAAGTTTACTGGCATAAGAATGAAATTTCAAATACTATTTTGCAAGTTGCGATCTTTAGCAATAAGTAATATACTAATAATTCTTACCTTGTTTTAACAGGAAGATTTAATGTTTGCTGTTGTCCTTGTGGTGACTGCTGTTGATGTTGTTTGAATAGGGCAGTGAGCTTTTGGGACTGTTTGACTGATTTGCCAACTTTTATGCAGTCAGACTGGATATTTTCTGCAGACCTGCTCTTCTTTAGGTTTGTGAATATTAACTGCAGAGTGTGAGCCATGCAACCATATGGTTTTATGTGGGGATACTCCAACTGAAGCAGTTCCCAAGCCTTTTTCATATTAGAGGCATTATCTGTGCAGATCCAAAACAATATCAATGGCCCAATGTCATCCACTATTTTCTTCAGGAGATCTGCTATGTACTGCCCAGTGTGGCTTTCTGTGCCTAATAATAAAACAGAAGCTATAATTAGATATTACAGCATATTCCATAAGTACAAAACTAATGTAAACCGGAATACAGAGAATTGACTATTAATCAGTATTAATCTCTTCTTAAGATAGGAGGTTTATGTGAAATACTTTATATTATTGTCTAAGTTAATTTTGTAATTGAGTTGTAATTGATTGCTATTTTAACTGAAACCAAACAGTAGCAATGCTGCTCCAAAATATGGGCCTTGGCACTGTCACAATGATGTTTATGATCCCCTCATTCCTGTAATTATCCAGTATTTTAGGATTAATTAGGGCAATAATTATCTATAACAATTCATTGGGAATAATAAGTGACATAATGATGTTACATATTCCTACAGTTCTTACCTGACATTAGTCCAACTATCACACATTACTGCAACACTGGAAGCAGATGCTACTAGTTCTTTAACAGTTACAGAAGACTCCTGGTAGACCCTCTCAAGAAGATTGTTTGAGATTGAGTCCCGGCTCGGAATCTTGAAAGATGGCCTCAGAGTCTTGAAGAACTTTGCCCACAACTTATTACCCACCAAGTTTTGTGGACAGCCACTTGCATAGATAGCTCGGGGTAACTGCGACTGAGCTTCTTCCTGTAATGCATTATATTTCCATCAATCATAATACTAATAGACAGATTACTGAATGTTGACATTGAAGACACATTAGTGTATACAATATATAACTATAACATAGTATATACTTACTGTTTGTGTTTCTGTCATTCTGTCAACATATGTGTATGAAGCAATCTTCTGCTTTGTTAACTTTTTGGCTTTGGCAGGAGTGGAAGTCACTGGAGTGATTCCAGAACTGACAGAGACAGATGATCCAGATCTACTTGTTGTGCCTGTGGCTGTGTCAGGTCTGGGCAGAGCCATCGGAATCGAACTTGAGAAAAATGAATCATCTAATGTCATTTGCATTGTATGAGTGCTTGTACTTGTTGCACTTGTATCATGTAAGAGCAATTGCAGTTCCATGTCTGAGTCACTGTCTATGCCTTGTGATCTTCCCTCAGTAGTTTCAGCATCAGTAAGAACTGTTTTTTTGGCCATTACCACGTGTCAAATACTTCTTGATTTTTTCACCACATTTCTTGCACTGATAACAGTGGTGCCAAACCTCTTATGAAACAAAATTCCAGAAACTAGACCAAATTGGCAGAAAACGCTTATATATCACTACCATCAAAAGCATATTACACAGAACAACAAAATGTTTTTACTGGAGATGTGTAAAGTGATTTAGACTAATTTGGGTACACTGATTTCAAAAATCATAACCGTTTTGCTGTATCACGTCAGGATTTTCAGTGACAGAAATATTCCCATTGCCTAGAAGTCAGGATTTCAATGAAATTTACAGAAATTCATTTATTCATCATGAATGCTTCAAAATTATAGAAATTACAAAAAAAACTCCACTAGAATGTAATTAAAAATGCTTTAGGCATTTGGCTTTGCGTTTGTGCTGCTCTGTGTCAGTTTCACGATGCAGGAACCAGCAGAAGTCGCCCATCATGTTCGGGTTGTGCCGCCCTTGGTAACGCGTCTCCATGAGTGAAATCTCTTGGTGGAATCGCTCGCCGTGCTCGTCCGAGACAGCTCCCATGTTGTCAGGGAAGAAGTTCAGGTGCTGGTGTAGGAAATGGATTTTCAGGGACATCCTGGAGCCAAGTTTCCTGAAGGACTCCAGCAGCTGCTGCACTATTTCTTCATAGTTGTCCGCGCGCTCGTTCCCCAAGAAGTTGTCCGTCACAGCTTTGAAGCTCCTCCACGCTGCCAGCTCTTTGGGGTTTAGAGTTGTCGGAAAAGTTTCGTCCTTCATAATCTGTCGGATTTGCGGTCCAACAAAGACACCAGCCTTGATCTTGGCCTCCGACAAGGTGTTGCCAAACTTCTCCTTGAGGTATAAAAACCCACGCCCATTCAGATCCATTGCCCGTACAAAACTTTTCATCAAGCCGAGCTTTATGTGGAGTGGTGGAAGGAAAATCTTGGCTGGGTCGACAAGGGCGACATGCTTCACATTGTGTCGACCAGGTACATGCTCCTTTCGATCTTTTCAATCTTTCTTCGTCCAGTGATTCTTGTCGTGTATGCTATCCCAGAGACAATGGAAGCACATGTTTTTCGTGTTTCCTGTCTGCAGCCCTAACATCTGCGCCACCAATTTCAAGTCTCCGCAGATGTGCAAGTTGAAGTCATTGTACTTGATGGAATCAAGCAGCTGCCGCATAGTCTCATAGGTCTCTGTCATGCCGAACGCGTGAGCCAGTGGGACTGATGGTTTCTCGTTGCCATTGTGGAGCAAAACAGCCTTCAAGATGTTCTTCCCCGAGTCGATGAAGAGGCGCCAGTCTGCAGGATCGTGATCACACCCAAGTTCTTTCAACAGACCGTTGATGTCACTGCAGAATGTCATCGTGTCTTCCATCTCAAAGAACTCAGCCATGTCTCTGTGACGTGCTCTGAACAAGGATATCTTGGTGTTAGGTTCAAGTAGATTCCACTGCTGCAGCCTTGATCCAAGCAGCTCTGCCTTCGCCTTTGACAGCGAGAGATCTCTTACAAGATCATTTAAGTCTCCCTGGTTCAGAAGGTGTGGTTCTTGAGTGTCGGGTTCAAAAGGTTCATCATCACCATTCTCTTCACCATGCTTACAGCTATGTTCTGATCAGCTGGAGGTGTTGGAACGGGGTTCTCGTCATCATGAGGCACAGGTTTACGAGCAGAGACGCAGTCAGCGTACTTGATGTGGCCTTTATTCTTCTTGTTGAAGCCGGCGATGCTTGTGCAGCAGAAATAACAATCATCATGATGATTCTGCGGCTCACGCCATATCATGGGCACCGCAAATGGCATGCTCGCGCGCTTGCCCACCAACCACTGAGTCAAGGCTGTGTGGTAGCTTGTGCAGCAGATGTGTGGTGCCCAGCTCTGTTCTTGGTTCCCCACCTTACACCCGAAGTAGTGAAAGTAGGCGGCCTTCATTTT
>NC_134820.1:15194909-15284909 GCF_046742065.1 Oratosquilla oratoria | reverse complement strand
GACTTCTCAAAAATGTGTCACTCCTTATGGGCGTGACTTTGAATTCATGCACCAATAACTTTTCTCCTCCTCCACCTTTTTCCTCCAATCCGGAAAGCTGTTACATTGTCACAAGTAATATCGTTTACCTCAGCATTTGTCAAACGAAAATAGCTTTGCGCTCACAGCATGTAAGTTACATCAGCAATTATTACAACAGTCACCTCCCGTCGGCCGTGTTTATACAGACAGAACGGTGCCTCCGGTCTTGTTTATAAAACAGCTGATGCCGAGCTAACGCGAGTCTGACTAAGCTATTGTCGCTTGTCGGCTACTAAATCATCTGCGGATTCAGCATTTCAATACCCTAGTGTTTCATAACCTTATTAGCATTCGTACTCCGGTCCTCTTCATCTACTGAAATTTCTACCTCCATCTACCGGCCTCTTACACGTTTATGAATATGTTTGTATAAAACCAAATTACTTTATTCATCTTAGAGCGTCAGATGCCCCTACTTTTTTTTTTTTTTTTTATCATTGGGACTCATATATGGCAGTGGTTACCAAACCAGGGGGCGCGCCACCTGAGAGCGTGAAGTCATCTGCGTGAAGTTATCTGCCTAAAAAATATTGTTTAATAAGAATAATCAAATCATTCCAATAATTATATTACGGAAAATGACAAAAATGAAAATGTAATAATAAAATAAAGATGAGAACCCCCAAAATGACAGATGAAATTGTACATTCTGTACCGCCGTTAAGTCGAGGACGACGTAAGTCGAGGACCACCGGAGTAGAAAGAATGCAATGCTTTGACATAATCCCTTCGACGAAGGTAAAGGGTTGAGGGCGACACTGAGTCAATGGACTGATGCAGGAAGTCTTTGTGACTTTAAATTTGTTACTGATCTACCTCCTCCTCTTCCTCCCCACGTTCCTAAGGTTTGGTTTATTTCAGGGGTGGGCAACCTTTTTAAGTGCGGGTGCCAAAACTAGCCAAATCTTTAATACAATTTTTTTTCGCGTGCCATCGGAATGAAATGATAGGCGTGCATACGAGGACCTATAAGGGTCCCTATCGGCCGCTGAACGCAAGCATGCGGTTACCAATGGCCATACAAAACATACAAAAGAAGCTGGATGTTATTATTTCTTAATTGACTTCTGGGTCTCGCATATCGGATAAAAGTCGTTAGTATGCCAGGTTTTGCACCCGTGTCAAACTAGGGTCGCCCATTCCTGTTCTATGGCGTATTCCACTCTATGCAATATGATTTAAAGGAATATCAACTCCCATCCATTTTGAATTATTCTATTCTACATAGAATAAAGTAAAATATTTTATACAACTTCACCTTATTTTACTTAGTGCAGTGTAAGATATTATTTTTCCTACTTTAACTCATTTTCCTTTACATTTTCCAATGACTATCATTTGTTTTCTTTTTATTATTCATCTAGTTTCATTCCGTATAGATAATAATATACGATGCTTCGTTAACAGTTACATTATCGAGATCACATCACTTGGAGAATAATGAAAATTTCAACTTTTACTTAAAGCTTTTGATATTATTTATCTTTAAAATGTGCAATGGAAAACTATCGTGTACTGTACTCTGTAGGTCAGGAGCAGCAAATTTGAAGACACAAAACCCAACATTCGATCTTGGTTCACACAACGTTACACTGCCAGTAGTTGGACGAGTATTTACAATTCCCACTTGTTGTATCACTTGTAACATATCCCTTAAATAGGCAAATCTAAAGAAGTGCACTCCAATTTGATATAGCAATAGAGAGTTAAACAATTTTGTAAATTATTATTACAATACATCAATAATACATTATAATAGTGTCATTTCATCTCCTGCATTTTCTTTTTCTCTCTTTTTTTTTTTATATGTTTCTTTCTCACTTGAATGCGTGCTGGTTTGTTAACATGTTTTCAATTTTATCCCATGTAGTGTCATTGCATTCAGTTTATTTTACTTTGTTTATCTTTTCTCTCACTCGAATGCGTACAGGTTTGTTTATATGTTTTTTTTCATTATATTCCTTTTCATGCCACTGCACTTCAGTTCTTTTCTTTCTTTCCTTTATTTATTATGTTTTCTTACTCAGATGCGTTCAGGTATCGAAGCTGTAATTCCGTTCTCTAATTTATGTATTCAGTTTTCTCTAATTCGTGCATACCGTTTTCCCGCGTAAACTGTTTCCGTAAGCTATATATCTCATACACATTGCCAATGTATTGTAAAAATATATTTGATCCTCATCCTCTAATTACTCAATATTAAAATATTTATTTAAGTAACAATATAATAATATTTGTGTTTATGTAAAATTCAAGCCTGTATATACATAAATGGGACTGTATTTGCATAAGTAAATTCATCAAAAACATTTACCCAAGGGTGTGCATGACGACGTAACGAGATTCGCAAATAACCACATCAGGTAAGCATAAGAATTTCATTATGTAAATATTATTTTTTCTTGAGGCGTAAACGAGTCTCATACACCATAACTTCATAAAAGTCGCATGATACTATTAATAATATTTACAGAGATAGTATTGCGTGCACGCCTGCACCCATGCGTGTCAGTGTATTCCTCTTCGTGCTACTGAATTTAACGTCTTATCTTTCTTTCCCTTAATTGCGTTTTCTCTCTCAGGTACGTTCAGGTATCTAATTTATGTATTCGGTTTTCTTTAATTCATGCATACCATTTTCCCTCGTAAACTGTTCCTATAAGCATTGCAAAAATATATTTGATTCTCATCCTCTAAATACTCAATATAAAACTATTCACTTAAATTATAATATTATATTTGTGTTTATGTAAAACTCAAGTCTGTACGTACAGAAATGGGACTATATGCATAAGTTCATGAACATGCAAACCAAGTGTGTGCACGACGATGTAACCATATTTGCAAATAAATGTTATACTTAGGTATCTCAACCCCTTTTAACATACGTAGAAAATGAATATGCAATGCGGGCCCTACGAGCCTCTTGGGATTAAATGACTGTATATTTTAAAAAGGGTGGACATTGTAATTATTGGGTGACTTGATGTATATAGTTTATTGGGAACCGGTATCGTTGATATGAAATATGTATAAGGTCATCTAACCTACGAAGCTTTAAGAAAAGAGAAGGTGGTTTACATCCGTAATGTTCTATTCCATTTCAATTCTTTTCATTCCTTCACTTATTTCCTTTTTTCTCCACTCAAATGCGTGCAGGTATCGAAGCGCCCAGGCACGGAAGAGACGGCTACGTGTTTCAGTTACTTCGCGTCATGTTAGATCACCTGCACCATGACGAGGGCTTCCCACTGATCTGCATAACACCTGGATCGAGTATATGGGTCGTGGGCTGCCCCAGGAGTGAGGCGGGCAGGCGGGACATGGCCGCCACATTGGTAGTACCAAAACATTAGCACGTGTGAACCACTCCGCCGGTCATGGGAGCTGTCGTGTTACTCTCGTGGCCTATGTGGCTGGTATGGGCTGCGTGATAGTGATGCGATCTGTAAATAAGTTTTCCTGGGTGGTTTATGAAACAGTACATGTCTACATGTACCGGTATTTGACCATAAAAGTAATCAAACAAGTACGCTAAAACTGACATAAACAAGAGAACATGTAGATGTTTTAACTTGTATCCACTGATCTACATAACAATATAGATTACAAAGGCGGAGCATGCCAACAGGAGACCTTTTGATCCATATCTAGGTCGGATGCGAAAAAATAATAATAATAATAAAATAATAAATAAAAACTATAATAATGTAAATAACAAATAAAATACATAAATAAATGCATAGGTATAGTTAAGTAATAAACAAACAGGTAAATAGTAAATAATAATAAATTGGCATATAACTAATAATAAATGAAAATCAGACAGACAAATGATATAAAAATAATCATTACAGCATCTTGCTTAGGTATTTATCTAAATGATTCTTAAAGATTCGAACTGAACTACATTGCACTACCTGTGTAGGAAGTTTATTCCATTCATTAACCACACGGTTGGCAAAGTTGTTTCTACCTACTTCCAAACTGAATCTATTTCCGGACAGTTTGAGATAATTCTTTCTTGTCTGATTCTCATTTAATGTGAAAATTTGGTCACTTTTGATGTTGTCAATTCCCTTTAAAATCTTAAAGACCTGTATCAAGTCACCGAAGGGATTTCTCCCCGTCCTCTCCTTATATACAAGGGGGGACGGAGAGGGGGGGTCGCCGATTAAATGAAGCGGCCTTGCTGTGGATGTGCTGTGTCTTGCGACACTGCTCCTGACCCAGGGCGGTGGGCAGGGTGCAGGGATGACCCGTCATCCAGGAGGTGCTCAGATGAGAGGGAGGGTGGGAGGTGTGTGGAGTGTATTTAAAGGATGAAAAGGGTGGGAGTGTTTTTATGCCTTTCCCTTTCTGGCTACCTCCCTTGGAAGGGGGGAAAGGCCTTGGTATATGTATGTATCAAGTCACCTCTGAGTCTACGCTTTTTTAGGGAAAACAGATTCATATGTTTTAGTCGATTTTCGTATGATTTATTTTTGATATTTGGAATCAGTTTTGTGGCTCGCCGTTGTACTTTTTCTAGTCTGTCAATGTCTTTAATGAGATTCGGTGACCATACGGAAACAGCATATTCCAAATGTGGACGAACTAACGATTTATATAGCTTGTTAATGAGTGATGAACTTTTGAAATCAAAAGATCACGCAATCAGTCCTAGAATTTTATTTGCTTTCTCAGAGGCTGAAATACACTGCTTGGATGATTTGAGGTCGTTACTGATAATTACGCCGAGATCTTTTTCACTCCACTTTTGTTAACGAATTTCCAAATAACTTGCAATCGACTTACTGTTATTTTTGCCTATGTGCATTACCTTGCATTTACCTGTGTTAAATTTCATTAGCCACTTTTCAGACCATTGCTGTAATTGATCTAAATCTTCTTGAATATCTAATTGGTTTGAGTGATCATTTGCCACTCCGCACAGTTTTGTATCATCAGCAAATTTGGAAACAGTAGATTTTAGTCTATGGTCTATATCATTTATATATACTATGAATAGAAGTGGCCCAAGAACGGAACCCTGAGGAACTCCACTTGTAACATTTTTCCATCTAGAAGTTTTTCCATTTAAAACAACTCTCTGTTTTCGACCATTCAACCAATTACTAGTCCAACCTAATAGGCTACCACTTATTCCGTGTAAAGCTAATTTAGTAAGTAGTCTTTCGTTTGGGACGGTATCAAAAGCTTTTGCACAATCTAGATATATTAAATCTATATTGTTTCTTTTGTCATACTTCGAGATAACTGTGTTGTAGAATTCGAGTAAGTTAGTCACGCAAGAACGTTTCCGTCTGAAACCATGCTGGCTATCATTTATCAATGGTTGTATCCTATGTACATTATTTTGTGCGGAGCATAAATAAGGCCTTCGCATATGTGTGTGTGAGTGTGACCACATGTTATAATCTCAATTTCTCGAATCTTGACAAGCAGTCATCTTCGGCGTTTTTCGAAATTTATTCATCTGGTCATTGAAATGGACACAGTTGATTACTGGATTACAATTACTTTATTTACACTACTAACTACACATGTATTTCAACAAACAAAATTCACCCGTCACTAAACATACACGTATCCACAATAAAAAAAAAGAAAAGAAAAAAAACTCCAGTGAATCTTTACAGAACAAAACCTACATTAGTATTTATTGTGAATATTGCTATTGTATCGTGTACAGCACATTACAGGTGCCTTAAATATTGGACGATAGTGATATACATTGATATGCATCGGTGCTTTTGAAGCAATATATTTCACATCGATCCTGAAACAGAAACTTTGACACGGAAATCAATCAGTAAAAAGAATGTACATACATCAGTTACAATAGTACTAGTAGTTCATATTCATTAAATAGAAACGAAGACATATACCCGTTTTTTTTTCAGAAAAATCATACTCTTCCGTAACAGTAGTTGAGACCGGTAGATGGATAAATTCTTATGAGTTGAAACATAATAGTACATGGGGTTGGGGGTGTCGAATTTCACCATAAAAACTTTACATAATTTTTGAACGGGCCCCGAATAGTAATTCAGCCCATCTAATATGAATTCCTCACACTTCACAATATAGAAAAAGCTTACACATGTGATCAGGAAGAACAACTGGTTCTATACAGCTACACAGCTCTGGACAGCGTTTGAGCCTTATAAGATATTTTCAAATTATAAATATTTATCCTGCTATTGCCACGATTACATTCGTGACAAATGGGTTGCTGCTAGATCTATTTCTTACATATAATAAATACATAGCATTAACATGACAACACCTAACAAAACAGTTGGTGGGCAACATTTTATGGCTCCTGATGGCCGCATCATTTGTTGATGGGTATCGGGATGTTTTGGCTAATAAAATCTTAATAAACTTACGGGTGGAAGGACCGCTCACATCCACCTTTTCTCCGGTTGGTGCAGTTGAATACAGCACAAGTTGGCATTGTAAAATGATCGTTAAATATGTAAAACACACCAGTATATATGAGCGAAAGCTGCCGAGAACTGTAAGGGACGCTATCAATGCTATCAGTCAATCGCGTGGCGTGGGTTTGTTTTGGTACTATTAACATGGCTGCCGCCGACCTCATAATCAGGACACCGATCCGTGATCCAGTTATTTTTAGATCAGTGGTTAAAAACAGTCTCTCGAAAGGTCTTCGCCTTTTCAATAAATTACATCTAAATATCATTTTGAGTTAGTCTAACTAAAGTAAGAAATTGTTTGTTTGTTTGTTTGTTTGGATGAGGAAAACAGATCCTTTTCCAATAGTAATTCCGCTCTCTAATTTATGTATTCAGTTTTCTCTAATTCATGCATACAACTTTTTTCCGCGTAAACTGTTTCCGTAAGCCATATATCTCATACACACTGCCAATGTATTGTAGAAATATATTTGATCCTCATCCTCTAAATAATCAATATTAAACTATTCATTTAAATGACAATATTATAATATATTTGTTTATGTAGAATTCAAGTCTGTACATACAGAAATGGAACTGTATTTGCATAAGAAAGTTCATAAACATCCACCCAAGGGTGTGCAAGACGGTGTAACGAGATTCGGAAATGACAAACAATAACCATATCTAGTTACTTAGTAGTTTCAAATACATTTTTAGGTATCTATCATACTAATACATAAATTCATATAATGATTAACGTGCTTGCAAATTGGCGTTCGTATATTTACATACTAGTCCTGTTCAACTATACATCAGTAATTGTCTTTCTTTCCTCAACAAAATATGGATTCTAACTCAGATGCGTTCAGATATCGAAGCTGTAGTTGCGTTTTCTAATTTATGTGTTCAGTTTTCTCAAATTCATGCATACCGTTTTCCCGTGAGGCTGTAGTTGTGTTCTCTGTGTATTCAGTTTTCTCAAATTCATGCATACCGTTTTCCCGCGTTAACTGCTCCCGTAAGCCATATATCTCATACACACTGCCAATGTATTGTAGAAATATATTTGATCCTCATCCTCTAAATACTCAATATTAAACTATTTATTTAAATGACAATATTATGATATTTGTTTTTGTAAAATTCAAGTCTGCACATACAGAAATAAGACTGTATTTGTATAAGTAAGTGCACGACGATGTAACCAAATTTGCAAATGATCATAGGCATCATGAAGGCAGCAAAAAAAAAAAAAAAACAGATACTGATGGCATTCACAGCAGCCTTAATACTCCTTCATGGATCGATAACCATATGTAAAAGTATGTACATACTATTTCTTAGAAGTCTTAATGTACTGTATATATCTATGGAAACCGGTTTCATTTGTATGAAATATATAAATGGTACTCTAACCTATAAAGTCTTAAGCATAGAGAAGGTAACTTACATCCGTAATGTTCAATTGCATCTCAATTCTTTTAATTCTTTCACCTGTTTTCCTTTTGCTCCACTCGAATGCGTGCAGGTATCGAAGCGCTCAGGCACGGAAGAGACAGCTACGAGTTTCGGTCACCTCGCGTCATGTCGGTTCACCTGCACCATGACGAGGGCTTCCACGCAGGGCCGTTTCTAGTTCATCAGGCGCCCCAGGCAAGAATTCGTTATGGCGCCCCCCCCCCCTTCCTCCCTCCTTCCCCCCTCCGGACTGGAAATAATAACCTAGACAATTTCGAACACAACTAGCATCACAAATTCCACAACAAAAACAACATACTTTATTAATAAATCATCTTCACGTATATGCATACACAGCAAGGAAAAGTATACTCAAAAGTATACTACCGATTTTTGTAAATTTCAATAGAATAATACCATTATACATTTTTATTGCAAATCCTACCTAAGATAAACTGAAAAGGTAATCTTGCCAATCTAAAACCATGGAACTCAATGCATATACGTTGAGGTCTATGCTAAAACTATTAAATAAAAAAATTCTTAACTTTTTTCATATTTAAAACCTGACTCTTCTTGACTTCCTTGCAGCAAAATCATCTGTAGTGTCATCATACGAAACCTGTTTGGATATTTCTCTATTAATACTAATTATTGCCAGCCCGTTTAGGCGCTCCTGTGTCATAGTAGACCTTAGATATGTTTTAATGAGCTTAAGTTTAGAGAAGCTTCTCTCTGCAGATGCCACAGTCACAGGTGTAGTGACAGCAATTCTTAATGCCACCCACATGTTTGGATAGATCTCTTTCAGGCCTTTCTCCTCCAGAAAAACAAGAAGGTCTAATGTTGTCATATTTTGTTTTGGCCATTGTTTTGGAAATGACTGCATCTCTACAATCAGTTCATCATAATTTAAGTCAGCCTGATCCCCAGGTGTGAGCGTATTACACAAATCTTTTGCCTGCTTTTCTAGCTCACTAACTGGCAGATCAGGGAAGTTCGTGAGAACACTGAATTTCTTTGCAACATCACTCATCATTCCAGTTCTCTCTCTCAAAGATTCAATGGCCACATCCACAACTACACTGAAAAATGAAAACTCCACTTTCTTCAAGGCATCGGTAATAGGTTCATCAGAGGCCTCATAGGAGAACTGCCTTTTAGTAGTTCTGAATCTTTTCTGCTTTAGTGCAGCTTCCACATTCATCTCTTCACACACCTCTTTGGCAGATGTCTGGGCAAGGACGAGCGTGCTTGGTCGTATGGTAAAAATGAGAATAAGGTTGCAGGTAGTGACCTTCTCAATCTCGAGAACCAGTAAGTGTTCTGAGTTCGTACGATTTTAAGCATCAGTGGTCGAGCGGTGTAAGGCGGCAGTCATGGGGGCCTCTTGTCGTCATGTAAGCGCAGGTTCGAGTCCTTGCACGACGGTCATAAAATTATCTGATTAATGTCGCTGTCCACTAGCGAATTTCTCGTATGGTTACAATGGCGAGAAGCGTGAAAAGGATTCGATCTGGTCCTTACCCCTCCCACGAGCGTGCTTGGTCGTATGGTAAAAATGAGAATAGGGTTGCAGGTAGTGACCTTCTCAATCTCGAGAACCAGTAAGTGTTCTGAGTTCGTACGATTTTAAGCATCAGTGGCCGATCGGTGTAAGGCGGCAGTCATGGGGGCCTCTTGTCGTCATGTACAGCGCAGGTTCGAGTCCTTGCGCGACGGTGTGTGTGTGTGTGTGTGTGTGTGTGTGTGTGTGTGTGTGTGTGTGTGTGTGTGTGTGTGTGTGTGTGTGTGTGTGTGTGTGTGTGTGTGTGTGTGTGTGTGTGTGTGTGAATGTATACTGTACATATGAGATACGTATATCTGTAGCGGAAACTGTGGTGAGGTAAACGCCAAAAGACCGTAGGAGTTTTATTACTAACGTTTCGTCCTTAAAAGACTTTCTCAGAGGAAGTCCTGGACTTGGAGGAATATGCAGTGGCATACGGGTAAAACTGGATTTTGGGGGTAATAAGAACACATTATTACAAAATAGAAAAAAAAATACTTACCACTTCTTCATCGGAAAGGTGACATCCACAGTAACAAGGATCCACCAATTTGGCTGCAAGGTAAATACTTTTCACCAGGAATTTCTTCTTTTCACGAATTATTCCCTTGTAGGCATCTTCTTCACTCCTGAGGATTTGGGATGAGGAGAGATTCTCTTCAAATGAATGCTTTAAATCACTGAACACTTTCATTACCAGAGAATTTTTTTTTATTGTCTCCTTCTATGGCAGTGATGGCATCTACCACTGGCTTCAGAAGCTTGAGAATACCCTCAGTCCGATCCCAAAACATTTCTGAAAGCAGGAGCTTCCTAATGGACATGTCCAAAGATGGCTTGGCATCATCACTGATTGCAAGAGCCTGAAGTGCATTTTTTTTATGCATACACTCTTCAGACATTGGGTAATGGATCCCCATCTGAAACAAAGGACAACAATATTAGTACCAGTATGAATTCTCAATTCAAAACAGCTTAGCCATGAGAAACATTAGATAAAAAATGAAAAAAATCCCAGCAAGTTTACTGGCATAAAAATTAAATTTCAAATACTATTTAGCAAGTTGCGATCTTTAGCAATAAGTAATATACTAATAATTCTTACCTTGTTTTAACAGGAAGATTTAATGTTTGCTGTTGCCCCTGTGGTGACTGCTGTTGATGTTGTTTGAATAGAGCGGTGAGCTTTTGGGACTGTTTGACTGATTTGCAAACTTTTATGCAGTCAGACTGGATATTTTCTGTAGACTTGATCTTCTTTAGGTCTGTGAATATTAAATGCAGAGTGTGAGCCATGCAACCATATGGTTTTATATGATCTGCTATGTACTGCCCAGTGTGGCTTTCTGCACCTAATAATAAAACAGAAGCTATAATCAGATATTGCAGCATGTTCCCTAAGTACAAAACTAATGTAAACCGGAATACAGAGATGACTATTAATTAATATTAATCTCTTCTTAAGATAGGAGGTTTATGTGAAATACTTTATTTTATTGTCTAAGTTAATTTTGTAATTGAGTTGGAATTGACTGCTATTTTAACTGAAACCAAACTGTTGCAATGCTGCTCCAAAATATGGGCCTTGGCACTGTCCCATTGAAGTTTATGATCCCTTTATTCCTGTAATTATCCAGTATTTTAGGATTAACTAGGACAATAATTATCTATAACAATTCATTAGAAATAATTAGTGAAATAATGATGTTACCTATTCCTACAGTTCTTACTTGACATTAGTCCAACTATCACACATTACTGCAACACTAGAAGCAGATGCCACTAGTTCCTTAACAGTTACAGAAGACTCCTGGTAGACCCTCTCAAGAAGATTGTTTGAGATTGAGTCCCGGCTCGGAATCTTGAAAGATGGCCTCAAAGTCTTGAAGAACTTTGCCCACAACTTATTACCCACCAAGTTTTGTAGACAGCCACTTCTATAGATAGCCCGGGCTAACTGCGACTGAGCTTCTTCCTGTAATGCATTTGATTTCCATTTATCATAATACTGATAGACAGATTACTGAATGTTGACATTGAAGACACATTAGTGTATACAATATATAACTATAACATAGTATATACTTACTGTTTGTGTTTTTATCATTTTGTCAACATATGTGTATGAAGCAACTTTCTGCTTTGTTAACTTTTTGGCTTTGGGAGGAGTGGAAGTCACTGGAGTGATTCCAGAACTGACAGAGACAGATGATCCAGGTCTACTTGTGCCTGTGGTTGTGTCAAGTCTGGGCAGAGGCATCTGAATCGGACTTGAGAAAAATGAATCATCTAACGTAATTTGCATTGTATGAGTGCTTGTACTTGTTGCACTTGTATCATGTAAGAGCAACTGCAGTTCCATGTCTGAGTCACTGTCTATGCCTAGTGATCTTCCCTCAGTAGTTTCAGCATCAGTAAGAACTATTTTTCGGCCTTTACCACGTGTCAAATACTTCTTCATTTTTTTCATCACATTTCTTGCACTGAACTATATGCTTTACCATCTGACTTCCGTTTTTTGACAGTACTGTCGAGCCAAATGAGCATTCTACTTCCCATCACTTGGGACATCTTTGGTTAATTTGGCAACTGGAGTCCTCTTCCTGCCTGGCATTGTAGGTTTTACTAACACTACCCACACAACAACAGAGTACAGGACTGATAACAAACACGAACAACTTACAATCTTGCTAAATATCAGTCACAGTGGTGCCAAACCTCTTATGAGACAAAATTCCAGAAACTACACCAAATTGGCAAAAAACGCTTATATATCACCATCATCAAAAGCACATTATTAACACACGTGTTTGAGAGTTAAAGATGCAAAAGGTTCATTGTAATATATATATATATATATATATATATATATATATATATATATATATATATATTATTCACGAAAAATTACCTAAAATCATAAAAAACTATATATCGAGGTGTATACTGTTTTATTTGATAATCTAGAAATAACTGAATATATATATATGCATATATATATATATGTATATATATATATATATTCTTGTTTCGTTGTCTTGTCTTGTCTTGTCGAGATATTTATGACAGAAAAAAGAATGGAAAAAAAGTTTCGCTAGTCCCGACACAAGGCGAGGTGACGGGAGCTCGTAGCCGTCTCCCCCATGCCTGAGCGCCGCGATACCTATCCACTCGAGTGGAGACAGGAAATAAAGAAAGGAGAGGAATAAGGTAATATGTACTCGAACATACCGGATGATATCGTCTCAACTCCCCTTGACGCTGAATAGTGTAGTATTTACCAAGGTCTAAATATACAGGTCAGACCGTTTGAATTCTTCTGCGCAGCTTCTGACGTCATTAGGCTGGGTACATTTTCTCTTTGTGAAACACTGAAGAAAACTGTGAAACGCCAAGGAAGACAGAAACTATAATATTTTATATATTATATATATATATATATATATATATATATTCATATATATAGACAGGAACTATAATATTTTATATATATATATATTATATAATATTTGTCAGAATATAACTAATTGCGTGGAGCGGTGCGAGCGAAGGGAACGTCATTTTTGAATGACGGACCATCTTCAACTGACAGCTATAGGAACCGCTAACCCCACTTTGAACAGCCAGGTGACGTTCACGGGCCCGCTGCGCCAACTCCCTCGAAATTCGGTCGGAAGTGGTTAGACCTTATATTCTTAGATCTTGGTATTTACTTTAATTGTAAAAAGTCTTCGTATGTTAACAGACATTGGTAGTTTACTTTGTAATATATATATATTAATAAGTTATCATCAAGACTACGTAAAGTCTCTAATAATATGAGATTATTCAATAAATTCATTGCGTCTCCATGTGATAACATTAGTTTGCATTGATTTATATACTCTTTCATCGAGACTTATCATAGTCCCGGCAAAACTAACATTTTATTGTACAGCTTTGTTAGGTAACGTCATCTTTGTCATCTGCAGAAATCGTTACATCGCCGTGCACACCCTCGGGTAGATGTATATGAATTTATTTATGCAAATAGAGTCTCATTTCTGTACATACAGACTGAAATTTTACACAAACAAAAAGATCATAATAATGTTACTTAAATAGATATTTTCATATGGAGTATTTAGAGGATGAGAATCAAATATATATTTTACGTTACATTGGTAGTGTGTATGAGACACATATAACTTACGGAAACAGTTTACGCGGGAAAACGGTATACACAAATTAGAGAAAAATGAATACATAAATTAGAGAACGGAACTAGTAACGTCACTACAGCTTCGATGCCTTCACGCATGTGAGTGGGAGAGAAAACATAAATGAATAAAGGAGAAAACTAAATGAAATGAAGTGCAATGGCACGTCAAGGAATAGAATGAAAAAAATATATATATAAACAAAAAAATAAACCAACCTGCACGCATTCAAGTGAAAGAGGAAAAATAAACAAAGGAGAGAAAGTAAAGAAATTGGATGCAATGGCACTACATGGAATAAGATTAAAAACGTTATATAAACAAACCTGCACGCATTCAAATGAGAGAAAAGAAAAATAAAGAAAGAAAATGAACGAGAAGCAATGGCATGTACGGAATTAAACTAGATGAATAATATAAACAAATGATAATGAATGGATAAAGTAAAGGAATTAACTTCCTGCACAGGTAGTGCAATGTAGTTCAGTTCGAAGCTTTAAGAATCATTTAGATAAATACCTAAACAAGGTGCTGTAATGATTATAATTTATCTTACATTATTTGTTTTTGTTTTGTTATCTTTTGTCTGTCTGATTTTCATTTATTATTAGTTTGTCAATTTATTATTATTTATTATTTACCTGTTTGCTTATTATTTAACTATATCTATGCATATATTTATGTATTTTATTTGTTATTTACATTATTATAGTTTTTATATATTATTTTATTATTATGATTTTTTTCGCATCCGACCTAGATATGGATCAAAAGGTCTCCTGTCGGTATGCTCCGCCTTTGTAATCCTTTGAAAACGAGTTAAAGTAGGATAAAATAATGAATATTTTTACATTACACTATGTAAAAAAGGGAAAATTCTATCAAATATTTTATTTTGTTTTATTTTATTTTATGTAGAATAAAACAAGAGATATTTATTATATCAACGTGTGTTTATCTGGAAAAACTTATGGACATTATTGATTCATAATCAATTTATTCGTTGATTTATTAATTTGTTTATTTGTTAATGTCTTTATTTTTGTTTTTGCTCCCACCTTTGTGTTGATAATGATGGGCGTGGCCAGCAGCTGATGATATCAACTTTTGTTTATCTGGAAAAACCTATGGGTGTTATTTATTTATTTATTTGTTTATTCATTCATTTATTTGCTTATTAATTTTACTTATGTTTTTGCGCCCACCATCATATTTAAAACGTCGGATGCAGCTTACTAACGTTTGAGGACCTCTGAGGCAGGCCGACCTTCTGGTTACAGAAACAGAAGAAACACTCATCGTCAGCGTATACGGCTGGGAGTCTGCGCTTGAATACATAGGAAACTGGGGAAAAAAAGAAGAAAAGGAGAGCTTTGGAGAAGGCACACATTGCCACCGATAAAAGACCAAATTCTCGAGGAGGGGTTACAGTGGCGTAGCTCACTGTGCTTTTGCCACCCGGGGCTGGCTGTCCTCATGTTTGCCGCCCCTTCTCACAAGGAATTCAATATTACAAATGCACATTAACTTCTTGAAGGATATATATATATATATATGTGTGTGTGTGTGTGTGTTTGATTGACAGTTGATGTTAATACATCCTTTAAAAGGAATGATTTAATACTAATGATTATTCATTAAGATCTTTATTTCACCATACAAGGACCAAAAATGCCGCCCCTCAAAAAGTGCCGCCCGGGGCGGACCGCCCCTGCCGCCTCCCCTTAGCTACGCCACTGAGGGGTTATATCCTGGACCCAAACGTTCGCATAGCTGGCAGTTGGCGAGTGTGGGACAACAAGACCGGGATGAGTTCGCGCAGGGTCGTCAGATCACAATGTAAGATGTTGACGTACTTTGATTCTTCTTCTGTTTTCAGTCCACTGAAGACTCCTGTTTCCTACTCCACTTACGGCATATATATATATATATATATATATATATATATATATATATATATATATATATATATCTGTGTGTGTGTGTGTATATATATGTGTACATATGTATATATGTATATATATATATATATATATATGTATATATATAAATATATATATGTATATATATATGGGGCACAGGTTCTCGCGAAGGCAATTTTGGTTGAAGTCAACCGCACTGAAAGATTTGACTATCTTCAAATGAAGGTTCTTCAGTTTATAAAATGATTCCTTTTCTTCGTGGTTCAGATTATGAACGAAATCATTCATAGTGCCAAGAAAAAGAAATGCGCTGATGACAATTGTCGGCACACATCCATCAGCGCATTTCTTTTTCTTGACACTATGGATAATGGTTCATAATCTGAACCACGAAGTAAATGAATCCTTTTAGAAACTGAAGAACCTTCCTTTGAAGATAGTCAAATCTATCAGTGCAGTTGACTTCAACCACACATATATAAATATATTATATATATATATATATATATATATATACATATATATATACATATATATATATATATATATATATACAAATGTATATATATATCACATTTTGCAGTAATTCACAAGGCACACGTGAAAATAATATGCAGAAAAAAATCACTGGGAAATAAGAAGCTTAGTCGTAACGTTTTCGTCTATTTAAGACATTATCAAGCCATACACAGTTACAGAGACATAGGTGGATATATATACATATATATATATATATATATATATATATACACACACATACATACATAAAGTAGTAGACAAGCTATGAACATGGGAAGGACACACAAGATACTTCATAATCGGGGTTCGGAAGAAAGCCCCACCGGAAAAAAAGCCTCAAAAATGCCTAGGAAAAAAGCCCCACCGGAAAAAAGCCCCACTTAGGAAATTCTCTGACGAAAAAAAGCCCCACCTTGAAAATACCCAGGCGAAAAAAGCCCCAAATTCTAGAAAACAAGACAACAATTTAAAAATACTAAATATTAATAAAACAATCGGAAATTACTTCAATTCAACACAAATAATACATGACAATAGAAAATCAATTATATAATTGAGACTAGCTATGCAGTATAAAGCATAAAAGTATTAAGTATAAAATGATACACCAGTTTACATGATATCAAATGAAAATACTACAATTTACTAAATATTATGAATAGCAGATTTTTAGTATAGAAAAATACAAAGTCAGCACTAAGTTATGAAATAGTACATTTGAAAGTTAGCACTACTTTAAATAAATCTAAATCGAATTAAAAGCGGATGCAGTGGGCACAGCCTTTAAGAAACGCTTCAATGTCTTTCTGGCCTGCTTCGAAGTCTTTGCAGAGAGTGGAAAGCCTTTTCTGAAGGTCTTTTGTATGTCTCCTCTGACGCTTTTGTGGTGGTTGGCCTCGGGCATTTTCCAACAGTGTCGTTGCAACAAGGGCTTGGTCTTTTCGTAGAGCCTCGATCGCGATCCACACGGAAGGATGGTCGTGGCCGATCATCTGTGTGAAGGCTTGATTCCACGCCTCACAATGGTTGTTCGTAGGATGCCCGCCAGACAAGGTTACTTCGTGTACGTTCCAAAGTTCGGGTGGAAAAAGGGGTGGCGTTCGGCGAATACGAAGCGGCGGTAGCACATCACCTGTGCGTTCGGCAGGCATCTGGATACGACGATATCCTCCAGACACGTAGGTCGCATCGAAATAATCTACCAGACAACTGAGTTGCTCCGGAATAAGTTCTTAAAAATTCCATCCCCTCCGAAACTCTGTCACATGGCAGAAAAGCCAAGGCATCTAAAACAAAATAATCTACTTTTTTCGTGGAAAAAACAACCGTGGCACTGAACGTGATCCCCGAATACAGTCCGGATAGCATTCACAGTCGCAAGTTCGAAATCGGTTGTGATTGTCGTAGGACAAAGGTTGAATCCTAGTCTGTCCACCTTTGTTGTTTTAATTGCCATGTTGAAATATATATATTAGTATAAATGGGCAGTAAGTTTTCTTGTAGACATGTTCGATTGAAGACCAGAGCTAATTCAATATCCACTATCTTAGTGATTTTCTCAATTTTTCTAATAGTTTGTTTGATTCTTGAGGGGAGGTCAAACACAATACTTCCGAGATCCATGATGTTGTTGTAACGAAAAACATAACACAAAATATAAATACAAGCTTTCGGTTGAGTCATCCAACCATCTTCAGGTAAGTGAGATTACAGACGTCCCCCAAATCAGGCTCGCCCAAAATGGCTCGACAAAGAAACTGAAAAAAGTATTGCTAAAAAGAGACAGGCTTATAAGAAATATAAGTGCTCGGGTGCACCTAATGACTATGAAAGTTATGTTTCAATACAGAGAGATTTAAAAAAGACAATTAGAAAAAGAAAACGACAATACGAAATGAACATCGCTGATAAATCCAAAGAGAATCCCAAAGAATTCTATAGTTACATTAGAGATAAAAAGGTTGTTAGGAATCACATTGGTCCACTATTATCTGCTGACGGTCAACTTGAATATTCAAATGAAGGAATATGTAATATCTTAAACAATTATTTTGCTCGGTATTCGTAAACGAAACACCTCAAAGTGAATTCCAAACTGAAACCTGTGAAAAGTCTGGGGTAAACTTACTCACTACGGTAAATATAACAAAAGAAAAAATTAAAAGGTGTATAGACAATCTCAAAGTTAATAAAACACCAGGGCCTGACGGTTGGCATCCAAGAATCTTAAACGAAATAAAAAATGAGATTGTTGTTCCATTAGAAATTATTTTCAAGAAATCCATCATATCCGGAGATGTCCCAAGAGAATGGAAGCTAGCTAACGTTACTCCCATATTCAAAAAAGGTGACAAAAAGAAACCAAATAACTATAGGCATATAAGTTTGACTTCAATCGTAGGAAAAATAATGGAAACTATCATCAAATATGCTATCGAATATCATTTAGAAAGTAACCGTTTGATAAATGACAGCCAGCATGGTTTCAGACGGAAACGTTCTTGCGTAACTAACTTACTCGAATTCTACAACACAGTTATCTCGAATTATGACAAAAGAAACAATATAGATTTAATATATCTAGACTTAGCAAAAGCTTTTGATACCGTCCCACACGAAAGACTACTTACTAAATTAGCTTTGCATGGAATAAGTGGTAGCTTATCAGGTTGGACTAATAATTGGTTGAATGGTAGAAAACAGAGAGTTGTTTTAAATGGAAAAACTTCTGGATGGAAAAGTGTTGCAAGTGGAGTTCCTCAGGGTTCCGTTCTTGGGCCACTTCTATTCATAGTATATATAAATGATATAGACCATGGACTAAAATCTACTGTTTCCAAATTTGCTGATGATACAAAACTGTGCGGAGTGGCAAATGATCACTCAAACCAATTAGATATTCAAGAAGATTTAGATCAATTACAGCAATGATCTGAAAAGTGGCTAATGAAATTTAACACAAGTAAATGCAAGGTAATGCACATAGGTAAAAATAACAGTAAGTACGATTACAAGTTATTTGGAAATTCGTTAACAAAAGTGGATAGTGAAAAAAATCTCGGCGTAATTATCAGTAACGACCTCAAATCATCCAAGCAGTGTATTTCAGCCTCTGAGAAAGCAAATAAGATTCTGGGATTGATTGCGCGATCTTTTGACTTCAAAAGTCCATCACTCATTAACAAGCTATATAAATCGTTAGTTCGTCCACATTTGGAATATGGTGTTTCCGTATGGTCACCGAATCTCATTAAAGACATTGGCAGACTTGAAAAAGTACAACGGCGAGCCACAAAACGGATTACAAATATCAAAAATAAATCATACGAAAATCGACTTAAGCACATGAATCTGTTTTCCCTAAAAAAGCGTAGACTCAGAGGTGACTTGATACAGGTCTTTAAGATTTTAAAGGGAATTGACAATGATAATAAAATAATAATAACAATAACGGTAATATAATAATGTGATAATTATGTTGATAATGACAATAATGAAACTACGAAGTGGTGAAGGAACAAAGTAGAAATAATGGAGGATGCCTGATTTGATAGCATGTGAACTAAATAGAAATTTGGTAGCAGCACCGTGAAACAAGAATTTGTAAATTTGTAGACACGGTTCGTCTTTGTTTTGTTATTTGTGATTAAGCGTCCTATTTTCTATCCTGTGTTATTTACTATGATAAGTCCTATCTGTCTCAGCGTCTTGGAAAGCATGTGTGAGAGGTTAGCGTTAGAAACCACGTGGTATCGTAAATCCGGCCTCTCCTCACTTTCTTTTCTCTGTCTGCTTTCACTGGCTTTCCGTAGTGATGTCCTTAGCATGCCATCTGGGTACCTTAGGTTCCTGAATGCAGCAGTTATGTAATTGGAAGGACAGCGATATCGAGTCCGGCTTCAAACAAGTTTTATTGTGCTGTCCCATTGCGGCCAAGAACAACAAAAAGACTATCCCCAGGAGATACGTCCGCGTGAAGTCATCTGCTTAAAAAATATTGTTTAATAAGAATAACCAAATCATTCCAATAATTATAGTACAGAAAATGACAAAAATGACAGATGAAACTCTGCATTCTGTACCGCCATTAAGTCGAGGACGACGTAGGTCGAGAACGACGTAAGTCGAGGACCCCGGAGTATATAGAATACAATGCTTTGACATAAGCCCTTCGACGAAGGTAAAGGGTTGAGAGCGACACTGAGTCAATGGACTTATGCAGGAAGTCTTTGTGACTCTAAACTTATTACTGATCTACCTCCTCCTCTTCCCTCCCCACGTTCCTAAGGTTAACAAGGTCTATTTCAGGAATGGGCAACCTCTTTAAGTGTGGGTGCCAAAACTAGCCAAATCTTTAATACAAAAATTTCTTGCGTGCCATCGGAATGAAATAATAGGTGTGCATACGAGGACCTATAAGGGTCCCTATCGGCCGCTGAACGCAAGCATGCGGTTACCAATGGCCATACAAAACATACAAAAGAAGCTGGATATTATTATTTTTTAATTGAATTCTGGGTTTCGCATATCGGATAAAAGTCGTTAGTATGCCAGGTTTTGCACCCGTATCAAGCAAGGGTCGCCCATCCCTGTTCTATGGCGTATTCCACTGTATGCAATATGAGTTAAAGGAATATCAACCCCCATCCATTTTGAATTATTCTATTCTAAATAGAATAAGGTAAAATGTTTTATACAACTTCACCTTATTTTACTTAGTGCTGGGGGGGGGGGGCAGAAGAAGAGGCAGTGCTGGAAGGACACCGGTTCGGTGCCGCAGGTGCAGGTAGGTTGTAGGAATTTGGTCCACCAGTGGTTGACACGGATCCTGGAAATAGCAGAAGATATGTGAGGAGGTAGTGAGCAAGAGGCCGAGGCCTTGGTCATAGGGCGAGTAGTGGGCCATCCCCGGGAGGCTGCGGTGGCGGCGTAGTCCGACTCCCAGATGTCCCAGGAAGCTTGTTCTATCCTGCGGAAAGCGTCGCAGGCCGTGAGCTGAAACATGACCCGGTTTTCCTCTGGCAGTAGAGCGCCTCGTTTGGCGGCGCTATCCGCCATTTCATTTCCGTGTAGTCCCACGTGGGATGGGACCCACTGGAAACGGAGGCGGACGCCTAGATTTGTGGCCTCAGTCGAGAGGCGTAGTATGTAGTCGAGGAGCTCGGGCCTTGACTCATAGTAGCTCCCTGCAGGATAGTCAGGCTTGTTCGGGAGTCAGAGAGGATGGTGACTCGTGGTGGAGGTTGGGGTAGGTTGATGACCTTGACCACTGCTTCTCGGATGGCGACGAGCTTGGCCGTTTGGATGGTGGTGGGGGGAAGCTTCACCGAGAAGGATTCGTTTGTCGGCTGCAGGAAGACTCCCGCTCCAGTGCGGCCGTCCTCACGGACGGAGCCATCTGTGTAGACGAGGATGTCTTCCTCATATTTTCTTGCCAGTAACTCTTGGGTCCGCATTAACAGCAGGTGGGGGCTGTCGTCGCGGTTTAGTCCGGGGATGCCAGGTGTGACGTCGGGAGGGTCCAGGTCCCAGGGAGGAACAGGGTCGAATTGATGCTGGGATACAAGCCTTCGGTCGTCTGGTCGAAGTCCGGCTGCGAGACAGATGTCCTTTATTGAGCTGGGCAGGCCTTGAATAAGACCTGTAGTCTGGTTTTCGACCCAGGCTTCTGTCAGTTCCGCATCCGTAGATTTTGGGACCCTCGCGGAGCCAAAAAGGTATCTGCAGGCGTCCCGCTTGAGACGATGTCGGAGAGAAAGGATCCCAGCTTCGCTGGATACTTGCTCCTGCGGGACTGATGTCGGTAGACCGAGCGCTAGAAGGAGTGCTTGGCACTCGATCCGGGTCATGTTGCGTAGGGCCTCTGGCGGTAGGTCGTGGAGGGCAGGGGCGCCAAAGAGGAGCCGAGAGCGCACAAGACTCTGGACTATGGGAATAAGGGTGGCACGGTGCTTACTCCAGGACTCGTGTCGGATAGCCCGAACCAGGTTGAGTGCTCGTCTAGCGTTTCGGGAGACCTGTTGGATATGCTTGGTCCACCGTCCGTCTATCTGGAAAATGACTCCCAGGTATCGAGCTGAGGCCGTGGGCTTCACAGGTGAGCCACAGACTGTGATGTGGTTCCAGTCGGGATACTCTCCCCTATTGTAGCCAACTTGATGTACAAGCATGTACACCGTTTTGGTCGAGGAGAGTGAGAATCCCAGGCTTGTGCGTTGTGCCACCACCAGCTCTATTTGGCTTTGGAATACCCGAAGTTCCGCTTTGTGTTGTGCAGAGTCCCGCTTGGGACGCCTGTGCCTGGACTTGCGCCATAGTGCTACATCGTCGGCATAGGCAGTGACGACCGTGTCGCTGCGCACGCCTTTTCCGACATCCGCCAGCAGTAGTGTGAAGAGTAGGGGGGCCACGACAGAGCCTTGGGGGACTCCCATGTCGACGGGGGCCTGTTGGCTGAGGGTTCCCTTCCATCTCACCGAGATGGAGCGATTGGAGAGGAACGATCGGGTGAAAGCGTAGATAGCTGGGGAGACTCCCAAGGATTTTAGTTTGTGAAGGAGCTTGGCGTGCCAGACCGTGTCGAATGCTTTGGCCATGTCCAGGAAGCAGGTGTGCAAGATCCTCCTCTGTCGCTGGGCCCTTCGGATATGTTCAGACAGCCTCACGATGTGGTCCGTGACGCTTCGTCTCTTCCTAAAGCCTGCCTGGAGTGTTGGAAGGGCTCTTCTTGATTCCACGAAGTGCGACAGTCGGTTGAGTACCATCCTCTCGTAGATTTTCCCTACGTGGGAGGTGAGCGAAACAGGCCTGTGGTTGGCTATCTTGTTCCGGGGTTCACCACTCTTGGGGATAGGAATCACTATGGCGTGTTTCCATGCCTCCGGTACAGTTCCCCCCTTCCAACACTTGAATAGAAATAGAAATGCATAGATAATATATACATGAAACAAAGGAACAAGGACAGTTTGAATAAGGGTAGCGGCCAATTACCCCCTGGAGGGCGGAAGGTCATTGTCAATTAACTTATGATGCTTAAGTGATAAAAATGCCAATGTGCTTCTGTTTCTAAATAAGAATATGAACTAATTTGTATGAAACAATAATTGAGGAAACAAATAAAAAAAACATGCTGACAATGAAATCTAATATATCCTTGAGTATTCACCTTGGTCTTTGGATCACGTGCTGGGCTAATTTTTATGAAGTAAGTATTAAAACAAGGGAGCATAAAAAACAGTTTTTAGGAAAACATTTATTACAAATTAGTCAGGTTAGTTTTTTAGGAAAACATTTATTACAAATTAGTCAAAGCTCATTATATGTGTATGTGTATTAACAGAACTCCCACATGCACCCTCCGAACATGAACCCATGCATGCAGACAGACGAAAGTGTATACACCACACCCACCCTCCATTAACTCACTCGCGCGGTAGTAGCTATAGTAGCACCACTTAAAGTATGACTTTATCCCTTTACAATGACAAAACAATCAAAATAATTTGTTAAAAAGAACCAGAGATACAGCTTGAGTTGAAACCAATAATCTTTCGAATTCTGAACGGCACGACTACCCGAAGAATCATTCACCGAAATACTACCGGTGATGTCGGTGATAACACTATTAATCAACAGGTCCCATAGTGCTGACTTCATTGACTTACGTACAACTCCTCAATTAATTGTTGCCTCAATAAATATGTAACTGATGCGACTTTATCTAATGAACTATGTAGTACTAGTCATTTGCGAATATGCTTACATCGTCGTGCACACCCTTGGGTGCATGTTTATGAAGTTACTTATGCAAATACAGTACTATTTCTGTATGTACCGACTTGAATTTTACACAAACAAAAATATTATATTATTGTCATTTAAATAAAGAGTTTAATATTGATTATTTAGAGGATGAGGATCACATATATTGTTTACATGTTTTCAGTTTTATCCCATATAGTGCTATTGCATTCAGTTTATTTTACATTCTTTGTTTATTTTTTCTCACTCAAATACGTACAGGTTTGTTTACATGCTTTTTGTTTTCATTCTGTTCCTTTTCATGCCACTGCACTTCAGTTCTTTTCTTTCTTTCTTTTATTTATTATGTTTTCTCACTCAGATGTGTACAGGTATCGGAGGTGTAATTCCGTTCTCTAATCTATGTATTCAGTTTTCTGTAATTAATGCATACCGTTTTCCCGCGTAAACTGTTTCCGTAAGCCATATATCTCATACATACTGCCAATGTATTGTAAAAATATATTTGATCCTCATCCTCTAAATAATCAATATTAAACTATTTATTTAAATAAAAAATATTATAATATTTTTGTTTGTGTAAAATTCAAGTCTGTACATACATAAATGAAACTGTATTTGCATAAGTATGTTCATAAACATCCACCCAAGGGTGTGCAAGACGATGTAACCATATTCGCAAATGACCGTTAATAGATGTAGCTAAACTACTGATAAATTATATTTATGTAAACCGAAGTCCATTAAGCTCAGAAAATCTATAACGTGCTAAAGTAACCATACGTAGGTTTTCGTAGACATGTCTTTCGTTTCTCTCCGTTTATTTGCAATATTGAGAATGTCTCTCTTTATTTATCTATATATGTTCCCACTCAGTTGCCAGCACGTGTCGAAATTATAGTTGCTTTCTCTATTGTATGTGTTCACTTTCTCAAAGTCGTGCCTACCGTTTTCCCGCGAAGCCGTAGTTGTGTTCTATATGAATTCAGTTTTCTCAAATTCATGCATACCGTTTTCCTGCGTAAACCGTTCCCGTAAGCCATATATCTCATACACACTGCCAATGTATTGTAAAAATATATTTGATCCTCATCCTCTAAATAATCAATATTAAACTATTTATCTAAATGATAATATAATGATATTTCTGTTCATGTAAAATTCATGTAAAAGTCTGTACATACAGAAATGAGACTGTTTTTGCATAAGTGCACGACGATATAACAAAATTTGCAAATGATCAGACGCAAAAGGAAGGCGGAAAAAGAAATCGCAGACTGATGGCATTCATAGTAGCATTAATACCCCTTCATGGATCGATAACCATATGAAAATGTATGTACTTACTATTTCTTAGATGTTTTAATGTATATATATTTATGGAAACCGGTCGCATTAATATGAAATATACAGATGGTACTCTAACCTACTTAGTTTAAAGCATAGAGAAGGTAACTTACATCCGTAATGTTCAATTGCATCTCAATTCTTTTAATTCTTTCACCTGTTTTCCTTTTTCTCCACTCGAATGCGTGCAGGTATCGAAGCGCCCAGGCACGGAAGTGACGGCTACGAGTTTCCGTCACTTCGCGTCATGTCGGATCACCTGCACCGTGACGAGGGCTTCCACGACCACGCAATCACCATCATGGCCGTCGCTTGGGTGCAGGCCATAGATCACGATTTCACGCTCACCGGAGAAACAAGACGTGAGTTACGGATGAATTTATTCACACACATATATATGCACAAATGAATGAATACACATGGTCTACGACAGAACGTCGGAAGACAGAATGTCGAATGGTCAAAATGTCGACACGACAGATGGTCGAATGCGACATAATGTCGAAATATGCATTTCACTGATCATTCGGTCATGTGTGCCTTTTATATTAGTGGCACTTGACTAATCATGACTAAAAAAGCTTGTTTAAAGATGGATATTGTTTTAAAGAAAATCTAACTCGGCAATAAATACAATATTTCCCAAATCATTCGACCCATCATGGCCGCTCGGCATGATTTTCTTCTTTAACATAATGACGAAGATAAAACAACTTAAACAACAGTGACTTATACCAGTTCAATTACAATTACTCCTTGAAAGTTCCGATGCCACCCTTCAAGGTGGTTTGTCGTTCTCGGTTCTTCCTGGATGACACGGTAGAAAACTTGGCTTTGTCCTTGATCCACGACGCAGAGAAAGGCGAGGCTGGGTGTACTGGTGTTCGTATTGATAGTATCCAATGTATGTTTCTCTGATGTAATTTACGAAAGGGTCACATTCAGGAGTCATATCTGAAATAAGTTCATGAAAGGCTCTTGAGATGTCGGAAGGGGGGAACAAAAGCCAAAGCAGTCAGCTGTTTACGTCTCTGTGCAAAGCCGCTGTCGTTCACATAGATTTCACTCAAACCCAAATCCACAACGCTTGAGCAAAGTGAAAGAAACAAGCTTCGACCTTCCGAATAGACAGGATATCATTTGTAGCTTCCATCGTAGCACGTTCAAAGTCACTTCTGTAAATACAGTATTGACCCTGAGATCCAGACCGCGTTGTGATACAGCTTCTTAGATGGCTGAGAAGATACGACAGTAAGCGTCTTCGGTTTTCTTGGTTGTCAACACGAAAAGGAGAGGCAGCATTTGCATGGGTGCATGCAGGGTGTAGAGTTGATAAAACGATCAAAAGTGCCACGGGTACGGTAAGGTCTGTAACATTACGAGGTAAGCCCGGCTGGTTTTTACGACGCTGCCTCTGAATCATCCTTTTGATGCTCGACTCTTCCGGAAGTCATCCATGAACCTCTTCTGGAAGATGGCTGGAGAGTTATTGGCATATTATCCGCGAGGTCCCTTCCAAAGTTTCTTTGGCGATGCGCCTAGTCCTGGTCCATGTATATTGTGAGCTTTTGTGGTTACTATCACATCATCAACAGTTACAGCTTTTCCTGAACAGGCATGGTCCTCGCAGCGCCAGTATATTTTTTCCTAAACGCATTTGTTTTTGGTGTAAAGAAAACCTTCTCATGAAAGATTCTTCCCTCCTTTTTGAGCAACGAAGAATTCTGCCATGTTTTCTTTGTATTGCATTTGAATGAATATAGTTCAAGTAATGATTTTGAAAATAGAATATTCAGTTCATGTACAGACAAGAAAGTGTTTTCCTCCTTTTTGTATTCGAATGAATATAGTTCAAGAATTTATTTTGAAATTAGTACACATGTACAGTCAAGAAAGTTAATTAGGGAGGGCACCTAGTTTTTGATATTTCAGTTATTGCTGTTGAGCGTGAACACAGGCTTGCATTTTCTGGTGATTTTATGTACATAATCACGTCGATATCTGAAATTTCGACTTTTTGTCGCAGTCGACATTCTGTCGTTTCGACGTTCTGTCTTTCGACATTGTGTCGTGCACCGAATACACATACACACACATACAATATATATATATATATATATATATATATATATATATATATATGTATGTATGTATGTATGTATGTACGTGAGATTGGGTGGTGGGAGTAAAACGAGGAATTGATTTACTCTAACGTTTCGACCAACTTGTTCTTCTTCAGAGATGTACAGCAAGTTTTGACATGGGTTACTATTTATATCACTCCTATAGAGCACTCGCTCAGGTTGCAGAGCCCGGGCGGCGATCAATTGTCCCGTGCAGCACGACCCGTTTTGTCGCGCCCAGCACGAGGACACTTGCCACCTTTGACAAGCAAACAAATCCATCCCTTCCGTTGGTGTTTTCATTAATATTTATGTATGCAGCTTCGATTGTTTTCCTTGACTTCTTCTCCAATCCCTTTTGGAGAATTTTAGCCTCCATCCAGTGTTTGTCCAAGTGCTGGACAAGAGAGTTTGAACTCCTGTGTGCTCTAAGGTCATTTTTGTGTTCACATAGGCTTTTATTTATACCCCGACTTAAATCTCCGAAATATGAAGCTGAACAACCTTTACACGGGATTTGATAGACGACACTTGATTCGTTATCAGGACCTTTTTCTTGTCTTTTAACAATTTTCCCTATTTTGTTGGATGAAACTTTAGCTGTTTTCATTCCACCTTTTATGAGAAACCGGTCGATGTCTTCGGTAATGTAGGTGGATTTTTTCTCATTTGTTTGTTGATACTATTCATCTAGTTTCATTTCGTGCAGTGTCCTTGTTAAAGATTGGATTTTGTGAAATACCTGATATCGATCAGATTCTTGGTACAAATATTTACAATTTCCACATTAAACTTAAACTTGAACTCTCTTCCGTTATATGGTATTTCATTTGCTTTTCTATTTTGGCATTCGGCAGTGGAGGCAAGATTTCATTCTTTTCTTTTCGATGAATATCTTCTGATTGATCACTAAGTGCATGAGCCAAGGCACGGAGGCTGTTTTTACAACTTTGATCGAGCTAAAAGACCACACGATTCCATTCTGCTTAGTAAACCTACTGGCAACCAAAAGATGAAATGTTCCTTGCCTATTCGTCTGTTTGTTTGTTTTTTATTTGTGTGTTTTTTGCTGCGTGTTTCACACAAAAGAAAAAAGAATTGGCGACAAACCCGGACAGACACCCACAGGGTCATCGTCGCGTCCTGAACAATGATTATATTTTGCCCTTTCCCCCATTTCATGTGTAAAATGACTCCATTTACTCACCTATATTATTTGTATGATATTCAATATAAGTTTATGTATTCTATTTTCGTTTTATTCCATGCTTAATCATCCAGTCACACCAGTCACCTGTGCGCTGGTGGCGTCATCGGAAGCGTGCTGGTCTCACATTTGCTTACTTGTGGGTTCGAATCCTACACTCTTATCCGATTTCCAAAAATGATTGTTAGTTACCGACACACCCATCCAGACAGTCCCCCTAAAGGAATAGGGTAAAGGTAACGAGGTCCTTGCTATTCAGCGCCTCCTGGCGTAGTAAGCTCATCCCCAGTCATCTGGGTTTGAAATGTCTAACCATACGAATCGCAGGAGACCCCTGGGGAGTGTTGTCCGTCGGAGGACACGCTCCCCGTGGTCACCCCCAGAGCTTTTGAATCTGTGGCGGAGGTTTTCACCCTGGGTGGTGGTATGATTAGAAAAAAAAAAATCCACCATTAATTCTCCAATACGATTTTTATCTGACACTCCACACTTCCCATCCACTCCGTATATTGGTTCATCCCCTACTGTAACACCAAGATCTCTCAATACCACTACATTGACATTCCTCCCAATATTTTCTATGCACCTATCTAAATCTATCCAAAATGCCTCCCTTTCCTTTACACTCTCCTCACTACCACGCCAATATACGCCTACAAAGACCCACATCTCCCTTCCCAATTTCACTTTCATCCACATTAATCTTGAAGGAACCCCCTTCCACTCCACTACACGATTACCTATCTCCTCACTTTCTAGTATAGTAACCCCATCCCTCTCCTCACTTCCGATACCCCCTCCCACTACACTCACAAATTCAAACTCACCCCTCCCTTTCAATTTAGTTTTACTTAATGCCAACACATCCATATTCCTTCTCACAAACATACTGCCTATATCTTCTCTTTTAATATAATCTGTACCACACCCACGCACATTAAGAGACCCAAAAATTTAAGGTTCTTGTTGAAAAAAAAAAAAAAAATCCTCCCAGACCCTCTTATGCCTTGACTTCTCGTAAGAATATACTCGTTATATTTACAGACAGCAGGATGCCTAGTCCCATCACTCCGTCCCGTTTCAGCTGCCTTTTACAATCCGAGTGGGAAAAATCTGTAGTAGTATTCTTTTCACCCTACCACAGGGTGGGATTGAGTAGGCGAAAATGGAAATATTTATTCTTAGAAGTGGTACAGGACAGCATTAAAAGTAGGAGGGACAGCATAACGGAGGGACAATCGCAGTGCAATAAAGCAGCATAATTTCTCTATGAGTAAACAAGTCCTCTACCACAGATAAAATTGTGTGAGGCTTTGGTCCGTAGGGGCGCCCCATATACAGTAGACCCTAAAGTATCAGTTGCATGCTAATGAGCAGATTTTACCGTATGATAACATGCAGCCAATTAGTTAGAGTCTCCTAACATGAACTGATATACAACAATTTAGTAAGCAGGTATACAGTTATATTCGAAAAGAAAGAGAAACATGGATAAAATAGAGGAAACTATTTGGAAATGTAGTAGTATTAAAGGGATCGAGCGCAGACATGCTTTAGGAAGACAGCAAATTATATGTTTGAAAGATAGAAATGGAGAGATCATTAAATATAGAGACAGAATACTAAAAAAAAAAGTAGAAGAATTTTACCAAGAGCTTTACTCGTCGAAGACCGTAGTTGAGTCAGTAAATTCATCTGTAGACATTAGTAGTGTACCAGAGATTACAAAGGAAAAAGTAGAATTTGCTCTAGAAATATGAAACAGGGAAAAGCACATGGGGAAGATGGTATATCGATAGATCTTTTGAAAGACGAAGGGAAAGAATTTCATCTTCAGTTAGCTCAGCTGTACAATCAGTGCTTGCGTCAATAAAGCGTTCCTGAATCCTGGTGTAATGCCATAGTGATTTTGTTTTACAAAAAAGGAGACCAGAGGGACCTTAGTAACTACCGACCATATAAAGTATTCTCCAAGATCTTTACAAATAAACTAAGTCAAGTTTTAGATGGAAACCAACCGAGAGAACAGGCAGGCTTTAGAAGCGGATATTTGACTCTAGATCATTTGCAGGTGATGAACCAACTAATCGAGAAAACAGCAGACTAAGATATACCTCTTTGTTTAGCTTTTGTAGAGTACGAGAAGGCCTTAAAAAAAAAAAAAAAAAAAAAACATGCCGACAGGAGAACTTTTGGTCCATATCTAGGTCGGATGCGAAAAAAAAAATCATAATCATGATAAACAAATAAATGAATACATAAAACTATAACAATGTAAATAATAAATAGAATACATAAATAAATACATAGGTATAGTTAGATAATAAGCAGGTAAATAGTAAATAATAATAAATTGACCTAACTAATGATGAATGAGAATGAAAAAAATATATTAAACAAACGGACAAATGATTCTTAAAGATTCGAACTGAACTACATTGCACTGCCTCTGCAGGAAGTTTATTCCATTCATTAACTACACAGGTTGGCAAAGTTGAATCTATTTCCGGACAGTTTGAGACCATTGTTTCTTGTCGGATTCTCATTCAGAGTAAAAAAAAATTGTCACTTATGATGTTGTCAAGTCTACGCATTTTTTAAGGAAAACCGATTCATATGTTTTAGTCGATTTTCGTATGATTTATTTTTGATATTTGGAATCAGTTTTGTAGCTCGCCGTTGTACTTTTTCCAATCTGTCAATGTCTTTAATGAGATTCGGTGACCATACGGAAACAGCATAACCCAAATGTGGACGAACTAACGATTTATATAGCTTGTTAATGAGTGATGGACTTTTGAAGTCAAAAGATCGCGCAATCAGTCCTAGAATCTTATTTGCTTTCTCAGAGGCTGAAATACACTCTTTGGATGGTTTGAGATTGTTACTGATAATTACGCCGAGATCCTTTTCATTATGTGCATTAGCCACGTTTCAGGCCATTGCTGTAATTTATCTAAATCTTCTTGAATATCTAATTGGTTTAAGTGATCATTTGCCATTCCGCACAGTTTTGTATCATCAGCATATTTGGAAACAGTAGATTTTAGTCCATGGTCTATATCATTTATATATACTATGAATAGAAGTGGCCCGAGAACGGAACCTTGAGGAACTCCACTTGTAACATTCAGAAGTTTTTCCATTTAAAACAACTCTCTGTTTTCAACCATTCAAGCAGTTATTAGTCCAACTTAATAGGTTACCACTTGTTCCGTGTGAAGCTAATTTAGTAAGTAGTCTTTCGTGGGGGACGGTATTAAAAGCTTTTGCTAAGTCTAAATATATTAAATCTATATTGTTTCTTTTGTCATAATTCGAGATAGCTGTGTTGTAGAATTCGAGTTAGTCATGCAAGAACGTTTCCATCTGAAACAATGCTGGCTATCATTTATCAAATAGTTACTTTCTAAATGATGTTCGATAGCATCTCTGATGATAGTTTCCATATTTTCCTACGATTGAAGTCAAACTTATAGGCCTGTAGTTATTTGGATTTTTTGTCATCTTTTTTGAATGTGGGAGTAACGTTAGCTAGCTTCTATTCTCTTGGGACATCTCCTGATATGATGGATTTCTTGAAAGTAATTTCTAATGGAACAACAATCTCACCGAGTTTCTCTATACACCTTTTGATTTTCTTCTTTTGTTATATTTACCGTAGTAACACAATCCATGACCGTCGCGCAGAGGATTCGAACCACCGCCTATAGACCCAAGAGAGTCCACAGCACCCGCCTTTAACCACTCGACCACAGACGATCTAAAAGTGTACTAACTCGTAATCTAACTGATTACCGAGATTGGGGAGGTTGCTAACTGCCACCCATATAACCCCCATTTTTTACAGTACACCTAATCGCACCAGTGGGAATGGTAAGGACTAGATCGAATCCCCCTCACGCTTCGCCATCGTAACTATTTGAATAATTCGCTAGTGGACAGCGACATCAATCACACAATCCATGACCGTCGCGCAGAGGATTCGAACCACCGCCTATAGACCCAAGAGAGTCCACAGCACCCGCCTTTAACCACTCGACCACAGACGATCTAAAAGTGTACTAACTCGTAATCTAACTGATTACCGAGATTGGGGAGGTTGCTAACTGCCACCCATATAACCCCCATTTTTTACAGTACACCTAATCGCACCAGTGGGAATGGTAAGGACTAGATCGAATCCCCCTCACGCTTCGCCATCGTAACTATTTGAATAATTCGCTAGTGGACAGCGACATCAATCACACAATCCATGACCGTCGCGCAGAGGATTCGAACCACCGCCTATAGACCCAAGAGAGTCCACAGCACCCGCCTTTAACCACTCGACCACAGACGATCTAAAAGTGTACTAACTCGTAATCTAACTGATTACCGAGATTGGGGAGGTTGCTAACTGCCACCCATATAACCCCCACTAGCGATTTATTCAAATAGTTACGATGGCGAAGCGTGAGGGGGATTCGATCTAGTCCTTACCATTCCCACTGGTGCGATTAGGTGTACTGTAAAAAATGGGGGTTATATGGGTGGCAGTTAGCAACCTCCCCAATCTCGGTAATCAGTTAGATTACGAGTTAGTACACTTTTAGATCGTCTGTGGTCGAGTGGTTAAAGGCGGGTGCTGTGGACTCTCTTGGGTCTATAGGCGGTGGTTCGAATCCTCTGCGCGACGGTCATGGATTGTGTGATTGATGTCGCTGTCCACTAGCGAATTATTCAAATAGTTACGATGGCGAAGCGTGAGGGGGATTCGATCTAGTCCTTACCATTCCCACTGGTGCGATTAGGTGTACTGTAAAAAATGGGGGTTATATGGGTGGCAGTTAGCAACCTCCCCAATCTCGGTAATCAGTTAGATTACGAGTTAGTACACTTTTAGATCGTCTGTGGTCGAGTGGTTAAAGGCGGGTGCTGTGGACTCTCTTGGGTCTATAGGCGGTGGTTCGAATCCTCTGCGCGACGGTCATGGATTGTGTGATTGATGTCGCTGTCCACTAGCGAATTATTAAAAAAAAAAAAAAAATTACCGTAGTAAGTTTACCCTAGACTTTCCATAGGTTTCAGTTTGGAGTTAACTTTAAGGTGTTTCGTTTACGAAAACTGAGCTAAAATAATTGTTTAAAATATCACACATTCCTTCGTTTGAATATTAAGTTGACCGTCAGCAGATAAAAGTGGACCAATGTGATTCCTAACAACCTTTTTATCTCTAATGTAGCTATAGAATTCTTTGGGATTCTCTTTGGTTTTATCAGCGATATTCATTTCGTATTGTCGTTTTCTTTTCTTTCTTTCTTGTTGTTGTCTTTTTTAAATCTGTCTGTATTAATACATAACTTTGATAGTCATTAGATGCACCCGATCATTTACAATTCTTGAAAGCCTGTCTCTTTTTAGCAAAAAAATTTTCAGTATTTTTGTCAAGCCATTTTGGGCGAGCCTGATTTGGGGGACGTCTGTCCTTAAAAAGGAATGTAAGTATGAATCATCTTAGTGAGCATATTTTAAAATATTTCCCACTCTGATCTACAAGTCTTTCGCTTGATTTTGCCTCCCAATCTATAAGCTGAAGCTCCTGACGTAGTCCTATAAACTAAGCTTTACTTAAATCGGGTACTTCAGAAACACAATTATCTATTCTAAATTTTTTCAGTTTGAATCTAACTAAATTGTGATCGCTATTTGCAACAGTTTCACCTTTGACTCGGTAGAATAAATAGCAATACAAATTCTGCTACGAATAGATCGTAAGGGCTCTAGAAAAGATTTATGCGATAGGTACCGTTGTAATTCGACTACATAAAGATAAAGAAAAGATCAAGATCGAGAAAGGAGTACGGCAAGGCAAAACATACATACATACATATACCAAGGCATTTCCCCCCTTCCAAGGGAGGTAGCCAAAAAGGGAAAGGCATAAAAACACTCCCACCCATTTCATCCCTAGATACACTCCACACCCCTCCCACCCTCCCTCTCATCTGAGCACCTCCTGGATGACGGGTCATCCCTGCACCCTGCCCACCGCCCTGGGTCAGAAGCAGTGTCGCAAGACACAGTACATCCACAGCAAGGCCGCTTCATTTAATCGGCGACCCCCCCTCTCCGTCCCCCTCTGCATATAAGGCGAGGACGGGGAGAAATCCCTTCGGGCTGCGTCAAAATTTACTCACACATACTACCCCGGCACCCCCCCCCCCGCCTATTCCTCCTCATGCAGTCACAACATCATCCATATACAACCATTCTCCACTCACCTCTGTCTTCCGTCCTCTCCCTTCCTTCCTCAACAGACATTCCCCTCTTCCCCAAAGCCCCCTTCACCCCATCCATCCACCTCATCCTAGGACGTCCCCTCATGTTCACTCCCTCCACATCTGCCTTCCATACCTCTTTTACTAGTCTTTCTTCACTCATTCTTTCCATGTGTCCAAACCATCCTAATATTCTTTCATCAACCCTATCTCCCAAATCCTTTTTCACCCCTGTTCTCCTCCTCACCTCCTCATTTCTCACTCTATCCAGCCTAGTAACCCCCACCATACTTCTCAGACACCTCATCTCAAACACATTCAAGGCAAAACAACTTCATCAAAATTAATTACAGCTTACTTGGAAGAGGTTTTCAGAAGGTTGAGTTGGGAAGAGAAAGGTTTGAAGATTAATGGCGAGTATTTCAACCACCTAAGATTTGCGGATGACATTATTTTTATTTCAGAAAAAGCAAAAGACTTGCAAGATATGCTGAGTGATCTCTACAAGGAAAGTCTCAAAATAAGTTTAAAAATTAATAAGAGTAAAACTAATGTTCAACACGAAAGTTCAAAGTAAAGAGATTATAATTTATGGTGATAGTTTTGAAGTAGCTGAAAAGTATAACTATTTAGGCCAGATGATGGAAGTGGCGAAATATCATGATAATAAAATAAAAGGACGTATTACAATTGGTTAGAAGGTGTTTGGTAAGTATGATAAAATCCTGAGATGCTCTCTATGTCTGAAAAGTAAAGTTTACAAGCAATGCATTCTGCCAGCAATAATATACGGGTGTGAAACTTAGAAACTGTCTAAGGCGATGGGGACAAAGCTAAGTACTGGACAGAGGAGAATAAAAGGATCAGTGATTAGAATAACGTGCTAGCAGAGGTTCGAGTCCTTAGCTGTACCATGCATCAATTTCTGTATTTACGCCTCATCGAGTCTCTCGATACTGATGACTTTGAATTAAAGTCAATTGTGATTGATAAATGTGTGTGTGCGTGTATATATATATCTGAAGATGTAATATACAAAAGTACTGTATGTCTACAAGTTTCCTTTCTCCTGTGGTTATTTTGCATTTTGTATCACGGTGATGTGATCCAAATATATATATATATACATATATATATATATATATATATATATATATATATATATATATATGTGTGTGTGTGTGTGTGTGTGTGTGTGTGTGTGTGTGTGTGTGTGTGTGTGTGTGTGTGTGTTTGTGTGTGTGTGTGTTTGTGTGTGTGTGTGTGTGTGTGTGTGTGTGTGTGTGTTTGTGTGTGTGTGTGCGTGTGTGTGTGTGAATGTGTACATATGAAATATGTATGACAAAATGAGCGGAAACTGTGGTGAGGTAAACGCCATAAAACCGTAGGGGTTTTATTACTAACGTTTCGTCCTTAAAAGACTTCCTCAGAGGAAGTCCTGGACTTGGAGACATATGCAGTGGCATGCGGGTAAGACTGGATTTTGGGGGTAATAAGAACATATCATTACAAAATAGAAATAGAAAATGCTGACAGTTTCTTCACCGGAAAGGTGACATCATCCATTGTAAGAAGGACCCACCAATTTAGCTGCAAGGTCAATACTTTTCACCAGGAAGGCATCTTCTTCTTCACTCCTGAGGATTTGGGATGAGGAGGAGAGATTCTCTTCAAAGGACACCTTTAAATCACTCAACACTTTTATTACCAGAGAGAGGTTTTTATTGTCTCCTTCTATGGCAGTGATGGCATCTGCCACTGGCTTCAGGAGCTTGGGAATACCCTCAGTCCCAAAATCCCAAAATACTTCTGAAAGTAGGAGCTTCCTAATGGACATATCCAAAGATGGTTTGGCATCATCACTGATTGCAAGAGCCTGAAGTGCATTTTTTTAATGCATACACTCTTCAGACATTGGGTAATGGATCCCCACTTGAAACAAATGACAACAGTATTAGTACCAGTATGAATTCTCAATTTAAAACAGCTTAGCCATGAGAATTATTAAATAAAATAAAAAAAATTACAGCAAGTTTACTGACATAAGAATGAAATTTCAAATACTATTTTGCAAGTTGTGATCTTTAGCAATAAGTAATATACTAATAACTCTTTTCTTGTTTTAACAGGAAGATTTAATGTTTGCTGTTGTCACTGTGGTGACTGCTGTTGATGTTGTTTGAATAGGGCAGTGAGCTTTTGGGACTGTTTGACTGATTTGCAAACTTTTATGCAGTCAGACTGGATATTTTCTGCAGAGCTGCTCTTCTTTAGGTCTGTGAATATCAACTGCAGAGTGTGAGCCATGCAACCCTATGGTTTTATGTGGGGATACTCCAACTGAAACAGTTCCCAAGCCTTTTTCATATTAGAGATATTATCAGTGCAGATCCCCAACAATATCAATGGCCCAATGTCATCCACTATTTTCTTCAGGAGATCTGCTATGTACTGCCCAGTGTGGCTTTCTGCGCCTAATAATAAAACAGAAGCTATAATTAGATATTACAGCATATTCCATAAGTACAAAACTAATGTAAACCGGAATACAGAGAATTGACTATTAATTAGTATTAATCTCTTCTTAAGATAGGAGGTTTATGTGAAATACTTTATTTTATTGTCTAAGTTAATTTTGTAATTGAGTTGTAATTGACTGCTATTTTAACTGAAACTGAACTGTTGCAATGCTGCTCCAATATATGGGCTTTGGCACTGTCACAATGATGTTTATGATCCCCTCATTCCTGTAATTATCCAGTATTTCAGGATTAATTAGGGCAATAATTATCTATAACAATTCATTAGGAATAATAAGTGACATAATGATGTTACATATTCCTACAGTTCTTACCTGACATTAGTCCAACTATCACACATTACTGCAACACTAGAAGCAGATGCTACTAGTTCCTTAACAGTTACAGAAGACTCCTGGTAGACCCTCTCAAGAAGATTGTTTGAGATTGAGTCCCGGCTCCGAATCTTGAAAGATGGCCTCAGAGTCTTGAAGAACTTTGCCCACAACTTATCACCCACCAAGTTTTGTGGACAGCCACTTGCATAGATAGCCCGGAGCTAACTGCGACTGAGCTTCTTCCTGTAATGCATTTTATTTCCATTAATCATAATACTAATAGACAGATTACTGAATGTTGACATTGAAGACACATTAGTGTATACAATATATAACTATAACATAGTATATACTTACTGTTTGTGTTTCTGTCATTCTGTCAACATATGTGTATGAAGGAATCTTCTGCTTTGTTAACTTTTTGGCTTTGGCAAAAGTGGAAGTCACTGGAGTGATTCCAGAACTGACAGAGACAGATGATCCAGGTCTACTTGTTGTGCCTGTGGCTGTGTCAGGTCTCGGCAGAGCCATCGGAACCGAACTTGAGAAAAATGAATCATCTAATGCCATTTGCATTGTATGAGTGCTTGTACTTGTTGCACTTGTATCATGTAAGAGCAACTACAGTTCCATGTCTGAGTCACTGTCTGTGCCTTGTGATCTTCCCTCAATAGTTTCAGCATCAGTAAGAACTGTTTTTTGGCCTTTACCACGTGTCAAATACTTCTTGATTTTTTCACCACATTTCTTGCACTGATAACAGTGGTGCCAAACCTCTTATGAGACAAAATTCCAGAAACTACACCAAATTGGCAGAAAACGCTTATATATCACTACCATCAAAAGCATATTATTAACACACGTGTTTGAGAATTAAAGATGCAACAGGTTCATTGTAAAATAAAATAAAAATAAAAACATGATTCACGGAAAATTACCTAAAATAATAATAAAAAATATATAAATACCGAGGGTTATACTGTTTTATTTGATTATCTCGTTATAATTGTATTTTTTTCAGAGATATTTATAAAAGTTTCGCTAGTCCCGGCACAATGCGAAGTGACGGGAGCACGTAGCCGCCTCTCCCATGCCTGGGCGCAGCGACACCTGCATCCATATGTTTGGAGGCAGAAATTAATTGCAGGAGTGTATTAAGGTTCTTGTTCGTATCGGCTGATGTCATTTCCAATTACCTTACTTCAACGAGAAGTGGACTATTAACTTTATGTACTACATTAGAGAATTGTTATTGGAGTTTGATATCTCCATACAAATATATATATATCTCCATTATTGGAGGACTGCAATCTGACCCATCATTTGCAAAACTGGTTACATCGCCGTGCACACCCTCGGGTGGATGTATATCAATTCATTTATGCAAATACAGTCGCATTTCTGTACATACAGACTAAAATTTTACATTAACAAAAATATCATAATAATGTTACTTAAATAGATAGTTTAATATGGAGTATCTAGAGGATGAGGATTAAATATATTTTTTACGATACATTGGCAGTGTGTATGAGAAGTATGATTTACGGGAACAGTTTACGCGGGAAAACGGTATACACGAATTAGAGAAGAATGAATACATAAATTAGAGAACGAAACTAATAACGTCACTACAGCCTTGATACCTTCACGCATGTGAGTGAGAGAGAAAACACGAATGAATAAAGGAGAAAACTAAAAGAAATGAAGTGCAATGGCACGACAAGGAACAGAATGAAAAAATATTTAAACAAAGTAAACAAGCCTGCACGCATTCAAGTGAAAGAGAAAAGATAAACAAAGGAGTGAAAGAAGAAATTGGATGCAATGGCACTACATGGAGTAAACTTAATTTATTACTTAAACAAACCTGCACGCATTCAAGTGAGATAGAAATAGATAAAGAAAGAAAATGAACGAGAGGTAATGGCATATACGGAATTAAACTAGATAAATAATATAAACAAATGATAGTGAGTGGATAATGTAAAGGAGAACGAGTTAAAGTAGGATAAAATAATGAATATTTTACATTACCCTAAGTAAAAAAGGGAAAATTGTATCAAATATTTTATTCTATGTAGAATAAAACAAGAGATTTTTATTATATCAACGTGTGTTTATCTGGAAAAACTTATGGACATTATTGATTCATAATTAATCTATTCGTTGATTTATCAATTTGTTTATTTATTAATGTTTTTATTTTTCATTTTTTCTCAGACCTTTGTGTTTGTAATTATGGACGTGGCCAGCAGCTTATGATATCAACTTTTGTTTATCTAGAAAAACCTATGGGTGCTATTTATTCATAATTTGTTTATTAATTTTTTAACTAATTTCTTAATTTATGTTAATGCGCCCACCATTAAATTTACAACGACGGATGCACCTTACTAACGCACTTACTAACGCTTATATAACACTACCATCAAAAGCATATTATTAACACACGTGTTTGAGAATTAAAGATGCAACAGGTTCATTGTAAAATAAATAAAAAAAAAACATCAAAACATGATTCAAGGAAAATTGCCTAAAATCATTAAAAAAAATGAATATCTAGACATAATTGCATTTTTTTCTTGCAGAGATATTTATGAAAAAAAAAAAGTTTCACTAGACCCGGCACAACGCGAGGTGACGGGAGCTCGTAGCCGCCTCTCCTTTGCCTGGGCGCCGCGACACCTGCACCCATTTGTATGGAGACAGAAACTAAAAGTAGGAATGAATTAAGGTAAGATGTATTTCCTCGTATCGGCTGGTAGCACTTCCAATTATAATTATACTGTAAAGGGTGGACTGATTACTTTATTTACTTCGATGGATGTTGCTTAAGGAGACTAACATCCCGTCCAAATACATATCTGTAAACTCTTGATTGTGTGAAGGAATTTTTTCCAATCTTTTATTTGCAAAAGTGGTTACATCGCCGTGCACAGCCTCGGGTGGATGTATATGAATTTATTTATGCAAATACAGTCGCATTTCTGTACATACAGACTAAAATTTTACATTAATAAAAAGATCATAATAATGTTACTTATATAAATAGTTTAATATGGAGTATCTAGAGGATGAGGATTAAATATATTTTTTACGATACATTGGCAGTGTGTATGAGACGTATGATTTACGGGAACAGTTTATGCGGGGAAACGGTATACACGAATTAGAGAAGAATGAATACATAAATTAGAGAACGAAACTAATAACGTCACTACAGCATCGATGCCTTCACGCATGTGAGTTAGAGAGAAAACATGAATGAATAAAGGAGAAAAATAAAAGAAATGAAGTGCAATGGCACGACAAGGAACAGAATGAAAAAATATGTAAACAAAGTAAACAAGCCTGCACGCATTCAAGTGAAAGAGAAAAAATAAACAAAGGAGAGAAAGAAAAGAAATTGGATGCAATGGCACTTCATGGAATAATATTAAAAATATTACTTAAACAAACCTGCACGCATTCAAGTGAGAGATAGAAATAGATAAAGAAAGAAAATGAACGAGAGGTAATGGCATATACGGAATTAAACTAGATAGATAATATTGAATATTTTACATTACCCTAAGTAAAAAAGGGAAAATTGTATCAAATATTTTATCATGTGTAGACTAAAACAAGAGATTTTTATTATATCAACATGTGTTTATCTGGAAAAACTAAAGGACATTATTGATTCATAATTAATCTATTCGTTGATTTATTAATTTATTCATTTATTAATGTCTTTATTTTAATTTTTTCTCAGACCTTTGTGTTTGTAATGATGGACGTGGCCAACAGCTTATGATATCAACTTTTGTATATCTGGAAAAACCTATGAGTGTTATTTATTCATTATTTGTATATTCATTTATTTAATAATTTCTTTATTTATGTCAGCGTATACGGGTGGGAGTCTGCGCTTGAATACATAGGAAATTGGAAGAAAAAAAAGAGCTTTTGAGAAGGCATACATTGCCACCGAAAAAAAAACACCAAAATTCTCGTAGGGTGTTTATATCCTGAACCCAAACATCCGCACAGCTGGCAGTTGGCGAGTGTGGAACAACGAGACCGGGATGAGTTCACGCAGGGTCGTCAGATCATAATGTAAGATATTGACAGACTTTGATTCTTCTTCTGTTTTCAGTCCACCCTTCCACTGCCATGTTTGATAAAGAAAGAAAGAATGAAAAAAAAAACCGGTAAGGGCAGCTGACGCTCTCAGACGAATAAAGTAATTTGGTTTTAGCAAAAAGTATTCATAAACGATCTATTGTACTAGCGTGTTTTATTCAGTCTTCCATGACCACATTTCATTCAGCACCGACTGGGGTCCAGATTTCATGTGTTACTACAGTTTAAGTTGAAAAAATGTCTTTGGTTGTAGGATAGCTCATAACACAGTAAATGAAATTTTGGTTTCATCAGAAGTAATAATAATGATAATAGTAGTAATAATTATGATAATAATAATAATAATAATAATAATATGATGATGATGATGATGATGATGATGATGATGATGATGATGATGATGATGATTAAGATGATGATGATGATGATGATGATGATGATGATGATGATGATGATGATGATGATGATGATGATGATGATGATGATGATGATGATGATGATGATGATGATGATGATGATGATGATGATGATGATGATGATGATGATGATGATGATGATGATGATGATGATGATGATGATGATGATGATGATGATGATGATGATGGATGATGATGATGATGATGATGATGATGATGATGATGATGATGATGATGATGATGATGATGATGATGATGATGATGATGATGATGATGATGGATGATGATGATGATGATGATGATGATGATGATGATGATGATGATGATGATGATGATGATGATGATGATGATGATGATGATGATGATGATGATGATGATGATGATGATGATGATGATGATGATGATGATGATGATGATGATGATGATGATGATGATGATGATGATGATACAATTTTTGTAAAATTGAGTAGCCGCTGACGTTCTGACGATCTGTGTGGCTGATCGCTTCAAATTGCGGAAGACCTTTTTTCCTCATTGTTCAATGTGGAACAGAAGTTTCCGATATTCATCTGGGAACCAGTATCTGTAGATTTCGAGGTCTCTTACTTCTTCTTTAGCTGCGTGGTAATAGTGAATGTTTTAATCATCTTGGACTATATGTTCACAAGTGAGAAATGACCTCACCGAGTGAGCTATGATTTTTCATAAGAACATAAGAATAAAGGAGACTGCAAAAGACCATAAATCTCTTTCCTCCACTGCTTATTCCTATGCCCCATCCTTCGCAACCACTTCCAACCGCTGCTGAACCTCCTTGGGAAGAGCCCCCCAAGAATGTTATATTCAGTCACCGACCACCACAGCATCATCATGGCAGCCCACCTAATCTCCACCTCACCAGTTGGACACTTATTATAGCACCGCTGGCGCTTGATATATTCCCGGAGACTACATCGATATACTAGATGTAGACACACAGCCAATAATGAGAAACTAAAAGACAGTCCCTTATCGGTTCCCTCCGCTGGGTATATATTAAAAAAAAAAAAAAAAGACCATAAGGCCTACACTAGGCATCTCCGCATGCATCACCACCTGTCGTCCCCATCCATAAAGTTGTCTAATCATTTTTTAAAACAACTGATAGTTTCAGCGCTTACTACATGGTTACTAAGTTTATTCCATTTATTGACCATCCTATCAATAAACTAACTCTTACCTATTTCCTTCTTAAATCTAAATTTGTCCAGATTATACCCACTACTGCGAGTCCTGCCCTGTTGTTTTATTATGATGACCTTGTTTGCGTCACCCTTGTTATAGCCTTTGATCCACTTGAACACTTCTATTAGATCACCCCGCACTCTGCGTCTTTACAGAGTGTAAGTTTAGGTGCCTAAGCCTCTTTTCGTTAGGCAAATTTCCGGGTCCATGTATCATTTTGGTCATTCTTCTCTGTACTAATTCTAGTGAATTTACGTCCATTCTGTAGGACGGAGACCAAAACTGTACCGCATAGTCAAGGATGGGTGTAACTATCGCTAGATAGAGTTTAATAATTACCTCTGCGCTTTTATTCGTTACCGTCGTAGTAATGAAACCTAATGGCTGTTAGCTTTATTTCTGGCGCTAATGCACTGCTTCCTGGTTTTCAGGTCCGGACTCACCAGAACTCCCAAGTCCCTCTCGCACTCTATTTTTTTTTTTTGGGGGGGGGGGATGTAGCCCAACGTTTAACACGCTACACTTAGAGATATTGAAGTTCATTTGCCATTTCACCAACCATGTGAACAATTTATTAAGATCATCCTGCAGAATCTCTGCGTCGCCTCCTGACCTAATTAGGCGTCTTATTTTAGTGTCGTCCGCAAACTTACTAACATCACTATTTATCCCATCGTCTAAGTCATTTATGTACATAATGAACAACAAGGGACCCAAAACCAAGCTAGTAACATTGCCCCACCTAGATTTTATTCCATTTATGGTGACCCGCTGTTTTCTGTTACTAATCCAAGCTCTAATCCATTCTAACACTTTTCCTCCTATGCCATGGGCTTTGATTTTATTTAGTAGTCTCTGGTGAGGTACCTTGTCGAACGCTTTGCTAAAGTCAAGGTAAATAACATCGTAATTTTCATTGTTATCTGACGCCTTATATACTTTAGTGTAAAAGGATAGAAGATTAGTCACACATGACTTACCCTTGGAGAAACCATGCTGTGAATCACGAATTAAATTATGCCCTTCGATGTGTTCTCTGAGTCTATTTACTATTATCGATTCAAGCATTTTTCCTATAACCGATGTCAAACTGATTGGCCTGTAGTTGCATATAGACGATCTATCTCCCTTCTTAAAAACAGGAACAACGTTTGCCTGCCTCCAAGCAGTTGGCACAAAACCAGTGTCTACCGATTTATTGAATATTTCAGTTAACTGGTCGCAGACTTTAAATTTACACTCCTTAAGCATTTTTGGAAAAATTTCGTCTGGACCTGGAGATTTTGTAGCTCTAAGTCTTTCAATCCGCTTGACTACTTCTTCTTTACTAATGCTGATATTAGATAGACTACTTTCTTCATCCCCTTTGTAAATGGCTCATTAATAAACACCGATAGAAAATAATTGTTAAACTCATTTTTTCCTCCGATTCTATCATGACATTTTCATCGTTTTTAATTTGTCCTATTATTTATTTATTTTTTCTTCTATAGAGGTGAAAGAAACTCTTTGGGTTAGATTTTGCTTGACTGGCAACCTTGATTTCATAATTACGTTTTGCTGCACGTGTCTTCCTTTTAACCAGCTTTGCCATTTCGTTATATCTTGATCTAAGGTGTAGTTCCCCGGTTTTTTTTTTTATGTAAAGTCCGTATTGACTTTAGGGGGGTAGGTGTGTTTTGTGCACTGATAATTAGATCAGTTAGATTGGTATACATTTCCTCTAAATCGCTGACCTGACTGTTGGGCCCTCGCCCCCAAATGACCTGACCTAAGGTATGCATATTACCCTCCGTGACCCGGCTCTTGGTACCGACCTGACTCTCAGCCCCGCTACGAAAAACGACAATGTTTGAAACGTCCGCATGACATTTCGTATTCAATTTCAAATAGGTTTTTATATTGTCAAAGTTTGCTTTCCTGAAGTCTGGTACTTGAACGTTATTCGTACTTTTTATTTTTTCCCAAATAACATTAAATCTTATTCCTTGATGATCGCTAGAGCCTAGACTATCTCCCACTATTACGCTGCTAATTTGGTGCTCATTATTTGTTAAAATTAAATCTAGGGTACTTTGTCCCCTCGCAGGATCGGTAATCACTTGTTTTAGGAAATTACCCTGTACCACATCTAGGAATTTCTTCGCTTCATGATCTCCTATTAAAGTTCCCCAGTCAATGTTTCTATAATCAAAATATCCCATGATCACAACATTTTTGTACTGGGACGCTCAGGAGGTCTATACAAGACGCCAATAATAACTTTCTTATTCTTGCCTATAATCTCTACCCAAATAGATTCCGTACAGTCCTCTTCCTTAATCGAATTGTTGATAATATAGTTTAATGTATTTTTTAACGAAAAGTGCTACACCTCCCCCATTCCTGCCAACCCTATCCTTACAAAAAAAAAAAAAGAAAGAAAGAGAAAAAAAACTATATCCTTCTATTTCGATTTCCGGAAGGAAATGTTATCAGACATGTTGATCCAGGATTCAGTAATAGCTATAATATCGAAATTTTCTACGCATGCTTTACCTCGCAGCAAATCAATTTTGTAAATTATGTTCCTGCTATTTGTATAGTAAACCTTGAGTTTATCTTCCCTCCACCTTCTTTGGTGATTCTTTTCACAGTCCCTCTCTAAGTTGCTTCTATTGCCTAAACTATATTCCGATACTTCCCGCCCCCTACTCCCACATAATCTACCCGAAAAAAAAACATGTAGGATGCCTACTTCTCGCTCAAGGGATTCAGCAAGGAGCCGAAATCCTCTGGGAGACAAGTGCACCCCGTCCCTTTTGTATAGGTGATTCTTACCATAAAAACTGTCCCAGTTGTCGACAAATGCCCATCCATTGGCCTTACAATGTTTTGCCAGCCTGCAATTCATTGCAATAGCCCTGAAATGCCACATGCCTCTGTAAGGACAGGAATTTTGAAGGGATATTATTTTTGGAATTTCGTTATATTTATCTGTTTATTTATTTGAGTGTTGACTTGAGAGACGGTTTTACTCAACCAAGAAGCAAAGTAGAAAATAGAGCCTTAATAGACCATGAATTTATTCTATTCTATGTCTGCCTATCAAGATGTGTTGGCAAAGATCCTTACTATAATCATTGAAGAAAAACATACAATAGGAGATAGCTACAAATATATTTCAGCTGATTTTGGTTCAACTGAGTTTCGAGACGACATTAGAATGTTCTCGAACATAGCGGGCGCACCGTAGCTCCGCCCACCCGTGACGTCACTAACACGTTCGGACAGAGGCGTAAACTAAGGCCATTAATTTTAAGAGTAATAGGAAAAATTCCCAACTTTCAGTTCAGGATTCCACTAGAGAAATAGTTTAGAGAGAGATTGTAGCAGCTAGGGGCTGTGTTGAGAAGCGAAATGAAGTTTTACGAAATAATACAACAGGGAGGTTAGTAGTTTACCCATAGATACGAACACATAGCCGTCTCGTTCTTTTTGTGCGCAGCTAAAATTTTAATCTGATGCCAAAAACTATTCCGATAACAGGTATGGATACGTTCTGTAAGATTAATGAAAACAAATGTCAATATGTGAGTTAAATGATATAGTGCAGATATAGTAGGTAGATAGTTATTATTATTATAAAGTTTTGAATCTGATGCCAAAAACTATTCCGATAACAGGAATTAAAAGGGTTTAAGGGAGTGTACTTCACAAACATTTTGCGTATATACATTAGCTATGAGGGTGTAATCCTTAGAGTACAATTCTGTCTGTGATCGTTCTTTAATAAGAATACGGGGTTGAAGGTAGACACAGTGCTGTAAGTAGACACAATATTGTAAGTAGACTTATACAGTGACCGGAAGGTTGGAGCGTAAATAACTACGTTTTTCCACGTGCCTGTGACCTTACTTATGATGCCCATAAGCAAAAAAAACTGTTATTAAATGTCTCGCATACCCATAGATTTTTCATATTGTAAGGATCAATAGATTGTCTAGTTGGAGAAAACCACAATATACTTTTGTATTTCCTTACTATATTTTTGCTTCAGTGTAATAATTAACACAGCAAACCTTCACTCATATTCTTTTACTACCCCCCCCCCCCCCTTGGGCATAGGCCTTTTCGCTACCCAGAACCAACCCCGAACGACCTGAGGAAAGGGGACGGAGTCAGACGTGAATAACAAGGAGCAGTTTCCATTTATGGTCAGATATATCCATATAGACGATTGGGTGGTGGCAGCGTATACCTTGTTTTCTTTATTTCCCAAATCGTTCTTATGTGGGTATCTCTGACCACTCCCATTGGAGGTGCTCTTGGTTAAACACTAATCAAATCGACGGCACCACATTATTGGTGGCCGAGCGGTGGGATTTACGCTATTAACCAACCTGAAGCTCACTTATCTGTGTGTCGACTTAGACAAAGCTTGTGTACCCTGTGGATTGGCAGTACAGTCATCAGAGACAGAATATATCCCATATAGAAATAGCGGATGAGATTGTGTGGGGAAGTGACGTGTTAAGGTGTATAGCTTTGATGGAACTACACATAATTAAAGGCAGTCAGGTAAAAATGAACAATTAAACGGAATGGGAATCCAATTCGGGAGAGGAAGAAGAGACGAGAACGAGGATGGAAGATAGACCTGAATGGGAATCTAACCCAGGAGGAGGCAAAGAAACAGGTGCTACAAATGAACAGAGAGTCAGTGGAGAGCTATTAGAGATAATAGGTACGTTGAGGAACGTAATAGACATACAGGCACAGAATGCCCAATGCACACCCAAAACCCCAATAAAGGAGGAAACACCAAGGATACTCGCAGACCCAAACGGCATTCCCATACTAAAGTTGGAAGAGTTACGGGGACTTGATGCCATAGCCAAGTTCCAATTGTTCATTGAGTTGGTGGAGCGATGTAGCGACGATGACCAGGAAAGAATCCTGATTGCAAAGAGTAGGGCCAGCCCGGAATTAGCCGTAGTCATATACAACAATCAAAAGAGGGGAATCATCCACTCATGGGAGTCTTTTAAGACGGGGCTACAGAAGGAATTCGGCATCGAAGTTAACCTAGATCGAGCATGGCAGGACTTAGAGAACATGAGATATGACTGGATAGAGTCACCAGAAACATTCATAAATAAGTTTAAGTACCATCATGCAGTACTCGAGACGAGAATCCCAAGTGAAAGCTTACCAAACCGGGACCAGACCATCAAAAGGAAGCTGTGGAATGGGTTACCCACAGGATCAAAGGAAAGGATTGAGGGATTCTTAAATGATGGGTACCCACTTAATCACTTCCTAAATAGATTAGAGAACGAGAGGCAGTTCTTGATGATTCAAAGGGACTCGCCGGTGAACGTGTTACATGCCAAGGAGAGGAAAAACAGCTGTACCCGAGGTGATGTCGATGTCGATAAACTCATGTATAGGATCCGCAAACTAGAGGTTCAGTTAGAGCAGGAGAAGGGGAGGAATGCACAAGAAGGTAGCGACCGTCTCAGATACTGTCAGTACTGTCAAACAGCCTCCCATTGGTTAAAAGACTGTTGGAGGAAACCACCCCCTGGCCATTGTTTTGATTGTGGAAAGCTAAGTTGCAGGAGGGGAGACCCGAATTGCCCAGCCTCGATGAAGAGCCAATACCGCTCAAACTCCAAAGGTTCAAAATGACTGGATAACAGAAAATCAACCCCGGTGATCACTACAGAAGTAGGGGGCTAGCAACTAAGGGCATTAGTAGACACAGGGAGTGATCACACATTGGTGTCGGAGAAAGCATCTAAGATGATTGAAGGAGAACTCAACTTGCGGAGGAATCCTCCAAGATTACAAGGGGTCACAGGGAACCCGCTTAGGATAATTGGAATGATAAAAACAAAGGTTAATGTGGGTAATGCAAAGGTAGTTACACAATGGATTCCTATAGTACCAGACTCATACCTAGCTACTGACATACTATTGGGATGTGACATCTTGAATCAAGCAGATTATCATTGGAACGCCAGGAAGAGAACTCTATGCTGGGGTAGGGTATCGTATCCATTTAACACCGTCAAGAGTCAACGGGGGGAGGTCCGACAGGTACGAGAGAGCCCCATTACGCTAAATGGAAATCCGAGGCATCACTTACAAGTAGGTTTGGAGGCTCCAGTATTCTTAGAGCCATATCAGACTAGATTTATAACAGTCCCAGTGAGAGAAAAAACGGTCACATGTCTTATAGTGTATCCCCAAGCAAGTTACAGCCATAACGGTCACCCATATTTAGTAGATGTTAGCGAAGGGAGTTCAATATGCGTGTAAGAGGCCGGTAGTGTACGAATGGAAATGAGCTAGGGTATTAGAATAATTCAGACTCGACGCCTGCTCGAGGGCAATGTTATGTCTAGGTGAGGGCGACGTTTGTCTATGTAAACACACCGACGGTGGTGACTGTTTTTATAATCGCTTATGAATCACAACATTGTAAGCGCAGGTTACCTTCGTTTGACTAATGCTGAGGTAAACAATTTTTGCTAGTGGCATTGAAATGGCTTTCCGGATTGGTGCAAGGTGCAGAAGGAGGAAAAAACTATTGGGGAAGGAATTCAAAGTCACGCCCATAAGGAGTGACATTTATTTGAGAAGTCACCGGGGATTGGTTTAGAAAAATTAGTGACGTCAGACGAAGGTAGCTCAGCGTAAGATACGGGATCTCTTCAGACGTTCTATAGAGAAGAGATAGAGAAGATATAGGGAGAAGATATAGAGAGGGTGTGGAGAGAGGATCAGGAGACGATGTAGAGACGAGAGAAAAGAGACCCCGAGTGTAAGCTGAAGGTGAAATTACAGTGAAAGAAGAAAGAAAATTCACCTCCCTTTTATTAACCCAAAGGACGAGAGGAATAGGCATGGGGCCTAGAAAATAGTGAGACTACAGGAAAAAGAAGGCATTGGGCCTACTACTTAAGAGGAACTTGAATATTAGTGAACCTCACGTAACGAGAGGCAAGGGGCCTCGAGACGAGTGATATTACAAGTCAAATTTAAGTGACAGTGGTGACTAGGGGAGGTGAAAGTGGTGGCATGTCTTTTGACCATCTATCTAATCTAGCTAAGTACTCTGTGTCAGTTTCACTTGTCATTAACTTCCAGCAAATGGAATCAATTAATCAATATGATGATTATAAGAAGGCATTTATCAAGCATTTCATGTCCAAATGTGATCAGGATCCTATTAGATCATTGGTAAAAATGATTAAGGAAGTTAGGACAAGTGAAACTGACACAGAGTACTTAGCTAGATTAGATAGATGGTCAAAAGACATGAATTCTATCTTGAAAGATTCAGACTGGATAGAAAGATCTAGTGAGAAGATGAAAATCTCACAGGTAATCAAATTGATTACATTTAGCTTATTGGCAAAGAATTCTGATGACTTAACAGCAGAAAGGCTGTACAAAGATTTAAAATCAAATATCTGTTTAGGAGAAGTAGATTATCTTCTTCAAGGATACAGTGAGACCAGAACAATAAACCCATATGTAATGCCTATAAATCAACAAAGCCAATATAGGAACTCTAGAGAGTTTAAGAAAACAGAAGTAGGACATAGGCGGCATGCTAGAAGTCCATCTAGGGATAGGGATACCAGAATCCTATGTTTTAATTGTAATGCTTGGGGACACAAGGCACAAGAATGTTTTTATGGGATTATTTGCAGAAATTGCAAATACGAAGGTCACAATGAGTATCAATGTAGGAACCCTCCATTCTGTATTTACCATAATAAAATCGGACACAGAACTCATGAGTGCCGAAATTTTCGGGTACCCCCAGGGCTAAGAGGAAAACCCCCAGACACAGAATAAACCATTTCAGACCTCCCCATATATATACCGATAGGCGGTATTGTGTTAAATATGGGAATGCAAGGGAGATGAAAGAAACTGACAAACTGATAATTACTGTTGGTAAAACTTCTGTAGGACCTCTCATTGCGGGTCAAGTGTTCAATAAGCCTATTCAAATTTTTATTGATACAGGGTCTGTAGTTAATGTAATTACTAGTAAAGTTTTAAACCAGTTGAACCCAGGAGTGAAAATGTTGGAACCAATCCGTTATACATTGCAAGGTGTAACTGGAAATCAGTTAAAAACATTAGGCAAGATTGAGCTAGAAGTTGCCTTGTATACAAATGAACAATTGTACATCCCAGTGATAGTGGTAGAAGAGTCTGTTTTTCCAGGAGATTTATTGATAGGATTTGCAACTATGAGAAAAGAAAACATGGTAATTTGTCCTGCTGACTTAGGAATTTTAGTGAAGTCACAGTTAATCCCATTCTTAAATCAACCAGACTTAAGACCAGTGACAGGAATCAATGAATCCTTAGATAACATTTCTATCCTAGGTAGCGTGGCCGAGCCCTGTAAGAGGGAAATAAGAAATTGGTCGGGACGACCAAGGGTAGCTGCCGAGCCCTGTAAGAGGCCGGTAGTGTACGAATGGAAATGAGCTAGGGTATTAGAATAACTCAGACAAACGTCGCCCTCACCTAGACATAACATTGCCCTCGAGCAGGCGTCGAGTCTGAATTATTCTAATACCCTAGCTCATTTCCATTCGTACACTACCGGCCTCTTACAGGGCTCGGCAGCTACCCTTGGTCGTCCCGACCAATTCTTATTTCCCACTTACAATACGTACCACTGGTTAACAATTCTAAGAAAAGGCTGAAGTACCAGAAAGGGACTATAATAGGTTCATATGAGCTGACTAGGAACATACCCCCTCTTAGAATTAATGTGACCAGGGAAATACACAATGATCTACTACCTAATTATGAGTCAGCAAAGTTAGAAGGTACTAGGGTAGAGAAGTTGGAAGAGAAAATAAGGGAACAAAACTGGGACCATCTTACTAACAGGGAGCAGAGAGAGCTGAACGAACTGATCCTAGAGCACGAACGGCTATTTATACTGGGAAGCGATGATCTGGGGTTAATTGAAGGTCCACCCGCTCATTTACAGGTAAATAACCCTCAGCCCAGTAGAGCTCCTATATACCGTTATCCTGAACAGGCAAAGACAATTATCTCAGATATGCTAACGGATATGGAGGAAAAGGGGATTATTGAGAAATCAACGGCAGCCTGGTTATCTCCAATAGTCCTGGTGAACAAACCCGATGGCAGCAAAAGGATGTGCCTGGACTATAGGCGTGTGAATGAAAAACTGACAGCAGATGTCTACCCTTTGCCAAGACTAGATGAATTAGTAGAACAAGCCAGTGGTCAATATACTTTTGTATTTCCTTACTATATTTTTGCTTCAGTGTAATAATTAACACAGCAAACCTTCACTCATATTCTTTTACTACCCCCCCCCCTTGGGCATAGGCCTTTTCGCTACCCAGAACCAACCCCGAACGACCTGAGGAAAGGGGACGGAGTCAGACGTGAATAACAAGGAGCAGTTTCCATTTATGGTCAGATATATCCATATAGACGATTGGGTGGTGGCAGCGTATACCTTTTTTTTTTTTTTATTTCCCAAATCGTTCTTATGTGGGTATCTCTGATCACTCCCATTGGAGGTGCTCTTGGTTAAACATCAATCAAATCAACGGCACCACACCTCCAACTCTACGCCTCGGAAGGATTCCACATACAACAGGAACACCTCCCCTATTTCTAATCTTGTCTAGCGCATCCCGGTACTGCGCAAACAATTCCTCACTCCCTAACTTACCTATATCATTTCCCCCCGGAACTTAAGCAAACTACTGGGTCCTTACCTTCCCCTACTAGACACTCTTCAATCCTATCTCTAACATCTCCTATGCCCGCGCCGGGGAAACACACCTGCGTCCTATGTTTCCTATCTTTATTGCAAAAAGCCCTGTCTAAGTACCTCACTTGACTGTCTTCTACTACCGAAATCTTACCTGTGGGCAGGGATCCAGCGTCTGCCCTTCCCTTCTTCTCTTGGATTTCATTAGTTTCTTCTTCCTGCAGATTCGCTAGTAATTTAAACGAGTTCTTTCATTTCAGCGGGGCTGGTGAGGACTTTTTTCCACTTTTCCGCATCTTATTTTTCACCGTATTCCATCCATGCTGACCGTTGTGATGAAACGTCACTATGGTGTTCTAGTCCGTTTTTTTGAGGGAGGTATCAATTGGTTCTGCTGTGTGTTTAAGGATGGTCTGAGTTTTTCAATTAAAACAGCTTCTGCAATTTGTAGTCTGCTGTGATCATTTGTACGGTACATAACTGAAGTATTATTCCTTAAATCTACTTTTTGTGGTCTTTTGTCATGTTATGTTGTGTGGTGGGCAAAAATTCCGCCATTGTAACGATGTTGATAAAGCCTTTTTTCCAGAGAAGTTCTGGTGAATTCAATGTAAGTATTGTGAAGGGATGCACAATTCCCTGTCTGACATGTGTGTTTATACACTACATTGTTTTCACTCTGTTCTCTGGAGTTAGCTGTGTTGTTCTTCATAATGAGTGACGCTGTTTTATTTGGTTTGTAGTAGCAGACTAAGTTAATCTTAATATTGTGTGCTGGGATAACACCGTTTTTAACTATTCTACGGATCGCCTTCTCCTCTTCTTTGCTCTGTTCATTATAGAACATCTTATAAAAGATGTTGATGATTTCCAAATTGTCATGTTGTTTCGACGAACCCTCAAGGAATCTCTCCATTGATCGGCGAATACCATGTTCTATAATGGCATCGGAAACCCGTTGTTGGTCAGGAGCTGCCCGATGCGTTCAAGTTCGTAGTGAGTATCTTGCCAGGTACTACAGTGTGTGACGGCTCTTTTGGCAAATGCAGCAACAACACTTTTTTTGTAATTGCTGCTGCATTCGCCCCTGGTGAAAAGTATTGACCTTGCAGCTAAATGGGTGGGTCCTTGTTACAATGGATGTCACCTTTCCGGTGAAGAAGCTGTTGTAAGCATTTTCTATTTCTATTTTGTAATAATATGTTCTTATTACCCCCAAAATCCAGTCTTACCCGCATGCCACTGCATATGCCTCCAAGTCCAGGACTTCCTCTGAGGAAGTCTTTTAAGGACGAAACGTTAGTAATAAAACCCCTACGGTTTTATGGCGTTTACCTCACCACAGTTTCCGCTCATTTTGTCATTCATATTTCATGTGTGTGTGTGTGTGTGTGTGTGTGTGTGTGTGTGTGTGTGTGTGTGTGTGTGTGTGTGTGTGTGTGTGTGTGTGTGTGTGTGTGTGTGTGTGTGTGTGTGTGTGTGTGTGTGTGTGTGTGTGTGTGTGTGTGTGTGTGTGTGTGTGTGTGTGTGTGTGTGTGTGTGTGTGTGTGTATTTACCTAGTTGTATTTTACGGGAAGGGGAGCTATGCTCGTGAGGTCCCGTCCTCATATCTCATTTTAACTAATCTTTTTTAATTTCATGTATTGTTTTTGCACACACCACTTTCTCATCTAACTTGTTCCAACTGTCTATTACTCTGTGAGGAAAGCTGTTCTTTTTCAGATCTCTTCTATAGCTGTCTTTCTTGATTTTCTTTCCGTGTCCTCTTGTATTTCTATCATCCCATTTTATCAGATTCTCTCTATCAATAATTTCTATGCCTTTCATGATTCTGTAAATAGCTATCAAATCTCCTCTCTCTCTTCTTTGCTCTAATGTCTGTAGTTCAAGTTTTGCTAGTCTCTCTTCATATGATAGTTTTGAGAGTGTTGGTGCCAATTTTGTAATTGCTCTTTGTATTCTTTCAAGTTTTTTTTATACATTTTTTTGTACTTGGTGACCATATCGTTGCTGCATATTCCAATCTTGGTCTTATCAGAGTGATTAGAATTTTCTTCACCATTTCTTCATCCAGGTATGTAAATGCCACTTTGATTGTTCTTATTAAATTATAAGTTTCTCCAAAAATCTTATATATATGTTTCTCAGGTGACATATTATTCATAATAATGACTCCCAGGTCCTTCTCATTTTCTAATTTTTTATTCCTTCTTCTCCCAATTTATATGATCCTGTTATTCTGTTTTTTGCTTTTTCCAAATTCCATTATACTACTTCATTTCCGTACTTTATTTAGATCACTCTGTAGTGACTCACAATCTTATTCCGTATTCACTTTTTTCAATGGTTATGCATAATCTGCAAAGAAGGTCACATAACTTTCAATTCCGTCATCCATATCATTAATATATATAGCAAACATAATTGGAGCCAGAACGGTTCCTTGCGGAACACCGCTCACTACTTCATCCCATTTTGAGTATTTGTCTCTTATCACTACTCTAATTTTTCTTTCTTGTAAAAAGTCTTCCATCCATTTAAGCAGCCTGCCCTGTATTCCTCCTTCAGTTTCTATATTCTTAAGCAATTTCTCATGTGGTACTTTGTCAAAAGCTTTTTTTAGATCTAGAAATGCCTTGAATAGAAACATATTAAATTGGTGACACATGATCGTCCTTGTCTGAATCCAAATTGTCTTGGATTTAGCACATTGTTTTTTTCTAAATATTGTACCTATCTACTTTTGACAATTCTTTCACAAATTATTGCTATTGTACTTGTTAGAGAGACTGGTCTATAGTTGGTAGGGTCTTCTATATTTCCCCCTTTATATATAGGTATTATATTTGCTTCTTTCCAATATTCTGGAACTTTTCCTCTTTCAAGGAACTATTTATTATGCTATGTATTTTGTCTGCCACTTCATTCCTGCATTCTTTCAAAATCCAGTTTGCTATTTCATCTGGTCCGTGCGATTTTCTGACATCAAGATTACTGAAGTGTGCGTGTGTGTGTGTGTGAGTGTGTCTCCACACAAACACACACACACACACACACACACACACACACACACACACACACACACACACACACACACACACACACACACACACACACACACACACACACACACACACACACACACACACACACACACGCACGCACACACACACACGCACGCACGCGCGCACACACACACACACACACACACACATATATATATATATATATATATATATGTGTGTGTGTATAGAATGAAATATAATATGATATAAATATATATATATGTGTGTGTGTGTGTGTGTGTGTGTGTGTGTGTGTGTGTGTGTGTGTGTGTGTGTGTGTGTGTGTGTGTGTGTGTGTGTGTGTGTGTGTGTGTGTGTGTGTGTGTGTGTGTGTGTGTGTGTGTGTGTGTGTGTGTGTGTGTGTGTGTGTGTGTGTGTGTGTGTGTGTGTGTGTGTGTGTGTGTGTGTGTGTGTGTGTGTGTGTGTGTGTGCATACAGTACAAGTCCCCGACCACACATCACGTAGTTGCAGAAGACGTAGTCTCCTTTTCATCCAATCCCTATATTAGGCGAGACCTCTGACAATTTGTGCATGTTTAAGACAGATTGAACATTTTTTAGAAGCTCTGCCAAGGGATTCGAACCCTGACCTGTAATAGAAAAAATTCAATCTGTCTTAAAGATACACAACTTGTCAGAGTGTTCACCTAATATAGGGATTGGATGAAAATGAGAGTACGTCATCTGCAGCTACGTGATGTGTGGTCTAGGACTTGTAAAGTCCTTTTGAACCATCGCGCGCGCACACACACACACACACACACACACACACACACACACACACACACACACACACACACACACACACACACACACACACACACACACACACACACACACACACACACACACACACACACACACACACATATATATACAGTATATATATGCAAGCAATCACATCACCGTGATACAAAAAATGCAAAATAACCATAGGAGAAAGTAAACTTGTAGACATAAAGTACTTGTATATATTATATCTTCAGATATATATATATATACACGCACACACACATTTATCAACCACAATTCACTTTAATTCAAAGTCATCAGTATCGAGAGACTCGATGAGGCGTACATACAGAAATTGATACATGGTACAGCTAAGGACTCGAACCTCTGCTAGCACGTTATTCTAATCACCGATCCTCTCATTCTCCTCTGTCCAGTACTTAGCTTTGTCTCCATCGCCTTAGACAGTTTCCAAGTTTCACACCCGTAGATTATTGCTGGCAGAATGCATTGCTTGTAAACTTTACTTTTCAGACATAGAGAGCATCTCAGGATTTTATCATACTTACCAAACACCTTCTAACCAATTGTAATATGTCCTTTTATTTCATTATCATGATATTTCGCCACTTCCACCATCTGGTCTAAATAGTTATACTTTTCAACTTCTTCAAAACTATCACCATCAATTATACGCTTTACTTTCAACTTTCGTGTTGAACATTAGTTTTACTCTTATTAATTTTTAAAATTATATTGATACTTTCCTTGTAGAGATCACTAAGCATATCTTGAAAGTCTTATTCTTTTTCTGAAATAAAAATAATATCATCCGCAAATCTTAGGTGGTTCAAATACTCGCCATTAATCTTCAAAACTTTCTCTTCCCAACTCAACCTTCTCAAAACCTCTTCCAAGTAAGCTGTAATTAATTTCACTGAAAATGGTTTGCCTTGCCGTATTCCTTTCTCGATCTTGATATGTTCTTTAGCTTTATGTAGTGGAATTAGAACGGTACGTATCGCATAAATCCGTTCTTGAGCCCTTACGATCTATTCGTATCAGAATTTGTATTGCTACTTGTTCTACCGAGTCAAAGGTGAAACTGTTGCAAATTTAATTAGATTCAAACTACTAAAATATTTTAGAATAGATAGTTGTGTTTCTAAAGTACCCGATTTCAGTAAAGCTTAGTTTATAGGACTACGTCAGGAGCTTGAGCTTACAGATTGGGAGGCAAAATCAAGCGAAAGACTTGTAGATCAGGGTGGGAAATATTTTGAAATATGCTCACTAAGATGATTCATACTTACATTCCTTTTAAGGACAGACGTCCCCCAAATCAGGCTCGCCCAAAATGGCTTGAAAAAAAATATTGCTAAAAAGAGACAGGCTTACAAGAATTGTAAATGATCGGGTGCATCTAATGACTATCAAAGTTATGTATTAATAAAGACAACAATACGAAATGAATATCGCTGATAAATCCAAAGAGAATCCCAAAGAATAGCTACATTAGAGATAAAAAGGTTGTTAGGAATCACATTGGTCCACTATTATCTGCTGACGGTCAACTTAATATTCAAACGAAGGAATGTGTGATATTTTAAACAATTATTTTAGCTCAGTTTTCGTAAACGAAACACCTTAAAGTTAACTCCAAACTGAAACCTGTGGAAAGTCTAGGGTAAACTTACTACGGTAAATATAACAAAAGAAGAAAATCAAAAGGTGTATAGAGAAACTCAATGAGATTGTTGTTCCATTAGAAATTACTTTCAAGAAATCCATCATATCAGGAGATGTCCCAAGAGAATGGAAGCTAGCTAACGTTACTCCCACATTCAAAAAAGGTGACAAAAAATCCAAATAACTACAGGCCTATAAGTTTGACTTCAATCGTAGGAAAATATGGAAACTATCATCAGAGATGCTATCGAACATCATTTAGAAAGTAACTATTTGATAAATGATAGCCAGCATTGTTTCAGACGGAAACGGCATTGCATGACTAACTCGAATTCTACAACACAGCTATCTCGAATTATGACAAAAGAAACAATATAGATTTAATATATTTAGACTTAGCAAAAGCTTTTAATACCGTCCCCCACGAAAGACTACTTACTAAATTAGCTTCACACGGAACAAGTGGTAACCTATTAAGTTGGACTAATAACTGCTTGAATGGTTGAAAACAGAGAGTTGTTTTAAATGGAAAAACTTCTGAATGGAAAAATGGTACAATTGGAGTTCCTCAGGGTTCTGTTCTCGGGCCACTTCTATTCATAGTATATATAAATGATATAGACCATGGACTCGGGCCGTTCTCGGGCCACTTCTGTTCATAGTATATATAAATGATATAGACCATCTACTGTTTCCAAATATGCTGATGATACAAAACTGTGCGGAATGGCAAATGATCACTTAAACCAATTAGATATTCAAGAAGATTTAGATAAATTACAGCAATGGCCTGAAACGTGGCTAATGCACATAATGAAAAGGATCTCGGCATAATTATCAGTAACAATCTGAAACCATCCAAACTGTATTTCAGCCTCTGAGAAAGCAAATAAGATTCTAGGACTGATTGCGCGATCTTTTGACTTCAAAAGTCCATCACTCATTAACAAGCTATATTAATCGTTAGTTCGTCCACATTTGGGTTATGCTGTTTCCATATGGTCACCGAATCTCATTAAAGACATTGACAGATTGGAAAAAGTACAACGGCGAGCTACAAAACTGATTCCAAATATCAAAAATAAATCATACGAAAATCGACTAAAACATATGAGTCTGTTTTCTTAAAAAAAAAAAAAATGCGTAGACTCAGACGTGACTTGATACAGGTCTTTAAGATTCTAAAGTGACAAAAAATTTTACTCTGAATGAGAATCCGACAAGAAACAATGGTCTCAAACTGTCCGGAAATAGATTCAATTTGGAAGTGGGTAAAAACAACTTTGCCAACCTGTGTAGTTAATGAATGGAATAAACTTCCTGCAGAGGCAGTGCAATGTAGTTCAGTTCGAATCTTTAAGAATCATTTGTCCGTTTGTTTAATATTATTTTTTTTATTCTCATTCATCATTAGTTATGTCAATTTATTATTATTTACTATTTATCTGCTTATTATTTAACTATACCTATGTATTTATTTATGTATTTTATCGATTATTTACATTGTTATAGTTTTATATATTCATTTATTTGTTTATCATAATTATGATTTTTTCACATCCGACCTAGATATATATGTATATATATATATATATATATATATATATATATATAATATATATATATATATATATATATATATATATATATATATATATATGTGTGTGTGTGTGTGTGTGTGTGTGTGTGTGTGTATTGTAAGGCCTTCTCGTACTCTACAAAAGCTAAACAAAGAGGTATATCTTAGTCTGATGTTTTCTCGATTAGTTGGTTCATCACCTGCAAATGATCTACAGTAGAGTCAAATATCCGCTTCTAAAGCCTGCCTGTTCTCTCGGTTGGTTTCCATCTAAAACTTGACTTAGTTTATTTGTAAAGATCTTAGAGAATACTTTATATGGTCGGTAGTTACTAAGGTCCCTCTGGTCTCCTTTTTTGTAAAACAAAATCACTATGGCATTACACCAGGATTCAGGAACGCTTTATTGACGCAAGCACTGATTGTACAGCTGAGCTAACTGAAGATGAAATTCTTTCCCTTCGTCTTTCAAAAGATCTATCGATATACCATCTTCCTCAGGTGCTTTTCCTTGTTTCATATTTCTTAGAGCAAATTCTACTTCTTCCTTTGTAATATCTGGTACACTACTAACGTCTATAGATGAATTTATTGACTCAACTACGGTCTTCGACGAGTTTAGCTCTTGGTAAATTTCTTCTACTTTTTTTTACCATTCTGTTTCTACATTTAATAATTTCTCCATTTCTATCTTTCAAACATATCATTTGCTGTTTTCCTAAAGCATGTCTGCGCTCGGTCCTTTTAATACTTTTACATTTCCGAATAGTTTCTTCTATTTCATCCATGTTTCACTTTCTTTTCGAATATAACTGTATACCTGCTTACTAAATTGTTGTATATCAGTTCATGTTAGGAGACTCTAACTAATTGTCTGCATGTTATCATACGGTAAAATCTGCTCATTAGCATGCAACTGATACTTTAGGGTCTATATGGGGCGCCCCTACGGTGCGCAGACATTTGCCCACAAGACAGTTGCCCACAGGACAAATGCCCACAAGACAAATGCCCACAAGACAATTGCCCACAAGACAATTGCCCACACCCTTAACCAGAAAAGAGACATTTGCCCACAACTATTTTTATAAAGTAATTTTAACAAGGGCCAGTTTATTGATATTATAACATACAATAATACAAAATATGTACAATTATATACAACAGACAATATTTACAAGTGCACCAGGAAGGACATTATTTACAAGATAACTAGAGAATTTATCCCAGACGAATGCAGTGACCAACTGCTTGAAGGAAGTCTGTGAGGGTCCGGCACTCTGCCACAAAGTCTTGGCAGAATGACTGAAGGTGTTTCTGGTGCTGCTGGTGGTCTCTACGTTGGCGCTTCTTGATGGGACGCCCCCTGGCGTACTGCAGGAGGTTGGTGCTGACAAGCGCGTAGTCCCTGCGGAGCCCATCCACAGCAGTCCAGAAGGAGGGATGGTGGTGGCCAACCAGCTGGGCGAAGGAAGTGTTCCACCCCTCACAGATGTTGTTGGTCCGGTCGCGTCCTTCCAGGGTGACTTCATGGACGTTCCACACAGGAACGGCGAACCGGGGTGGGATGTTGCGGACACGCAAGGGTGGTAGAGGACCTCCAGGCTGAACTGGCCCTTGCTGCACACGCCGGAAGGAGCCGGTGACGTAGACAGAGTCTGCTGGATAGTTGTGGTTGACAAAGGACCGAGGATCCTCAAACGAGTCAGTAGTGGTGAGTGCACCCTTGCACCCTGTTGTGCGAGAACGTGCACAATTCCACCGGATCCAGTTGCTGTAGGTCCTCTTCTTGACATACATGAAGCCATCGAGACAGAGCTTGTCTCCTCCTCTGGTGGTCTTGATGATCTCCATGCTGAGTGTTGAGTGAGTGTATGAGGGATTCATAACCTGACATCCTTATATACTGACAGAAAAATAGCTCACTAAGCCTTTGTTTTTATTGCTCACATGCTTTGTGCATATATAAGTATACTATATAAGTATACTGGTGGAATACTAAAATGTTGGGAAAAAGAACTGTTGTGGGCAAATATCTCTTTTCTGGTTAGGGGTGTTGGCAAATGTCTTGTGGGCAATTTTATCCGTGACCGGACTTTTGGCCGACGTACATATGGCCGACGGACATTTGGCCTAATGGAAATTTGGATTATTGGACATTTGTCCTAATGGATATTTGGCCGAATGTTAATTTAACTAAGGGACGTTTGTCTTTTTGGACATTTTGACTTATGGAATTTTGACTTAGTGGACTCACTCTTACTTTCTCTCTCACTCTCATATTTGTCTGTCTGTCTGTGTTTAACACAAAGAATTTTTTATCTGAAAATTAGCCAGTTTACGAATAAGATATTTAAAATACTGAATTGTATGTATTTATAGTAACTGACATTCTGAACTCACCAAACTTAAACAACACAACTAGCTCAGTCCTTCACCTTATTGGTTAAACATGCAGTTCACTCGCTCATGTTTATATGAGCGAGTGAACTATAACATTTGGCCTAATGGACATTTAACTAAGGGACGTTTGGCTTATTGGACATTTTGACTAACGGAAATTTGACTTAGTGGACTCACTCTTACTGTCTCTCTCACTCTCATAAACTATTTTGTTAAACAAATGAGTTTTTACAATATACTTAAAATTATTGGCTGTTACTATACTTTTTCGGCCAAACGTTACTTAGCCAAATGTACATTCGGCCAAATTTCCATTAGGCCTAATGTCCACTAAGCCAAATGTCCATTAAGCCAAATGTCCGTCGGCCAAATGTCTTTCGGCCAAAAGTCTGGGTACCATTTTATCTGTGGTAGAGGACTTGTTTACTCATAGAGAAATGATGCTACTTTATTGCACTGCGATTGTCCCTCCGTTATGCTGTCCCTCCTGCTTTTAATGTTGTCCTGTACCACTTCTAAGAATAAATATTTCCATTTGCACTGCGAATGTCCCTCCGTTATGCTGTCCCTCCTACTTTTAATACTGTCCTGTACCACTTCTAAGAATAAATATTTCCATTTTCGCCTACTCAATCCCACCCTGTGGTAGGGTGAAAAAAATACTACTACAAATTTTTCCCACTTGGATTGTAAAAGGCAGCTGAAACGGGACGGAGTGATGGGACTAGGCATCCTGCTGTCTGTAAATGTAACGAGTATATTCTTACGAGAAGTCAAGGCATAAGAGGGTCTGGGAGGATTTTTTTCAACAAGAACCTGAAATTTTGGGTCTCTTAATGTGCGTGTTACAGATTATATTAATGTGGTACAGATTATATTAAAAGAGAAGATGTAGGCAGTATGTTTGTGAGAAGGAATATGGATGTGTTGGCATTAAGTAAAACTAAATTGAAAGGGAGGGGTGAGTTTGAATTTGTGAGTGTAGTGGGAAGGGGTATCGGAAGTGAGGAGAGGGATGGGGTTACTATACTAGAAAGTGAGAAGATAGGTAATCGTGTAGTGGAGTGGAAGGGGGTTCCTTCAAGATTAATGTGGATGGAAGTGAAACTGGGAAGGGAGATGTGGGCGTGGTAGTGAGGAGAGTGTAAAGGAAAGGGAGGCATTTTAGATAGATTTAGATAGGTGCATCGAAAATATTGGGAGGAATGTCAATGTAGCGGTATTGAGAGATCTTGGTGTTACAGTAGGGGATGAACCAATATACGGAGTGGATGGGAAGTGTGGAGTGTCAGATAAAAATCGTATTGGAGAATTAATGGTGGATTTTTTTTTTTTTTTTTTTTTTTTTTTTTAATCATACCACCACCCAGGGTGAAAACCTCCGCCACAGATTCAAAAGCTCTGGGGGTGTCCACGGGGAGCGTGTCCTCCGACGGACAACACTCCCCAGGGGTCTCCTGCGATTCGTATGGCTAGACATTTCAAACCCAGATGACTGGGGATGAGCTTACTACGCCAGGAGGCGCTGAATAGCAAGGACCTCGTTACCTTTGCCCTATTCCTTTAGGGGGACTGTCTGGGTGGGTGTGTCGGTAACTAACAATCATTTTTGGAAATCGGATAAGAGTGTGGGATTCGAACCCACAAGTAAGCAAATGTGAGACCAGCACGCTTCCGATGACGCCACCAGCGCACAGGTGACTGGTGTGACTGGATGATTAAGCATGGAATAAAACGAAAATAGAATACATAAACTTATATTGAATATCATACAAATAATATAGGTGAGTAAATGGAGTCATTTTACACATGAAATGGGGGAAAGGGCAAAATATAATCATTGTTCAGGACGCGACGATGACCCTGTGGGTGTCTGTCCGTGTTTGTCGCCAATTCTTTTTTCTTTTGTGTGAAACACGCAGCAAAAACACACAAATAAAAAACAAACAAACAGACGAATAGGCAAGGAACATTTCATCTTTTGGTTGCCAGTAAGTTTACTAAGCAGAATGGAGTCGTGTGGTCTTTTAGCTCGATCAAAGTTGTAAAAACAGCCTCCGTGCCTTGGCTCATGCACTTAGTGATCAATCAGAAGATATTCATCGAAAAGAAAAGAATGAAATCTTGCCTCCACTGCCGAATGCCAAAATAGAAAAGCAAATGAAATACCATATAATGTAAGAGAGTTCAAGTTTAAGTTTAATGTGGAAATTGTTGTAAATATTTGTACCAAGAATCTGATCGATATCAGGTATTTCACAAAATCCAATCTTTAACAAGGACACTACACGAAATGAAAGTAGATGAATAGTATCAACAAACAAATGAGAAAAAATCCACCTACATTACCGAAGACATCGACCGGTTTCTCATAAAAGGTGGAATGAAAACAGCTAAAGTTTCATCCAACAAAATAGGGAAAATTGTTAAAAGACAAGAAAAAGGTCCTGATAACGAATCAAGTGTCGTCTATCAAATCCCGTGTAAAGGTTGTTCAGCTTCATATTTCGGAGATTTAAGTCGGGGTATAAATAAAAGCCTATGTGAACACAAAAATGACCTTAGAGCACACAGGAGTTCAAACTCTCTTGTCCAGCACTTGGACAAACACTGGATGGAGGCTAAAATTCTTCAAAAGGGTTTGGAGAAGAAGGCAAGGAAAACAATCGAAGTTGCATACATAAATATTAATGAAAACACCAACTGAAGGGATGGATTTGTTTGCTTGTCAAAGGTGGCAAGTGTCCTCGTGCTGGGCGCGACAAAACGGGTCGTGCTGCACGGGACAATTGATCGCCGCCCGGGCTCTGCAACCTGAGCGAGTGCTCTATAGGAGTGATATAAATAGTAACCCATGTCAAAACTTGCTGTACATCTCTGAAGAAGAACAACTTGGTCGAAACGTTAGAGTAAATCAATTCCTCGTTTTACTCCCACCACCCAATCTCACGTACATACACACACACACACACACACACACACACACACACACACACACACACATATATATATATATATATATATATATATATATATATATTGTATGTGTGTGTATGTGTATTCATTTATTTGTGCATATATATGTGTGTGAATAAATTCATCCGTAACTCACGTCTTGTTTCCTCGGTGAGCGTGAAATCGTGATCCATGGCCTGCCCCCAAGCGACGGCCATGATGGTGATTGCGTGGTCGTGGAAGCCCTCGTCACGGTGCAGGTGATCCGACATGACGCGAAGTGACGGAAACTCGTAGCCGTCTCTTCCGTGCCTGGGCGCTTCGATACCTGCACGCATTCGAGAGGAGAAAAAGGAAAACAGGTGAAAGAATTAAAAGAATTGAGATGCAATTGAACATTACGGATGTAAGTTACCTTCTCTATGCTTTAAACTAAATAGGTTAGAGTACCATCTGTATATTTCATATTAATGAGACCGGTTTCCATAAATATATAGACATTAAGACATCTAAGAAATAGTATGTACATACATTTCCATATGGTAATCGATCCAAGAAGAGGTATTAATGCTACTATGAATGCCATCAGTCAACCATATTTTGCCGCCTTCGTTATATGTATGATCATTTGCAAATTTTGCTATATCGTCGTGCACTTATGCAAATACAGTCCCATTTCTGTATGTACAGACTTGAATTTTACATAAACAGAAATATCATTATATTATCATTTAGAGGATGAGGATCAAGTATATTTTTACAATACATTAACAGTGTGTATGAGATATATGGCTTACGGGGACGGTTTACGCAGGAAAACGGTATGCATTAATCTGAGAAAACTGAATACATAGAGAACACAACTACGGCTTCGAGGGAAAACGGTAAGCATGAATTTGAGAAAGTGAACACATAAATTAAGGAATGCCACTATAGCTTCGACACCTGCACGCATCTGAGTGTGAAACTATATAATAAAGGAAAGAGAGCCAATATTTCAAATACATTTAGGCAGGGAGAGAACACTATAATATGTACATTAACTATTTCTTATTCCAAAATACACCATTTTCATCGTTATCGTCAATAGAGACCGAGGTCTATGCAAAATCATAATACAGCGAGGATGCTGCGGTAGAATTTTTCATAATTATCATTTGCGAATCTGGTTACATCGTCGTGCACACCCTTGGGCGGATGTTTATGAATTACTTATGCAAATACAGTTTCATTTTTGTATGTACAGACTTGAATTTTACACAAACAAAAATATTATAATATTGTCATTTAAATAAATAGTTTAATATTGATTATTTAGAGGATGAGGATCAAATATATTTTTACAATACATTGGCAGTATGTATGAGATATGGCTTACGGAAACAGTTTACGCGGGAAAACGGTATGCATTAATTACAGAAAACTGAATACATAAATTAGAGAACGGAATTACAGCTCCGATACCTGTACGCATCTGAGTGAGAAAACATAATAAATAAAAGAAAAGAACTGAAGTGCAGTGGCATGAAAAGGAATAGAATGAAAACAAAAAACAAACCTGTACGCATTCGAGTGAGAGAAAAAATAAACAAAGATAAGAAAATAAACTGAATGCAATGGCACTACATGGGATAAAACTGAAAACATGTAAACAAACGAGCACGCATTCAAGTGAGAAAGAAACATATAAATAAAAGAGAAAAAGAAAATGCATGAGATGAAATGACACTATTAAAATGTAGGGAAGAGGCCAAACGCAGAGTATGGGAGTTCAATATATTTTACGTTTCGCCCAGCAGGGCTTCTTCAGAAATAACATCGATGAAAAACATTTTACTCCTTATATAGCCCGAGCCTTGCGGGGAGAAACAAACATTAAAATGGTGTACTCACAATTTGCGCAAATTGCTTGTTACTTGTAATTAAAATTGCCAATGGTTTGTTAATTGTAAAAAATCCACTATTCTGATTTATATTTTCTATGAGGGATATAAACGCCGATTCTAAACATCTACGTTTCATTGTATGGTTTTCATATTTTATAATCTTGGAATTATTCCAATCAGCATTGTGGCCGGTATCGAATCTATGTTTAACAATGGCATTATTCATATTGTATGTTTTCATATCATATTTATGTTCTAATACTCTCTTATCAATACCACGGAAACTTTCACCAATGTAAACCTTTTCACAACCTAGACATGGCACACAATAAATACCTGCTTGACGAATATTTTCCCTGCTCTTATTTCGGTTTTTAATGAGATTACCAACTGTTACTGAGCTGGTTTTAACAACCTTAACACCAGCCTTGTTTAATAATGGGGAAATATTGTCTGCAACTGAGGTATTAGGTAATATGATCTTCTTTGTATATTCTTCTTTTATTTTTCCAACTCTTTTGTGAATAATTCCAGCTTTCTTCTTGGCTTTTAGAATAAAATAAGGAGGGTATTTTAGTTCAGTAAAAGCGTTAAATTTTTTATTAACTTCTTCATCCAAATACTCCTCTGAACATATTCTTAAGCCTCGAAGATAAAAACCTATGATAATTCCCATTTTGGTTTTCTTATCCGTAGCAGAGTAAAAATGTACATAATCATTATTATTTGTCTTTTTTCTAAAAACTTTAAACTTTACATTGTTTCCGTCTCTTATCAAAAGGGTATCAAGATAGGGCAACATGTCGTTAGTTTCATATTCTGCTGTAAACTTGATACTATCTTCTACAAGATTTAACTGATTTAAAATCCTACTCAAATCTAACCTACGAGGAGCTATTATAAGTACATCGTCGACGTATCTTAACCAAACTAAGTCTCTAGGGACAATGTTGCTAAAACTAGTATTTTCTAAATGTTCTAGAAACAAGTTCGCCAGCACTGGGCTTAGTGGTGAACCCATTGGTAAACCTGCTGTCTGTCTGTAATAATTATCATTAAAAGTAAAACAACAGTTTGAAATACAAAGGTTCACTAGTCTAATAAAATCACAAACAGGTACAGGAAACTCATCTTGTTCAGACAATACATTGGTTAACACTTCGATGGCTTTTTTAGTTGGTACATTGGAAAATAACGACACTATATCAAAACTTGCCATCTGCTTATTTTTCATACTTATATTTTTAATCCTATTAATAAGATCACCAGAATGTTTAAGATTTTTACCACTAATGGTGCCTACTTTGCCAGAGATTGTTTGGCTAATTTTCTGGCTAGTTGGTGTAGTAAACTACCTACACCAGAAACAATTGGACGAAGTGGTACGTTTGGTTTGTGTAGTTTGGGAAGACCATATATGTATGCTGGGAAATGGACTTTCGGTAGAAGATGTAACATACTTTTCCCTCCAGGAGCATTGGAAAGCGTGTTCCTAGCACATTTAGTTGCTTCCTTCATGTTATTTTTGTAAATAGTCTCACTAATCATTTCATATGTATTTGTGTCCTTAAGCAAATTTTCCATTTTTGTGTTGTATGTTGATTTGTCTAATATGACTATGCCGCCACCCTTGTCTGCAGACGAAATGTATATGTGGTCATCTGAGGCCAGCTTTTTCAGGGCCTCTATGTATCTTTTGGGAATGACAGGTTCTTTAATTTCAGACAATGACGCTAACAATACACCTTGTATAAAACCACGATCAAATTCAGAGTCTTTATAATTGTAGTTTTTCACAGTTAAATCAATATTTCTGTCACTTTTTTCTACACCAGTTGCAAATTTCAATCCGAGACTTAAAGCTTCAATTTCACACTCACTAAACTGTCTGCTCGAAAGATTTTGTATAAGGTTACTTTTCCCGGCGTTTTTCCATTTGCTGTGGGCAATTAACCGATTTAGTTTTTCTACCAGTCTTACTTTTTGACGTTCGTTGTATGTACTTACAATCTGACGAATGTGGCGTCCCTCTCTCTGGTCCAGGATTTCACGGGCTCCTACACCAGCTTTTCTTGCATCCTCGAATGCTTCTGAAGTGTGAATTTTCAGTACTTCGCGACTATCTTCAAGGTATTTCTTCACCGTCATCGGAAATGGGTGATTAAAATCCAAAAGTTGTTTGGGAGTGCATCTAGGAGCGACTTTTTCTTCTAAACACCTCGACAGGAAGTCCCTTCTGTTTCTTAAGCTGTAGGCTTTCTTCAGAAGTCTAATGTATTTCAACTTAATGTTATCAGGATCCATACTGAAGTCTGCAGGCTACGAACAGATGAGTAAAGGCAGCAATGACTGCAACAGCTCTGTAGGGAAGAGGCCAAACGCAGAGTATGGGAGTCCAATATATTTTACGTTTCGCCCAGCAGGGCTTCTTCAGAAAGAGGAGTATTTGGATGAAGAATTTAATAAAAATTTTAACGCTTTTACTGAACTAAAATACCCTCCTTATTTTATTCTAAAAGCCAAGAAGAAAGCTGGAATTATTCACAAAAGAGTTGGAAAAATAAAAGAAGAATATACAAAGAAGATCATATTACCTAATACCTCAGTTGCAGACAATATTTCCCCATTATTAAACAAGGCTGGTGTTAAGGTTGTTAAAACCAGCTCAGTAACAGTTGGTAATCTCATTAAAAACCGAAATAAGAGCAGGGAAAATATTCGTCAAGCAGGTATTTATTGTGTGCCATGTCTAGGTTGTGAAAAGGTTTACATTGGTGAAAGTTTCCGTGGTATTGATAAGAGAGTATTAGAACATAAATATGATATGAAAACATACAATATGAATAATGCCATTGTTAAACATAGATTCGATACCGGCCACAATGCTGATTGGAATAATTCCAAGATTATAAAATATGAAAACCATACAATGAAACGTAGATGTTTAGAATCGGCGTTTATATCCCTCATAGAAAATATAAATCAGAATAGTGGATTTTTTACAATTAACAAACCATTGGCAATTTTAATTACAAGTAACAAGCAATTTGCGCAAATTGTGAGTACACCATTTTAATGTTTGTTTCTCCCCGCAAGGCTCGGGCTATATAAGGAGTAAAATGTTTTTCATCGATGTTATTTCTGAAGAAGCCCTGCTGGGCGAAACGTAAAATATATTGGACTCCCATACTCTGCGTTTGGCCTCTTCCCTACAGAGCTGTTGCAGTCATTGCTGCCTTTACTCAACTATTAAAATGTATTATTTATGTATTGTAATAATAATTTACAAAATTGTTTAACTCTTTATTGCTATATCAATTTGGAGTGCACTTTTTTAGGTTTACCTTTTAAGGGATATGTTACAAGTAATACAAGTGGGAATTGTAAATACTCGTCCAACTACTGGCAGTGAAAAATTGTGTGAACCAAGATCGAATGTTGGTGTTTCATGTCTTCAAATTTGCTGCTCCTGATCTAGAGAGTAAAGTACTCAATAGCTTTCCATTGCACATTGTAAAGATAGAGAATATCAACAGCTTTAAGTAAAAGTTGAATTTTTTATTATTCTCCAAGTACTATGATCTCTATAATGTAACTGTTAACAAAGCATATATCATTATCTATACGGAATGAAACTAGATGAAAAATATAAAGAAAACAAATGATAGTCAATGGAAAATGTAAAGGAAAATGAGTTAAAGTAGGAAAAATAATATCTTACACTGCACTAGGTAAAATAAGGTGAAGTTGTATAAAACATTTTACTTTATTCTATGTAAAATAGAATAATTCAAAATGGATGGGGGTTGATATTCCTTTGATTCATATTGCATACAGTGGAATACGCCATAGAACAGGGATGGGCGACCCTTGCTTGACACGGGTGCAAAACCTGGCATACTAACGACTTTTATCCGACATGCGCAACCCAGAAGTCAATTAGAAAATAATAAGATCCAGCTTCTTTTGTATGTTTTGTATGGCCATTGGTAACCGCAAGCTTGCGTTCAGCGGCCGATAGGGACCCTTATAGGTCCTCGTATGCACGCCTATCATTTCATTCCGATGGCACGCAAGAAAATTTTGGATTGAATATTTGGCTGATTTTAGCACCCACACAGAAAAAAGGTTGCCCACCCCTGAAATAGACCTTGTTAACCTTAGGAACGTGGGGAGGAGGAGGAGGTAGATCAGTAACAAGTTTAGAGTCACAAAGACTTCCTGCATCAGTCCATTGACTCAATGTCGCATTAGATTCTATCTACTCCGGGGGGTCCTCGACTTAAGTCGTTCTCGACCTATTTCGTTCACGACCTACGCCGTTTTCAACCTACGTCGTCCTCGACTTTATGGCGGTACAGAATGTTCAGTTTCATTTGTCATTTTGAAGATTGTTCTCATTTTCATTATTATTCTCTTTTTAATTACAATTTTATTTTTGTCATTTTTCTGTACGTTAATTATCGAAATTATTTCATTATTCTTACTAAACAGTTATTTTTTAGCAGATGGCTTCACGCCTCACCCTGTATCATTTTTACCGTTCGGGGGGGGGGGGTGCTCTACTTTTGGTAACTACTGCCATACATGAGTCCCGATTAAAAAAAAAAAAAAAAAAAAAGATCCCGCCAGCGTTAGGGGCCTCTGACGCTCAGATACATAAAGCAATTTGGTTTTGGCCAAAAATATTCAAACAATCTACTCCACTAACGTGTTTTATACAATCTTCTATGATCACATTTCATTCAGCACCAATTGGGGTCCAGATTTCATCTGTGTTGCTACAGTAAATGAAATTTTGGTTTCATCAGGAGAAGTCATGTCGCCATTTTACGTGGAAACAGGTAGGTCAAATTTCCCCAAACTGTAGCTCGCGAGTAGCTCATCAGAGAAAGCGAATTTTATAATATCAACTTATGTTTATCTGGAGAGGCCTATGGACATTATTAATTAATTCTTTAATCTATTTGTTTATCTATTCATTTATTTATTTTTGTTTTTACTCCCACCGTTGTGCTTATAGCGATGGACGTGGCCAGCAGCTTATGATATCAGCTTTTATTTATCATGCGCTCACACTGAAAATATATATATGTATATGAGATAGTTATCGCTTATCTTTTCTGGACTCAGATACGTTAAGAAGTCAAGAGTAATGGTATTACTCTTCCTGCTTTGATTTGGATATATCTAGAGAGTAAAGTTAATACACCTCTTGGATGTCATATTTTCCCCAACCACTGACTTTCAATTTTTTTTTACTGTATATATTTGTATGTATACTTATATGCATATGTATGTATGTATGTATGTATATGTATCAACAGTAATCACATAAAACACGTGCATAAAGATATTTTGCTGAAACTACGAGGAAGTAAAGATCAGAATACTAGTATTCCGATCTTTGATTTCCTCGTGGTTTCAGCAAAATATGTATGTATGTATATATATATATATGTATATGCATATGTATATGTATGTATATATATATATATATATATATTGTTACGGGACGGGCTGGTTATGTGAAGAGACGTTACGTATAACGGATAAGTGCTTAAGAACCAGCTCACTTCTAGAAGCCACTGTAGGACTGAACTATCTGGTCAGAGCCTAGATAATTCGTAAGACTAGAAGTAAAGGTAACAAAGAAGATTCCAGGAAAGGAATATTAAACTAGCGATAAAACTAGTAAACGAAATTATTAATATCATGGAAAATATTTACAGGCAATCAACACAAAAGAGAATGGGCAGTAGGGTCAATGGGACCGTTACATGATTATAAGAATATGGAAAGTATCGTTCAAATAAGAAACACAAGATACGTATACAATATGGTACTATCTAAGTACAAAGAGATCAGGAACATGTATCAAAATAAGTAATAAGTACAAATATAAGTATAAAGTAATGCAATGTATATAAGACACGTAATGTAGGCAAAAAGGGTGATCATTTCCCACCAATCGTCTCATGAGTCCAAACTTGTATTTTTATCAAGAGATCAATATGCGGGAAATGACAAGGTGTGAGTGATTTCCACCGCTTATATACCATTGGACCGGAAGCGGGATACTTCCGGTGAAGGGTGCGGGTGAGCGCAAAGGGGGGAGGAGGGTAAGTTAACACACGTCAACATGGGTAGTTTTAAGACCCTCGACTCGCTTGAACAATCTACTTATTTAGTAACTGTCAAATCTGTGCGCTCCGAACTATTCAGGATTTCGCTTGTCTGTTTGTTCTACAAGAGTGCGCACCTTTCTCCGCACGTAGGCAAGATTACATATAGTGGACGGGCGTTACTGCTTAACATTGTTACAATACATACATAGACAAGAAATATGAACATAGTTATGTAATACAAAGGAACACAATTCTATAACATAATTATACATATGACGTAATATCTAATATTACGTTACACCTCCACCGTTTGGGAAAGCTTTTCACTTTCTGTTGAAAAGCTATGTTCTAGAAAGGACGTCGGCTTAAACATTAAAGACGCCTTTAATGTGATGAATTGTTAGATTAAAGGGTTGGAGAAATAAACTCCAACGTGTAAGTCTCGGATTCTTGTTTTTCATAGTCTGTAGGAACTTTAAGGGGTTGTGATCCGAATATACTTGAATGGTAGTTGAGGAACCCAGGTAGACTTCGAAGTGGATAAGGGCCTGGACCAAAGCGAGCGTCTCCTTCTCAATTGTTGAGTAGTTCTTCTGCGCAGGGGACAGCTTCTTGCTGTAGTAGGCGATAGCGTGAAGAACTTCATTGTGTTCTTGCAAGAGGGCGGCACCGATACCGGTGTCGCTGGCGTCGACTTGCAGAAGAAAGGGTCGTTGGAAATCGGGTGCCCTTAGAACTGGTGCGTTAGTGAGAAGGGACTTCAGGTTTTTGAAGGCCGTCTCACAGGTAGGTGTCCACACGAAGTCGTGGTCTTTTCTCAACAGGTCAGTCAATGGTTCTGCTACATCTGAAAAATTTGGACAAAAACGGCGATAATAGCCACTCATTCCAAGGAATCGACGTACCTCTCTACGATTAGTGGGTGTTGGTACATCATTGATGGCTTTTATCTTGGCGTCTATTGGAAATACTTGGGAATTTCCAACTTTAAATCCCAAATAGGGGACCTGTGTATGTCCGAAATCACATTTGGACAAATTGATGGTAAGGTTTGCTTGTTCTGCTCTATAAAAGAAATTAATTAAGTGTTCAATGTGTTCTGTCCAAGACTGACTAAATATTATCACATCATCTAGATAAGTTTTTACTCCTGGCAATCCTGCAACAAGATTACTTATCATTCTTTGGTAAGTGGCAGGGGCATTTTTAAGCCCAAATGGCATTGCTCGGAATTGAAACAATCCCTCTTCCGTAATGAAAGCGGTAACTTCTCTTGAGCGAGGGTGTACCGGGATTTGATAGTATCCCCTTAACATATCCAACTTGGATACATACTTGGCAGTTTCTAGACTGTCTATGATATCATCTATCCTAGGGATAGGAAAAGCATCGGCCTTAGTATGGGCATTGATTTTCCTGTAGTCAATGCACAGGCGATAAGAATTGTCAGATTTAGGGACAAGAATGCAAGGAGATGCCCAAGGACTACTGGAGGGTTCAATTATTCCCTGTTGAAGCAGAGTGTTTATTTCTGCTTTTATGAACTCCTTCTTTTTTGGATTGACTCTATAAGGGGCTTGTTTGATAGCTCTTGGCGAGTCTAGAATTATTTCATGTTCTATCAAAGAAGTGAATCTTGAGGAATCTAGAAATAATTTTGGAAAACTTCTTAAGAGAGAAAGAATGTCTTTACCTTGTTTCTCAGATAAGTGTCCTACTTTTATCTGAAGATTTTGTAGTATCTGAGAGTTTTCCAAGGGAATCTCAGGAGGATTAGGCAGGTTATCAGGAGGCTCTTCCGATTCTATTGTGGTAGAGCTGCAAGCTGGAATTGGATCTCTGGAATGATAAGGTTTTAAGGTATTTATGTGACAGAGACGGGAACTCTTTCTTCTGTCTGGAGTTTTAATTATGTAGTTGAGATCACTAGCTCTGGACAAGACTTCATAGGGTCCTTTGTATTTAGCCTGCAATGGATCTCCTGGTATGGGAAGATAAGGTAACACTTGATCTCCTGGAGAGAAAGCTCTAAGTTTAGAATTTTTATCATACCGACCTTTCATTACTCGTTGAGCATTCGTCAAGTTCTCTCTTGCCAACTTCCAAGCTTCTAACAACTTCTCGGTGACCTGGGACACGTATTTTAAAGAAGGAACAGGTGGTTCTTCTTTCATCCATTGTTCATGAAGTATCTTTAGGGGACCACGGACTTCATGACCGAAGACTAATTCTGACGGGCTGAATCCAAGGCTTTCTTGAATTGTTGTTCAGGTGGCGAACAACAAAAAGGGGAGTCCGTCTTCCCAATTTCGAGTGTTCTCAGCACAGAAGATTCTTAACATTGTCTTGAGCGTTTGGTGAAAGCGCTCTAGAGCACCTTGTGATTGAGGATGATAGGCGGAGGAAGTTACATGATTTATACCTAGTGTTACAAGAGTTTCTCTAAACTTGTTGGAAAGAAAATTACTTCCTTGTTCACTTTGAATGTTCTTGGGAAATCCTACCATAGTGAAATATTTCAACATTTCTCTGCTTATGTTTTGAGCTTTAATATTTTTCAAAGGAATTGCTTCTGGAAAACGAGTGCTCATACACATGATTGTGAGAATGTACTGATTTGCTTTACTTGAAGGAGGTAAAGGTCCTACACAGTCAATAAGAATTTTTTTAAATGGCTCTTCCATTACAGGGATGGGATGGAGTGGAGCTTCTTCAATTTTCTGGTTGGGCTTACCTACAAGTTGACATGTATGACATGTTTTACAATATTGGGCAACATCTTTGACAACCGTGGGCCAATGGAAATGTTGGGTTATGTTGAACAAGGTTTTTCTTACCCCTAAGTGACCTGCTAAGGGAGTATCATGAGCCAATCTTAGAACATTATTCCTGAAACCAAGAGGGAGGACTATTTGATTCCTTACTTGCCATGGCTGGTCAGCGGTTGCGGTGGATGCTCTCCATTTTCGCATTAGGACTCCGTTTTCTATATAGAAACCTCGTGACATATTTTCAACTTCTTCTGGAGATGAAACAAACTCGTACAAATTTTTAAGAGAAGGATCTGACTTCTGTTCTTTGATTAATTCTGCTCTAGATAGAGAAACTGGTGAAGAAGAAGATGGGTCAGTTTGGGAGAATAGGGATTCTAAATTATAGGTCTCCTCTTCAGATTTCTTGTACTGAGATCTGGTTACAGCACAAGCGGGAAACAACTGTAAGTTATCTGAAGGTTCTACTGAGGTCTTAGGGTTATTTGTTATTAAAGGAGAAATGACTTTGCTTCCAGCGATGTCATTGGCCAACAATAAGGATATTCCTACTATGGGAAGAGAGTCTACTACTGCTACTTTAACCATTCCGGTTGTTAAATCAGACCGCAAGAAAACATTATGTAATGGACATTTTACAATTCCTCCAACTCCTTCTATCAATATATCATAACCTGTATATGACTCACCCAGATTCTGCAAGACAGAATTTAAAATCAGACTTTGCTTTGCTCCTGTGTCTCGGAGTATGGAAATAGGATATTGTTGTGAACTACTACTATGAGATATAGTTCCTGAAGATACAAATGGTTTGAAACAAGGATCATGATCTGATGAGGGGGGTTCTACATTACTTGACAATACCGGCTTCTTTGGTAGTGTATCCTGAATAGAGGATTTTGAATCATCTGATTTTATATTACTTACAAGAGTTGGTGTCTTATTGGAGAATGAGGGTGCCAGTCTCTTTCTGCAATTTGAAATGTGATGGCCAGCCTTTTTACAATATGAACAAGTTACAGGGGGATTAGTCTTAAACCTTTCCATTCTTTGCCAAGGTTGGTTTGGAGGATATTGGTTGAAATCAGACCTGTAACTGAAATGTGATGGGCTAGACTGATTTTCAAAGTGTTTCTTTGGGGACCAAGGATCAGAGTATTTTGTTGAATCTGGAATATATGACTTTGACTTTTGGGATTCCATTTGTCTTGACTTAGGTTTATGATTTAGTGTGAACTCATCAGCCAATACAGCAGCTTTAGTTAAAGTTTCGGGAACATGATCATCTATAAAAATCCTAAGATCTGTCTCTAAGGTATTCTTAAACTGCTCCAACAAAATCAACTGTTTAAGTCTATCTAAGGTGTCCGTTTCACTAGCCAAACACCACCTATTGAATAACCTCTCTTGTTGAGCCGCATATTCTACGTATGTTAACTGAGGTGTCTTCCTATAATTACGGAATTTCTGTCTATAGGCCTCTGGTATTAGTTCATAAGCTTTTAAAATACAAGCTTTCATATTATCATACTCGCTTTCTGCTTCTGAAAGAGAAGTATAAATTTGCTGAGCCTTACCCTTGAATTGTGTTTGAATGATTAATGGCCAATTTTCTTTAGGGATTTGTAACTGTTGCGCCTCAACTATAGCTGCACATATTATCCAATAAACCTTTATAAACTTCTCATCAACCCACTTAGAAATCAAAAGCCAGTCCCTAAATCAACTAGCTCCGCTGGGACCAAAATCACACACACATACATACATACATCAGTGCTTCCACTCTCAGGGTAGATACCATATTTTAGGGTAAAGCAGCCTATGCTGGGGGAGAGTTTAGGGTAATGTTTTCTTTAGAGTTATTGGGCAAATTTTGGGGTTTAATAGAGAATCTAGGGCTATCAGACACATTCACATTCCTTAAGAACAAAACTAATTTAGAATATTTTATTTTTATTTTTCGACATTGATAAATAACGAATATATATGGTGGACAGGTATGATAATGTTCTGTCCAGTAACTCCTTGGCCTTTTAAAATTGTGGAGCTTATTCCTAAATCTCTTGTGGATGTAATTAATGCTTTACCACAATTATCAAAATTTGTAGACAAGCAAAAGCTAGATGATGAGTGGAGATCTCACTATTTAGTAGATGGGTTATCCAAACATGTCTTGTGATGAGTACAGGAACATGGTTTTCAACAAAAGAAATGCAGCTGGAATTATATGCTTTTCCAACCTAAAAACTGTGATCAGTAGCTTACTGTCGCTGCCCTTTTCAAATGCATCTGTTGAAAGGTTTTTTAGCAAACTAAATTTAACCAAAACATACCAGAGGAACAGTCTGAAAAATGAAACAATCTGTGGGCTCATGCACGCAATTTACCACATGAAGAACAACAATGCAAAAGCAAATACTTTAATTATTGACGAAAGTTTACTTAAAGCTGTTAGAAATGGGAAAAGCAGTGCTACTTGCAAAGAATCTGCTGCTCTAAGGGGAGAACCTAGCTCCAGTACTTCATAAAATAGCATGTTGCACCTATTTGGAACCAGGAGTTCTGTCTTTATCTTCTGGATTACGGTCTCCAGTACTTCATAAAATAACATGTTGCACCTATTTGGAAGCAGGAGTTCTCTCTTTATTTTCTGGATTACGCTCAGTATTGTACTTGTTATTTATATAGAAATAACAAAATCTTTACATAAAGGTGACTTTGACTTACATAATACTGTTCTTATGCAGTTCTATTATTTGCCAGCAAAAAAAAGTGATATATATATATATATATATATATATATATATATATATATATATATATATATTTATATATATATTAAATAAAGTTATAATTTAGGGTAATTGACACAACTGTCTGGGGTAACGAATTTTTTTGCCGTGGAAGCACTGACATACATACATGTCCGAGGCACGACGAGACTGTCAAATTCAAACCAGGCTTAATGACCACTTTACGAGTCGATAGCATAGAAAAAAAAAAAAAAAAAAAAAAAAAAATGACCGAGGTATCTCAAACCCTTGTAACATACGTAGAAAATGAATATGCAATTCTGGCTTTTCGAGCCTCTTGTGGTTAAGTGGCTGTATATATAATAATAAGGATGGACATTGTAATTATTGAGTGACTTTATGTATATAGTTTAATGGAAACCGGTTTCATTGATAAGAAATGTGTATAAGGTACTCTAACCTACGAAGCTTTAAGTGAAGAGAAGGTGGTTTACATCCGTAATGTTCTATTCCATCTCAATTCTTTTCATTCTTTCACTTATTTTCTTTCTTTCTTTTTTTCACTCGAATGCGTGCAGGTTTCGAAGCGCCTAGGCACGGAAGAGATGGCTACGAGTTTCCGTCACTTCGCGTCATGTCGGATCACCTGCACCGTGACGAGGGCTTCCACGACCACGCAATCACCATCATGGCCGTCGCTTGGAGGCAGGCCATAGATCACGATTTCACGCTCACCGAGGAAACAAGACGTGAGTTACGGATGAATTTATTCACACACGTATGCATGCACAACAGAATGAATACACACACACACACACACATATATATATACATATACCAAGGTTTTTTCCCCCTTATAAGGGTGGTAGCCAAAAAGGAAAAGGCATAAAATCACTCCCACCCATTCCACCCCTGAATACACTCCACACTAACACATACTACCTCATCCCCCCCCCCGCCCATTCCACCTCATGCATCACAACATCATCCATATACAACCATTCTCCATTCACCCCTGTCTTCTGTCCTCTCCCGTCCTTCCTCAATAAACATTCCCCTCTTCCTCAAAGCCCCCTTCACCCCATCCATCCACCTCATCCTAAGACGTCCCCTCATGTTCACTCTCTCCACATCTGCCTTCCATACCTCTTTTACTAGTCTTTCTTCACTCATTCTTTCCATGTGTCCAAACCACACCTAATACTCTTTCATCAACCCTATCTCCCAACTCCCTTTCCACCCCCGTTCTTCTCCTCACCTCCTCATTTCTCACTCTATCTAGCCTAGTAACCCCTATCCTACTTCTCAGACACTTCATCTCAAACACATTCAAACTCCTTCTCTCTTCCTCTCTTATGTTCCATGTTTCTGCCCCATAGAGTGCTGTTGGCACAATCACTCCTTCATACTGTCTCCTCTTAGCATCCATTCCCAAATGTCTATTCCTCATTACATATTTTAATTCACCAAGGCATTTACTCGCTTCTCTCAATCTACATTCTACCTCCACCTTTTCCTGCCACATTTGCACCCAAGTATCTAAAACTATCCACTTCCTCCAGTCGCTCTCCCTTAATGGTCACTTCCAGTCTACTGCCACTTTCACCCCTTGTACATCTCATCACCTTACTTTTAGCCACATTTATTATCAGCTTTCTTCTATCACATACTCTCCCAAACTCTGTCACCAACTTCCTCAGTCCCTCCTCCGATCCTGTCACAAGCGCAGTGTCGTCCGCAAACAACAGCTGGCTCACCTCCCACTTTTCTCCATTTTCTTTAACCATCTCCAATCCCTGACCCACTACCCTTGCATTTACCTCTCGCACTACCCCATCCATGTATAAGCTGAACAACCAGGGCGACATAACGCATCCTTGACGAAGTCCCACCTTTACCTCGAACCACTCACTCTCTCCATTACTTATCCTGACACAAGCTCTACTACTCTCATAAAAATTCTTGACAGCTCCTAGAAGCTTTACTCCTATCCCATATATCTGCATAACCTCCCACAGTGCCTTTCTGTCTACCCTATCGTAAGCCTTTTCCAGATCCATAAAAGCCCAAAAAACATCCTTCCCCTTTCCTATAGCTTTCTCACATATTTGTCCTAAAGATCTGATCTACACAACCTCTACCCGTCCTAAATCCACACTGTTCCTCACCAATTACTCCCTCTGTTCCTCTCCTAATCCTCTCAATCAAGATCCTCCCATAAGCCTTCCCAACTACACCTAACAAGCTAATCCCTCTGAAACTACTACATTCACACCTGTGCCCTTTTCCCTTGTAAAGTGGAACTATACAGGCACTCCTCCAGTCCTCCGGCACTCTACCCTCTCTCCAGCAAACATTATATAACCTCATCAGCCAGTCCACCATCACTGTACCTTCTTTTTTTAGACACTCTGAATGGCATCCATCCAGACCAAGTGCCTTACCTGCTTTCATCATCTTAACAACTGCCTTCACTTCATCCTTCCTTATTTCTCCTCCATTTTCCTCACTCATCACGGTCATTTTCTTATCATTTCCCACTGCAACTATCTTTCCTATCTTTCCCTCCCCATCCTCCTTCACATTCAGCAACCCCCTAAAATACTCTGCCCATCTTCCCCTTACTGCCTTCTCTTCCATTATCATCTCTCCATCTGTACCTTTTACCTTTTCTTCTCTACTTGATTCGCCTCCTCTTCCTCTCTTAATTTCTTTCCAAAACATATTTTTATTACTCTCAAAATTTTCGGTCATACTCTTACCCCACTTCACATCTGCTCTCCACTTTGCCTCCTTTACCCTTTGCTTTACTTCTCTTTTCTTTTCGTTGTACCTCTCATATGACTCCCTCGTCCTATTTTGTAACCAATCTGTGAAAGCTCGCTTCTTCTCTTCTACAATCTTCTTCATTTCCTCATCCCACCATTCACTACCCTTCCATCTATTTCCTCCTGTCCTTCGTGTTCCACACACCATCCTTGCACACTTTGTGACTCCCTCCTTGAACCATCCCCATTCCTCATCCACTCCTAGCTCTACTCTATCCTTCACTCCCTCCCACTCCTCCTTCAGCTTCTTCTTGTACTCCTTCTCCTTTTCCTTTTCATTTAAAGAGTTCACTCTAAGCACCTCCCTACCTTTTGTCCCTTTCCTCTTTCTCCATCTATCCTCCACTACTTACCTTCCACCAAAAAACGATCTGATATTCCCCCACCCTCTCCCCTAAGCACATGTACATCCTTAACTTTTCCTATCATAGTCCTATTTACCACTATATAATCCATCAACGCTCTATCTACCACCCTTGCATCCACCACCCTCTCCCATGTGTACTTATGCTTGACTTTCTTCCGAAACACTGTATTTGCTATCATCAACTCTCTTTCTAGACACATTTCCACCATCAACCCTCCACTACGATTCTTTCCTGGATCTCCACATTTCCCAACCACTCCATCAATTGGACCATTTCCTACCCTAGCATTAAGGTCTCCCAGTACTATTACATTGACATTTCTCCCTAAATCCTCTATGCACTCATTTAAATCTATCCAAAAGCCTCCCTTTCTTCTACACTCTTCTCACTGCCAGGCCCATATGCACTTACAAAGACCCACATTTCCCTCCTAGTTTCACCTTCATCCACATTATCCTTGAGGAAACCTCCTTCCACTCCTCTACACGTTTACCTATCTCTTCACTTACTAGAATAGCCACCCCTTCCCTTCCTCGCCCTCTCTTCATTCCTGATAACCTCCCACTTACACTCCCAAATTTACACTCACCCTTCCCTTTCAACTTAGTTTCACTCAAACCCAACACATCCATCAATGTGTGTGTGTGTGTACATATATACATATAAACTGTGGTGAGATAAACGCCAAAAAAAACTAAGAATTTGTATTACTAACGTTTCGTCCTTAAAAGATTGCCTCAGAGGAAGTCCTGGACTTCGAGATATATGGAGTGGCATACGGATAAGACTGGATTTTAAGGGTAATAAGAACATATTATTACGAAATAGAAATAAAAAATACTTACCGCTTCTTCACCGGAAAGGTGACATCCACAGTAACAAGGATCCACCTATTCGGCTGCAAGGTGAATACTTTTCAACAGGAATTTCTTCCTTTCACGAATTATTCCCTTGAAGGCATCTTCTTCACTTTTGAGGAATTGGGATGAGGAGAGATTCTCTTCAAAGGACAGCTGTAAACCACTGAACACTTTCATTACCAGAGAGATTTTTATTGTCTCCTTCTATGGCAGTGATGGCATCTGTCACTAGCTTCAGGCGCTTGAGAATACCCTCAGTCCGATCCCAAAATACTTCTAAAAGTAGGAGCTTCCTAATGGACGTGTCCAAAGATGGCTTGGCATCATCGCTAATTGCAAGAGCCTGAAGTGCATATTTCTTAATGCATACACTCTTCAGACACTGGATAATGGATCCCCATCTAAAACAGAGGAGGACAACAATATTAGTACCAGTATGAATTCTCAATTCAAAACAGCTTAGCCATGAGAAACATTAAATTAATCAAAGAATTCACAGCAAGTTTACTGGCATATGAATGAAATTTCAAATACTATTTTGCAAGTTGTGACCTTTAGCAATGAGTAATATACTGATAAGTCTTACCTTGTTTAACAGGCAGTTTTAGTGTTTGCTGTTGCCCTTGTGGTGACTGCTGTTGATGTTGTTTGAGTAGAGCAGTGAGCTTTTGGGACTGTTTGACTGCTTTGCAAACTTTTATGCAGTCAGACTGGATATTTTCTGCAGACTTGATCTTTTTTTAGGTCTGTGAATATTAACTGCAGAGTGTGAGCCATGCAACCATATGGTTTTATGTGGGAATACTCCAACTGAAGCAGTTCCCAAGCCTTTTTCATATTAGAGGCATTATCTGTGCAGATCCCCAACAATTTCAATGGCCCAATGTCATCTACTATTTTCTTCAGGAGATCTGCTATGTAATGCCCAGTGTGGCTTTCTGCACCTAATAATAAAATAGAAGCTAGAATTATATATTGCAGCATATTCCAAAAGTACAAAACTAAGGAAAACTGGAATACAGAGAATTTACTATTAATTAATATTAATCTCTTCTTATTTTATTGTCTAAGTTAAACTTGTAATTAAGTTGTAATCAACTGCTAACTTAACTGAGACTAAACTGTTGCCATGCTGCTCCTTAATATGGGCCTTGGCACTGTCACAATGATGTTTATGATCCCCTCATTCCTGTAATTATTCAGTATTTCAGGGTTGATTAGGGCAATAATTATTTATAACAATTCATTGGAAATAATAAGTGACATAATGATGTTACATATTCCTACAGTTCTTACCTGACATTAGTCCAACTATCACACATTACTGCAACACTAGAAGCAGATGCCACTAATTCTTTAACAGTTACAGAACACTTTTGGTGGACCCTCTCAAGAAGATTGTTTGAGATTGAGTCCCTGCTCGGAATCTTGAAAGATGGCCTCAGAGTCTTGAAGAACTTTGCCCACAACTTATTACCCACCAAGTTTTGTGGACAGCCACTTGCATAGATAGCCCGGGGCTAACTGCGACTGAGCTTCTTCCTGTAATGCATTTTATTTCCATTAATCATAATACTGATAGACAGATTACTGAATGTTGACATTGAAGACACATTAGTGTATACAATATATAACAATAACATAGTATATCCTTACCGTTTGTGTTTCTGTCATTTTGTCAACATATGTTTATGAAGCAATCTTCTGCTTTGTTAACTTTTTGGCTTTGGCAGGAGTGGAAGTCACTGGAGTGATTCCAGAACTGACAGAGACAGATGATCCAGGTCTACTTGCTGTGCCTGTGGCTGTGTCAGGTCTCGGCAGAGCCATCGGAATCGGACTTGTGAAAAATGAATCATCTAATGTCATTTGCATTGTATGAGTGCTTGTACTTGTTGCACTTGTATCATGTAAGAGCAATTGCAGTTCCATGTCTGAGTCACTGTCTATGCATCGTGATCTTCCCTCAGTAGTTTCAGCATCAGTAAGAACTGTTTTTCGACCTTTACCACGTGTCAAATATTTCTTGATCTTTCACCACATTTCTTGTACTGAACTATATGGCTTACCATCCGACTTCCGTTTTTTTACAGTACTGTCGAGCAAAATAAGCATTCTACTTCCCATCACTTGGGACATCTTTGAATAATTTGGCAACTGGAGTCCTCTTCATGACTGGCATTGTAAGTTTCACTCACACTACCCACACAGCAACAGAGTACAGGACTGATAACAACCACGAACAACTTACAATGTTGCTAAATCTCAGTCACAGTGGTGCCAAACCTCTTATGAGACAAAAATCCAGAAACTACACCAAATTGGCAGAAAACGCTTATATAGCACCACCATCCAAAGCATTTTATTAACACACGTGTTTGAGAGTTAAAGATGCAACAGGTTCATTGTGAAATCAATAAAAACACATCAAAACATGATTCATGGAAAATTACCTAAAATCATAAAAAAATACATATATCGAGGGGTATACTGTTTTATTTGATAATCTAGAAATAATCATATATATATATATATATATATATTTAATGACAGGAAAAAAAAAATCATTAGTCCCGACACAACGCGAGGTGACGGGAGCTCGTAGCCATCTCTCCTATGCCTGGGCGCCGCGATACCTGCACCCATTCGTTTGTAGACAGGAAACAGAAGGAAGAAGTGAAATAAGGTAGGATGTACTCGATTATATCGGATGATATCGCTTCCACTTTGCTTCACATCGTAAAGGGAGGTATATTTATTTCGCATCCTCACATGTCACGTTAAACATTGTATTATCAAGATCTATTATGTTATATACTGGTACGACTATGAAGATTAGTTGCAATCTTCGAAAAAGCTGGTGCGACTATCAAGACTGGTTGCAGTCTTCGTAAAAATACCTTAACGAATTTTGTTACCCGACTCTACAATTGTGACGCTTCATTTACTAAACTTGTTACATCGCCATGCACACCCTAGGGTGGATGTATATGAACTTATTTATGTAAATACAGTCGCATTTCTGTACATACAGACTGAAATTTTACACAAACAAAAAGATCATAATAATGTTACTGAAATAAATAGTTTAATATGGAGTATTTAGAGGATGAGGATCAAATATATATTTTTACGATACATTGGCAGTGTGTATGAGACACGTATGACTTACGGGAACAGTTTACGCGGGAAAACGGTATACACGAATTAGAGAAAAATTAATGCATAAATTAGAGAATGGAACTAGTAACGTCACTACAGCTTCGATACCTTCACGCATGTGAGTGAGAGAGAAAACATAAATGAATAAAGGAGAAAACTAAAAGAAATGAAGTGCAATGGCACGTCAAGGAATAGAATGAAAAAATATACAAACAACAAAGTAAACAAGCCTACACGCATTCAAGTGAAAGAGAAAAATAAACAAAGGAGAGAAAGAAAAGAAATTTGATGCAATGGCACTACATGGAAAAGAATAAAAAAAAAATCATGAACAAAATTGCACGCATTCAAGTGAGAGAGACAAATAAAGAAAGAAAGAAAATGAACGAGAGGCAATGGCAGAAGAAGCACTCACCGTCAGCGTATACGGGTGGAAGGAAGTCTGCGCTTGAAGGCCGCGAAGGCCGCGCCCCACGTCGGGTTCTCGATGTTCTTGCAGCGTCAGTCGAATGTCCGGTACCTGTGGTGGAATTGTAAATAGAGTGTGCGGACTACGAAGGTATCAGGAATTGAATAAACAAACGAATAAAACTAATATAGGAGGTAGTTATCCCTTATCTATCCTGGACTCAGACACATTAGAAAATAAAAAGTAATGGTAATATTCCTCCTGCTTTAATTTGGATGTATTTAGAGAGTAAAGTTAATATACCTCTTGGATGTTATGTCTTCCGCAACCACTGGCTCTCAAAACTTGTTAATATATATATATCATATACTTTTTTTTTCAACCAAATATCAATTTTAATTCCGTACCATTGCAAACGAGACTGAGAATCGCTCGTAGACGAGCAAATCCTCGGCTCGTCTACGTTTCAATGGGACCTTTTGCAGTCAGGCTCGTAGTTTCCTATTAGAGCTAGAATTTTCAATTGTCTCAGATTTCATGAGGCAAAGGGGTGACTTAGCTAATTTGGAAACCGATATTTAAAAAAAAATGCGACATGAATTGCTGCATAAGTGTATTTATAATTAAAAACATGACTCTTAATATTATAATTTTTACTTACTGGTGTGTGATAAGGCTTTGTTAGTTTAATTATAAGATAAAACTGAAAATAGGTAATTATATTTCCTTAGGTATGAACAGTATAAATAAGAGGATGTTGATTTTGGTTTGTGCATTTTATCTGAGTGTTGAAAAATAATGAATATCACTGTCACGTCCTGTATATGAAGATAATCAGTGAGGTAAAATATAACAACAGTAGTGGCGGACGTGCGAGTATATTGAAGTGAGCGACGTCTATGTAAAAAATAGCCTCTTAGATCTGCTGGGAGCTATTTTCATACAAATATGACTAATTTACGTGTGCCGTGGCAGAGTGCACGCCAGATTCAAGAAGCCGAGGGTTAGTAATCGTACCAGAAAAATTAAGTCTTCGATGCAAAATTATATTTTCTATACATTACATAGATTTGCCTATTGCTTTGTGCTTTCAATTGAAAGTATATATAAGTCCATTGAAGTCGGTAGAAAATGACATATTGCTTGGCTTGATACAATTATAGGCTGTTTTGCGAATATCATTCGTAATTATAAATAGAGGCTCAAACAATGCTATATGCCGTTTGCAATCATGAAATTAATTGACTTAAATTTCAGACACAATAATGTACAACGATACACCTCTGTAAGCTTATAAAACTTGCCCAAAAATGTATTTATTTTCCGGCAAGAATGACAAAATCTGGAGGTGTCTGGTATCAAACCGCTCACTGCGAAAGGTCCCATTTCCACGGATGCCTCCCTCGAGAGATTCTCAGTCTCGTTTGCGATAGTACGGAATTAAAAGTGATATGTGGTTGGAAAAGATATTAATTGATTACTGGGAACCATTCAATGTATATATGTATATATATATATATATATATATATATATATATGTATATATATATATATATATATATATATATATATATATGTATATATATATATATATATATATATATATATATATATATATAAAATAACCGATCAAGTGGGTCTGCCCCACATTTATCATAACTCAAACTTCCTTCCATTTCATTCTTGTTAATATATGTATATATAAATATAAAGATGTATAAATATGTATATATATATATAAATATGTATATATATATAAATATGTATATATATATAAATATGTATATATATATAAATATGTATATATATATAAATATGTATATATATATATATATACATATATATATAACCGAGCAAGTGAGTCTGCCCTACATTTATCATAACTCAAACTTCCTTCCATTTCATTCTTGTTAATATATGTATATATATATATATATATATATGTATATATATATATATATGTATGTATATATATATATATGTATGTATATATATATATATATATATATATATATATATATATATATATATATATATATATATATAACCGAGCAAGTGGGTCTGCCCTACATTTATCATAACTCAAACTTCCTTCCGTTTCATTCTTGTTAATATATATATATATATATATATATATATATATATATATATATATATATATATATATATATGCATGAGAAATCACATAAACTCGTGATTCTAAATATGCGGAAAAACCACCAAGGAAAAAAAGAAAAACTGATGACCAAGCGCTTTCGTCTATTCAGACATCCTCAGGGTACATAGAAAAGAAAAAGTACACAAGAATATATACAAAGAGTATGAGGTCAGGGAAGGAACCAGGAGAGGTTGCGAGGATCTAATGTCAACCTGACCCGTTCGCGGCAGCGGACGTTTGGGCTACTACTTTTTTCACAATAAAATTGTCTAACTTATACATACCATGACTTAAATTTAAGTTATTGACAAATGTATCTTTGATCAGACTGGATTCTATTATATTTCTCGTCAAATATGACTTATCTTTAACAATTTCTTTAGCACCCTCCCAATTTATACAATGATTAAAATCCCTTAGGTGAATAAATAAGGCATTAGACATTTGCCCACTCTTGACGCTATACTGATGTTGTTTTAACCTTACTTTTAATTCTTTTCCAGTCTGACCAATATAGCATTTGTCGCAATTTTTACATGGAATTGAATATATACATCCTTCTTCCTTATATGGAGAGTTTTTAATTAAAAGACTTCTAACTGTATTGGAGTTCTTAAATGCTACTTGAATGTTGAAAGTCTTAAGAATATGTGGTAGTTTGACGAAATTCTCGTTGAAAGGCAGTACAAGTAGGTTCTTTACATTAAAAGTTTTACTAGCTTTTTCCTCGTAGAAAGATTTCTTAGCCGATTTATAAGAAATCTCCACGAGGTGCTTAGGATATTTTAATTTTGAAGCTATGTTAGATATTCTTAAGAGTTCATCATCCAAAAACTCCGGACTGCAAATTCTATGGGCTCTCAGAAACATTGATGACAACACTGACATCTTTGTCCTGCAATGATGAGACGAATAAAAATGTACGTATGAAAGAACATTGGTGGGTTTTCTATAGACATCAAATTTGAAGGACCTTTCCTTTCTGTAAATCATTAC
>NC_134820.1:15192045-15194409 GCF_046742065.1 Oratosquilla oratoria | reverse complement strand
TTGTGTGTGTTCATATGTATACATACACACGCATATATATATATACAAATATACATATATATATATACTATATATATATATATACTATATTTATATATATATATATATATACTATATATATATACAGTAGGCATAGTGCATATATATTTATATGTAAATATACATATATATATTATATATATATATATATATACATATATATTTATATATATATATATATATATAGTATATATATATATTATATATATATATATTTATATTTATATATATATTTGCATAAAATAACTGCTGCAGTGGTCCCACTGAAGCGATCCCGAGACTTGCGCGAGGCAGGTCGTTGCTCTATCCAAATATGCAATCGAAAAACTATAATATTCCTTCTACCCCTGTGTTCCATGTAACCCTGTAAGATTTGAGTCGACTGACTAACTGCCTCGTCCTAATCTCATATTTTACGAAGAACCAAGCCCACTTGTAGCTAGTGGTTAAGTTGGTACATATCCTAGATGGACATTCGTCGTTGTTATACCTTGCATGTAGAATCGTCTAATGACGACGGTGTCATTCAAATAATTGCTACAGTTGTTCCCCGTGCTCGCGAACCCGAGTCTTACGCGTGGCGGGGTCGTTGCTCTTCCAACTTTGCTACCGAGAAGTATTAAGATTCTTGAATCGTCAGGGGTTAGTATAAATCGTAGGATTTGAGTCGACTGGGTATAATCCTGTGTGTGTGTGTGTGTAAGGTGTGTGTGGTGTGTGTGTGTGTGTGTGTGCGTGTGTGTGTGTGTGTGTGTGTGTGTGTGTGTGTGGGTGTGTGTGTGCAAGTGTGTGTGTGTGTGTGTGTGGTGTGTGTGTGTGTGTGTGTGTGTGTGTGTGTGTGTGTGGGTTGTGTGTGTGTGGTGTGTGTGGAGTGTGTGTGTGGTGTGTGTGTGTGTGTGGTGAGTGTGTGTGTGTGTGTGTGTGTGTGTGTGGTGTGTTTGTGTTTGTGTGTGTTGTTGTGTGGTGTGTGTGTGTGTGTGTGTGTGTGTGTGTGTTGTGTGTGTGTGTGTGTGTGTGTGTGTGTGTTTGCGTGTGTGTGTGTGATTCACCACGGTCTTGGATCACGTGTTGGGACTCGTGATCGCCAGGTATTAAACCTCCCGCATGAGAGCTCAGAGGTCGTATGACCGATTTATGTGGTAATAATGTGATCTTACACCACACACTCCCAACTCCCCGTCTAGCCTGGCCCTGGTCGGTGAAATGTTTTCATGATATAATTTATGGAATATTGTTTGTTTGTGTGTGTGTGCGTGTGCGTTCGTGAGTGCGTGTGTGTGTGTGTGTGTGTGTGTGTGTGTGTGATGTGTGTGTGTGTTTTTGTGTGTGTATGTATTTGTGTTTATGTGTGTGGGTATGTGCGTGTATGTAAACTAATCGTTGTATACCGGAAAAAAACGTTGGTTGGGTCCCGTCCCCTACTTTCCAGTTTACCAAACGTAGTTATCATTATATTCATTACATGATTCCCAATTTGGTCTACTCATCTTAGATTTCAATTATCATATGTAGTAAATGGGAGCAGGAAACACAGGAGTCTTAGTCTGAGTTTATTCCTGACTAGTTTCGCCAGTATGTCTTTTCCAAGGAATGTGTGAAGAGAATGAGCTTTAGGCGTTTTTAGGGGCGCGTTCACACTACAAGTGGAGACGGTATTAATTGTTTACGTAGTTTTTGAATTTACTGACGATCAGGTGTTCACACTATAAATGGAGCGGACGCAGTGCGGAGCGGCACGCTCAAGAAAATGCTGGGCATATTTTTAAAGCTCGGCCGCTAGCGGTTCTCCGCCACTGTACCCCCATGGTCAAGAGGGCATCTACCAATGCTGTTCCAATAAACACTATGGGTGCTATGGGACTTACGCTTTCAGAGACCACGTGGTCGTGGACGTGCAATGTGTTGAATAGCCGTCTCATGAGGCACCAGATAGGCGTTATTTGAAAGGCATTGGTAGATGCCCTTCATGAGCCATGGCGTACAGAGTGGCGCGAGAGAACACGCTAGCGGCCCGAGCTTCTTTAAATATATGCCAGACATTTCATGAGCGTTGCGCCTCCCAGCTAAATTGCTATTCACGCTCTCCATTTGTAGTGTGAACACCCTCTGAGCGATCTCGCCTGTACATTCAAAACTACTGTAACAATTAGGATTACCTCCGGCGTCTCACAGATGTAGTGTGAACGCGCCCTAAACGCCTGAAAGCTCATTCTCTTCACCATTCCTTGGAAAAAGACCATACCTGCGAAACTACGTCAGGAATAAATCTCAGGACTTAAGACTCCTGTGTTTCCTGCTCCCATTTACTAAAATATGATAAATTGA
>NC_134820.1:15177045-15184545 GCF_046742065.1 Oratosquilla oratoria | reverse complement strand
ATACTGCGAGTCGAGGCCCAAGCCCAGACCGAGGCGAGGTTAACCGAGGACCAGGCCGAAACGCTGCGAGGTGAGGCCCAGGCCCAGACCGAGACCCAGGTGAGGCGAGCCATGTTTCAGTCCGGGGCCCAGGCGAGACGAGCCGAGGCACAGGCCCAGGCCCAGGCGAGGCGTGCCGAGGCGTAGGCATAGGCCGAAGAGAGGCGAGCCGAGGCTCAGGCCCAGGCCGAGACGCTGCGAGGCGAGGCCCAGGCCCAGTCCCAGGCGAGGTGAGGCGAGCCGAGGCCCAGACGCAGGCTGAGGCGAGGCGAGCCGAGGCCCAGGCCGAGACGCTAGGAAGTGAGGCCCAAGCCCAGGCTGAGGCCCAGGCGATGCGAGCCGAGGCTCAGGCCCGGGGCCAAGCGAAGCGAGGCGAGGCCCAGGCGAAGTGAGCCTCGGCCCAGGCGCGGGCACAGGCGAGGCTAGCCAAGGCCCAGGCACAGGAGGAAGCGAGGCGAGCCGAGGCCCAGGCGCAGGCATAGGCTGATACGCTGCGAGGCGAGGCTCAGACCCAGGTCCAGACCGAGGCCAAGGCGAGGTGAGGCCCAGACGAGGCGAACCGAGGCCGAGGCGAGGCTAAGGCCGAGTTCCTGCAAGGCCCAGGCCCAGCCCGAGGCCCAGGCGAGGCGAGCCAAGTCTTAGGCCCGGGCCCATGCGAGGCGAGGCTCAATCCTAGGCCGAAGCGAGGCGAGGCTCAGTCACAGGACCAAGAGAGTCGAGGCGAGGCGAGGCCCAGGCGAGGTAAGACAAGGCCCAGGCCCGGGCACAGGCGAGGCGAGCCGAGGCTCAGGCACAGGCCGAAGCGAAGCGAGCCGAGGCCCAGGCGCTGGCACAGGCCCATACGCTGCGAGGCGTGGCTCAGCCCCAGGTCCAGACCGAGGCCAAGGCGAGGCGAGCCCAGGCTGAGATGTTACGAAGCGAGGCCCATGCCCAGGCCGAGGCCCAGGCGAGTCGAGCCAAGGGCCAGGCTCGCGTCCAAGCGAGGCGAGGTAAGGCTCAGGCCCAGGCGCAGGTCGAGGCGAGGCGAGTCGAGGCCCAGTCCCAGGCCCAGGCCCAGGCCCAGGACGAGGCGAGAGGAGCCGAGGCCAAGTCAAGGCCCAGGCCTAGACGCTGCGAGGTGAGGCCCATGCCGAGATGCTGCGAGGTGAGGCCCAGGCCCAGGCCAAGGCCCAGGCGAGGCGAGCCAAGTCTCAGTTCGGGACCCAGGCGAGGCGAGCCGAGGCTCAGGCACAGGCCGAAGAGAGACGAGCCGAGGCACAGGCGCAGGCACAGGCCGATACGCTGCTAGGCCAGGCTCAGACCCAGGTCCAGACCGAGGCCAAGGCGAGGCGAGGCCCAGACGAGGCGTGCGGAGGCCCAGGCCCAGGCCGAAGCTAGGCGAACCGAGGCCGAGGCGAGGCGAGGCCAAAGCCGAGATGCTGCGAGGCGAGGCCAGGCCGAGATGCTGCGAGGCCCAGACCCAACCCGAGGCCCAGGCGAGGCGAGGCAAGTCTCAGTCCGGGGCCCAGGTGAGGCGAGCCGAGGCTCAGGCACAGACCGAAGCGAGGTGAGGCGAGGCCCAGGCCGATACGCTGTGAGGTGAGGCTCAGGCCCAGATGCAGACCGAGGCCGAGGCGAGTCGAGGCCCAGGCCGAGATGTTGCGAGGCGAGGCCCAGGCAGAAGCGAGGCGAGGCCCAGGCCGAAGCGAGGTGAGGCGAGGCCCAGGCGCAGGCCGAGGCGAGGCGAGCTGAGGCACAGGCCTGGGCCTGGGACTGGGCCTCGCCTCGCAGCGTCTCGGCCTGGGACTGAGCCTCGCCTCGCAGCGCCTGTGCCTCGGCTCGCTTTGCCTGGGCCTTGGCCTGGGCCTGGGCCTGGGCCTGGGACTGGGCCTCGCCTCGCAGCGTCTCGGCCTGGGACTGAGCCTCGCCTCGCAGCGTCTCGGCCTGGGACTGAGCCTCGCCTCGCAGCGTCTGGCCTGGGCCTGGGAATGGGCCTCGCCTCGCAGCGTCTCGGCCTGGGACTGAGCCTCGCCTCGCAGCGCCTGTGCCTCGGCTCGCTTTGCCTGGGCCTTGGCCTGGGCCTGGGCCTGGGCCTGGGCCTGGGCCTGGGACTGGGCCTCGCCTCGCAGCGTCTGGCCTGGGCCTGGGACTGGGCCTCGCCTCGCAGCGTCTCGGCCTGGGACTGAGCCTCGGCTCGCTTTGCCTGGGCCTTGGCCTGGGCCTGGGCCTGGGCCTGGGCCTGGGACTGGGCCTCGCCTCGCAGCGTCTCGGCCTGGGACTGAGCCTCGCCTCGCAGCGTCTCGGCCTGGGACTGAGCCTCGCCTCGCAGCGTCTGTCCTGGGACTGAGCCTCGCCTCGCAGCGTCTCGGCCTGGGACTGAGCCTCGCCTCGCAGCGCCTGTGCCTCGGCTCGCTTTGCCTGGGCCTTGGCCTGGGCCTGGGCCTGGGCCTGGGACTGGGCCTCGCCTCGCAGCGTCTCGGCCTGGGACTGAGCCTCGCCTCGCAGCGTCTCGGCCTGGGACTGAGCCTCGCCTCGCAGCGTCTGGCCTGGGACTGAGCCTCGCCTCGCAGCGTCTGGCCTGGGCCTGGGACTGGGCGTCGCCTCGCAGCGTCTCGGCCTGGGACTGAGCCTCGCCTCGCAGCGCCTATGCCTTGGCTCGACTCGCCTGGGCCTCGACCTGGGCCTAGGTCTCGCCTCCCAACTTTTCGGCCTGGGCCTCGCCTCGCAGCGTCTCGGCCTGGGACTGAGCCTCGCCTCGCAGCGTCTCGGCCTGGGACTGAGCCTCGCCTCGCAGCGTCTCGGCCTGGGACTGAGCCTCGCCTCGCAGCGTCTCGGCCTGGGACTGAGCCTCGCCTCGCAGCGTCTGGCCTGGGCCTGGGACTGAGCCTCGCCTCGCAGCGCCTGTGCCTCGGCTCGCTTTGCCTGGGCCTTGGCCTGGGCCTGGGCCTGGGACTGGGCCTCGCCTCGCAGCGTCTCGACCTGGGACTGAGCCTCGCCTCGCAGCGTCTCGGCCTGGGACTGAGCCTCGCCTCGCAGCGTCTGGCCTGGGACTGAGCCTCGCCTCGCAGCGTCTGGCCTGGGCCTGGGACTGGGCGTCGCCTCGCAGCGTCTCGGCCTGGGACTGAGCCTCGCCTCGCAGCGCCTGTGCCTTGGCTCGACTCGCCTGGGCCTCGACCTGGGCCTGGGTCTCGCCTCCCAACTTTTCGGCCTGGGCCTCGCCTCGCAGCGTCTCGGTCTGGGCCTCGCCTCAGCCTTGTTCTTGACCTGGGCCTCAGCCTCGCGTCGCAGCGTCTCGACTTGGGCCTCGGTTCGTCTTGCCTCGGCCTGTGCCTGGGTCTGAACCTCGGCTCTCCTCGCCTCGGCCTGGGCATGGTCCTCGGCTCGGCTCACCTCGCCTGGGCCTCGTCTCGCAGCGTCTCGGCCTCGGCCTGGCACTCAGCTCGCATAGCCTCGTCCTTGGCTTGAGCCTTGGCTCGCCTCACGTGGGCCTGGGCCTCAGCTCGCCTAACCTCGGTTTGGGCCTTGGCCTGGACCTCGCCTCGTAGCGTCTGGGCCTAGGCTGAGGCCGAAGCGAGGCGAGGCCTAGGCTTAGGCCGAGGCGAGGCGAGGCCCAGGCCGAGACGCTGCGAGGCGAGGCCTAGGCCCTGGCCGAGACGCTGCGAGGCAAGGCCCAGGCCCAGGCAGAGGCGAGGCGAGCCAATGCCCAGGCCGAGACGCTGCGAGGCGAGGCTCAGTCCCAGGCCGAGACGCTGCGAGGCGAGGCTCAGTCCCAGGCTCAGGCAGAGGCCCAGGCCCAGGCCCAGGCCTAGGCCAGGCGAGGCAAGGCCCAGGCCCAGCCCGAGGCGAGGCGAGCCGATGCCCAGGCCGAGACGCTGCGAGGCGAGGCTCAGTCCCAGGCCCAGGACGAGACATAATTCCCACTGCTGTTATCAAACTCGGCTTGATGTAACAGTTCACCAAAGCTCTAGACAAGGATGGTGGCCTCTTCGCTTACTTGCGCCATTCTTTTCCAGGATTAGCCATAGAGAAGTTGAAAGCTGGCATCTTTGGTGGTCCTCAAATTCGTCAGCTCATCAGATATCCTGAGTTTGAAAACTCATTGAACGAAGTGGAACTGGAAGCATGGAAAGCTTTTGTTCTGTTCGTGAAGAACTTTCTTGGCAACAACAAGGCCAGGAACTATGCAGAACTTGTCACCAATATGCTGACTGCTTTCAGAAACCTTGGGTGTAACATAAACATCAAAATGCATTACTTATTCTCACATATGGATCGGTTTCCTGAGAATCTGGGAGCAATGAGTGATGAGCAGGGGGAGAGATTCCATCAAGACATAAGGCCTCGGTCTGCATCTGGGCCTGAGCCTCACCTCACAGCGTATCGGCCTGGGCCTCGCCTCACCTCGCTTCGGTCTGTGCCTGAGCCTCGGCTCGCCTCACCTGGGCCCCGGACTGACACTTGCCTCGCCTCGCCTCGGCCTGGGCCTGAGCCTCGGCTCGCCTCGCCTGGGCCCCGGACTGAGACTTGGCTCGCCTCGCCTGGGCCTCGGCCTGGGCCTGGGCCTCACCTCGCAGCATCTCGGCCTGGGCCTCACCTCGCAGCGTCTCGGATTCGTCTCCTTTCGCCTCGTCCTGGGCCTCGGCCTGGGTCTGGACCTAGCCTCGCAGCATCTCGGCCTCGGTTACCCTCGCTTCGGCCTGGGCATGGGCATCGGCACGCCTCGCTTCGGCCTGTACCTCGCCTCGCAAGACCTCGGCCTGGGCCTCGCCTCGCAAGACCTCGGCCTGGGCCTCGCCTCGCCTTGGCCTTGGTCTGGGCCTGGACCTGAGCCTCACCCCGCAGCATATTGGCTTGTGCCTGAGCCTGGGCCTTGGCTCGCCTCGCTTCGGCCTGGGACTGAGCCTCGCCCCGCATGGGCCCGGGCCTGAGACTTGGCTCGCCTCGCCTGGGCCTCGGGTTGGGTCTGGGCCTCGCAGCATCTCGGCCTGGCCTCGCCTCGCAGCATCTCGGCTTTGGCCTCGCCTCGCCTCGGCCTCGGTTCGCCTAGCTTCGGCCTGGGCCTGGGCCTCCGCACGCCTCGTCTGGGCCTCGCCTCGCCTTGGCCTCGCCTCGCCTTGGCCTCGGTCTGGACCTGGGTCTGAGCCTCGCCTCGCAGCGTATCGGCCTATGCCTGCGCCTGGGCCTCGGCTCGCTTCGCTTCGGCCTTTGCCTGGGCCTTGGCTCGCTTCGCCTGTGCCCGGGCCGGCCTCACTCGACCCGGGCCTCGGCTCGCCTCTCCTCGGCATGTGTCTGGGCCTGGGCCTCGCCTCGCCTTGGTCTCGGTCTGGACCTGTCTGAGCCTGGCCTAGCAGCGTATCGGCCTGTGCCTGCGCCTGTGCCTCGGCTCGTCTCTCTTCGGCCTGTGCCTGAGCCTCGGCTCGCCTCGCCTGGGTCCCGAACTGAGACTTGGCTCGCCTCGCCTGGGCCTTGGCCTGGGCCTGGGCCTCACCTCGCAGCATCTCGGCATGGGCCTCACCTCGCAGCGTCTAGGCCTGGGCCTTGACTTGGCCTCGGCTCCTCTCGCCTCGTCCTGGGCCTGGGCCTGGGCCTGGGACTGGGCCTCGACTCGCCTCGCCTCGACCTGCGCCTGGGCCTGAGCCTTACCTCGCCTCGCTTGGACGCGAGCCTGGCCCTTGGCTCGACTCGCCTGGGCCTCGGCCTGGGCATGGGCCTCGCTTCGTAACATCTCGACCTGGACTTGCCTCGCCTTGGCCTCGGTCTGGACCTGGGGCTGAGCCACGCCTCGCAGCGTATGGGCCTGTGCCAGCGCCTGGGTCTCGGCTCGCTTCGCTTCGGCCTGTGCCTGAGCCTCGGCTCGCCTCGCCTGTTCCCGGGCCTGGGCCTTGTCTTACCTCGCCTGGGCCTCGCCTCGCCTCGACTCGCTTCGGCCTGGGACTGAGCCTCGCCTCGCCTGGGCCCGGGCCTATGACTTGGCTCGCCTCGCCTAGGCCTCGGCCTGGGTCTGGGCCTCGCCTCGCAGCATCTCGGCCTTGGTTCCCCTCGGTTCGGCCTGGGCATGGGCCTCGGCACACTTCGCCTCACCTCGCCTGGGACTGGGCCTCAGCTCGCCTTGCCTGGTCCCGAGCATGGGCCTCAGCTCACATCGCCACGGTCTGCGCCTGTACCTCAGCTCGCAACATCTCGGCCTGGGCCTCGCCTCGCCTTGGCCTTGGTCTGGGCCTGGGCCTGAGCCTCGCCTCGCAGCATATCGGCTTGTGCCTGCGCCTGGGCCTCGGCTCGCCTCGCTTCGGCCTAGGATTGAGCCTCGCCTCGCATGGGCCCGGGCCTAAGACTTGGCTCGCCTCGCCTGGGCCTCGGGCTGGGTCTGGGCCTCGCAGGAACTCGGCCTTGGCCTCGCCTCGGCCTCGGTTCGCCTCGTCTGGGCCTCACCTCGCCTTGGCCTCGGTCTGGACCTGGGTCTGAGCCTCGCCTCGCAGCGTATCAGCCTATGCCTGCGCCTGGGCCTCGGCTCGCCTCGCTTCCTCCTGTGCCTGGGCCTTGGCTAGCCTCGCCTGTGCCCGCGCCTGGGCCGAGGCTCACTTCGCCTGGGCCTCGCCTCGCTTCGCTTGGCCCCGGGCCTGAGCCTCGGCTCGCATCGCCTAGGCCTCAGCCTGGGCCTGGGCCTCACTTCCCAGCGTCTCGGCCTGGGCCTCGGCTCGCCTCAACTCGCCTGGGACTGGGCCTGGGCCTCGCCTCGCAGCGTCTCGGCCTGGGCCTGAGCCTCGGCTCGCCTCTCTTCGGCCTATGCCTACGCCTCGGCACGCCTCGCCTGGGCCTGGGCCTGTGCCTCGGCTCGTCTCGCCTGGGCCCCGGACTGAAACATGGCTCGCCTCACCTGGGTCTCGGTCTGGGCCTGGGCCTCACCTCGCAGCGTTTCGGCCTGGTCCTCGGTTAACCTCGCCTCGGTCTGGGCTTGGGCCTCGACTCGCAGTATCCCGGCCTGGGCCTCGGCTCACCTCGCCTCGCCTGGCCCCGGGCCTGGGCCTTGTCTCGACTCACCTGGGCCTCGCCTCGCCTCGGCTTCGGTCTGGACCTGGGCCTGAGCTTCGCCTAGCAGCGTATCGGCCTATGCCTGCGCCTGGGCCTCGGCTATCCTCGCCTGGGCCTGGGCCAGGGCCTTGGCTCACCTCGACTGGGCCTCGTCTGGGCCCGGGTCTGAGACTTGGCTTGCCCCACCTGTGTCTTGGTTTAGGCCTGGGCCTCACCAGCGTCTTGGCCTGGGCCTCGCCTCGCCTCGGCCGCGGCTCCCCTCGCTTCGGCCTGGGCCAAAGTACTGGGTCTGGGTCTCAGCTCGCCTTGCCTCAACCTCGACCTAAGCCTAAATTGCTGCGAGGCGAGACCCAGGCGAGGCAAGCCGAGGCTCAGGCTCAAGCCGAAGCGAGGCGAGCCTAGGCTCAGGCCCAGGCCAAGGCGAGGGGAGCCGAAGCCCAGGCTGAGGCCGAG
>NC_134820.1:15167045-15172045 GCF_046742065.1 Oratosquilla oratoria | reverse complement strand
AAATTGAGAAAAATTGTACCTTACCTTTCTTAGATTGCACTATCCTACGTCATGACAATAGCCTTAAATTTAAAGTATATCGTAAACCAACCAATGTAAGTTCATATATTCATTATTATTCTTCTCATCCAAATAATATTAAACGTACAGTATTTGCCTCAATGTATTTAAGAGCTTTTCGTATTTGTAGTCCTGAATTTATTGATGAAGAAATCAGAAATGTTTTTAACATTGGGCTAGAATTAAAATACCCTAAGCAATTCCTTGATATTGCTTACAATTTTGCAAGGAAATCATTTTTAACTCCTCAGCCTAAATCACCTTTCAATTATCACAATGTTTTAATTTTACCATTTCAAGAAAATTTGTTAAGTATCACAGAATTATTAAAAAGATTTAACGTAAAGGTAGTTTTTAAACATGATAGTACAGTAAAACATAAACTTATCAACAATAGTATTGAAATAAAAAAAGGATGCATTTATAAAATTCCTTGCAAAATGTGTAATCAATTTTACATAGGTCAAACTGCCAAACCCTTAAACATTAGAATTGAACAACACAAGAAAAATGTCAGGGATGGCTATCATTCTAGTGGTATATTCAAGCATATTGAATTAAATAATCATCCAGTTGATTGGGGTAATGCCCAGGCAATCTATTATACCAACAACATAATAGCAAGAAATTTAATAGAGTGCAGTTTGATTCATACCACTAGTAATCAAAATACCAACCTACATAGAGGCTTGTACAAACTTGATAATTTCATTTGTCAAGAAATTAGTAAGATAATATCATGTAAAATGTAATTAAACAAATTGACTTAATGTCGCCCTATATAAGTAGTAGAAACAGTGACCCTTGGCGAATGTGACCTGATGTCGCCCGACCATCGTAAGATAATTGACAATGACCTTCCGCTCTCTTTGGCGACTGTGACCTGATGTCGACCATCGTAAGATAATTGACGATGACCTTCCGCTCTCCTTGGCGAATGTGACCTAATGTCGCCCGACCATCGTAAGATAATTGACCATGACCTTCCGCTCTCTAGGGGGTAATTGGTCGGTATGCTTATTCAAAAACTGTCCTGGTTCCTTTGTATTTTGTATATAATGTCTATGTATTCCTATCACTATGTACTTGTTGCACTGAAGATGTAATATACGAAAGCGCTCTGCTTCGTTAGTTTCTTTTTCCAAGTGGTCTACTTTGCACACACACACATATATATATATATATATATATATATATATATATATATATATACTTTATATGAATATATATATATATATACTTTATATGAATATATATATATATATATATATATGTATAGATATATATAAATATATAATATGTGTATATATTTATATATATATATATGTATATGTATATATTCATATATATATATAGATAAATATATATATATATATATATGTATATATTTATATATATACATATATATAAATATACATATATATATATATATATATATATATATATATATATATATATACATATATGTATATATGCTGGCGATGAGTGACGATTGAAACTAAACAAGCTTTCAGAAAATTTGATTCACACACACATACACACACACACACACACACACACACACACACACACACACACACACACACACACACACACACACACACACACACACACACACACACACACACACACACACACACACACACACACACACACACACACACACACACACACACACACACACACACACACACACACACACACACACACACACACACACACACACACACACACACACACACACACACACACACACACACACACACACACACGACTCGGTGGCGCAGTTGGTAGAGCACTGGACTACCAGCATAGTACTTGGTTCGAATCCTGCCCAGGGCCGAAATTATTTCGGTATCGCTGCGCTACGGGTCGCTACTCTGACTATCGTGGGCGGGGAGTTGGGTGTGTGTGTGTGTGTAAGGTCATAGCATTACCCATAGATCGGTCATACGAGCTCTGAGCTCTCTTCCGAGAGGGAAATAGCTGTCGATCACGAGTCCAACACGTGATCCAAAGACCAAGGTGAACACACACACACACACACACACACACACACACACACACACACACACACACACACACACACACACACACACACACACACACACACACACACACACACACACACATAAATCCTTCTCTGTCGTTATTATTTTCTTGGACATTTATATGTGCAGCTTCAACTGTCTTTCTCATCTTCTTTTGTAATCCTTTGTGATGAGAAAGACAGTTGAAGCTGCACATATAAATGTCCAAGAAAATAATAACGACAGAGAAGGATTTATATGCCTATCTGAAGCAGCCAGTCTCTTAATAATTAATGCGCTAGAAAAAACCTGACACTCGAAGCTTCACAAGTTCCCCCACTACGGGTATAAATGTTGTGACCAAGATGTTCTGTAACAAGTTCTCTGAGGAAGGTTATAATAACCGAAACGTAAGAACAATAAATGCATTCGTAGCCCATCTTCGTTTACCCTTCCCCACCTATCACTCTCTCATTTGTCTTAAACAATTTATCAACATATATATATATATATATATATAATATAAGATATATGTATGTATATACATATATGTATATATATTCATATACATACATATATATATATATATGTATGTATATATATACAGTATATATATATATATACATATATGAGTATATGTATATATATTAATATATATATATACAGTATATATATATATATATATATATATATATATATTATATATACATATATATATGTATATATATACATATATCTATATATATCTATATATATATACATATCTATATATATATATATATAAATATATATATATATGTGTGTGTGTGTGTGTGTGTGTGTGTGTGTGTGTGTGTGTTTTTTTGATTGTGTGTGTATGTGTTTGTATTTATATTTATTTATACTCACACGTATATATATATATATATATATATATATATATATACTATATATAGATATATATATATATATACATATATATATACATAAATATATACATATATATATATACATATATATATACATATATATATATATATATATATGTCTAGTTTCTGCAACCGGGATTTATTGATAATGGGTGATTTCAATTTTACTGACATTGACTGGATGACCCTTGAACATGGCCATATAGGTAGTCGCTTGATTGATTTTCTTGGTGACAATTACTTAATTCAGCATGTAAAAGAGCCCACAAGATATGGAAACTTACTCGATTTATTGATCACTAGCCGCGAAAGCATGGCAACTGATGTAGAAGTCGGTGAATCTGTTGCAAATAGCGATCACAACTTAGTCAGATTCAAACTCCTAAACAATTTTAGAATAGATACTTGTGCTTCTAAAATACCCGATTTCAGTAAAGCTCAGTTCATAGAACTACGTCAGGAGCTTCAGCTTACAGATTGGGAGGAAAAATTAAACGAAAGGCCTGTAGATCAGATGTGGGAAATATTTCAAAATACGCTCACTAAGATGATTCAAACTTACATTCCTTTTAAGGACAGACGTCCCCCAAATCAGGCTCGCCCAAAGTGGCTCGACAAAGAAACTGAAAAAGTATTGCTAAAAAGAGACAGGCTTATAAGAAATATAAGTGCTCGGGTGCATCTAATGACTATGAAAGTTATGTATCAATACAGAGAGATTTAAAAAAGACAATAAGAAAAAGAAAACGACAATACGAAATGAACATCGCTGAGAAATCCAAAGAGAATCCCAAAGAATTCTATAGTTACATTAGAGATAAAAAGGTTGTTAGGAATCACATTGGTCCACTATTATCTGCTGACGGTCAACTTGAATATTCAAATGAAGGAATGTGTAATCTCTTAAACAATTATTTTAGCTCGGTATTCGTAAACGAAACACCTCAAAGTGAATTCCAAACTGAAACCTGTGAAAAGTCTGGGGTAAACTTACTCACTACGGTAAATATAACAAAAGAAAAAATTAAAAGGTGTATAGACAAACTCAAAGTTAATAAAACACCAGGGCCTGACGGTTGGCATCCAAGAATCTTAAAGGAAATGAAAAATGAGATTGTTGTTCCATTAGAAATTATTTTCAAGAAATCCATCATATCCGGAGATGTCCCAAGAGAATGGAAGCTAGCTAACGTTACTCCCATATTCAAAAAAGGTGACAAAAAGAAACCAAATAACTATAGGCCTATTAGTTTGACTTCGATCGTAGGAAAAATAATGGAAACTATCATCAGAGATGCTATCGAACATCATTTAGAAAGTAACCGTTTGATAAATGATAGCCAACATGGTTTCAGACGGAAACGTTCTTGCGTGACTAACTTACTCGAATTCTACAACACAGTTGTCTCGAATTATGACAAAAGAAACAATATAGATTTAATATATCTAGACTTTGCAAAAGCTTTTGATACCGTCCCACACGAAAGACTACTTACTAAATTAGCTTTGCATGGAATAAGTGGTAGCCTATTAGGTTGGACTAGTAATTGGTTGAAAGGTCGAAAACAGAGAGTTGTTTTAAATGGAAAAAACTTCTGGATGGAAAAGTGTTGCAAGTGGAGTTCCTCAGGGTTCCGTTCTTGGGCCACTTCTATTCATTGTATATATAAATGATATAGACCATGGACTAAAATCTACTGTTTCCAAATTTGCTGATGATACAAAACTGTGCGGAGTGGCAAATGATCACTCAAACCAATTAGATATTCAAGAAGATTTAGATCAATTACAGCAATGGTCTGAAAAGTGGCTAATGAAATTTAACACAAGTAAATGCAAGGTAATGCACATAGGTAAAAATAACAGTAAGTACGATTACAAGTTATTTGGAAATTCGTTAACAAAAGTGGATAGTGAAAAAGATCTCGGCGTAATTATCAGTAACGACCTCAAATCATCCAAGCAGTGTATTTCAGCCTCTGAGAAAGCAAATAAGATTCTG
>NC_134820.1:15154545-15157045 GCF_046742065.1 Oratosquilla oratoria | reverse complement strand
ACGCCAGTGTAATAGCTCTTTTCCACAGTTGTCTTTCGTTTTGTCACCTTTGTCGCCGTGGCAAGATCAACTACTACTTTTTCTTCAGTATTTTCGTCTTTTCTCTTCAATCTAAGTTCCCAAACAATCTTGGAGATTGGCTTCTCCCTCTCTCCTCTCAGCTGGCTGTCATAATCAGTAGAACATGCCCGGAAAGATAATTAATCTGCTTCACCACTACGTAGGTTTGCATATACACATGTCTTCTGTATTTGCTATCTTTCTTCAGCTTATCGTTTGTATGTAAAGCTAGGATTTCAAAGTAATCATAAACATAACCTGTATAGGATTCATCAATTTTATACATGTAGCATATATTTGTTATATTTCTTAACCCTATAACTTGTATATATATATATATACATTGTTATGCCTTCCGTGAGGATATAAGGAAATATGTCTAGGAGGGGTTCGTACTTATTGGCCTTGATGTGGGTAAGACAAATCCAAACGGAAGTTAACAAAGATAATTAATTTAATGTATAACAAAAAGCCAACAAAACAAATATAAGGACTTTACAACAACAAAATTAATCAATTGACAATTAAGTCCTCCACCGAAAACCAAGTTATGAGAATATAGATTACGTGGTGACGCCACGGTACTAGAGCAAAAGCAATATGGGAGAGATAAAGTTACGCGCCGCTCAGCCAACGAAAGTGCGCTCGCTAGGAGCCGGCAGATGCATTATATATACAGTTGGCGAGGACGGGAGGAAGGCGAAGGATGAGCCGGACAGAACTAGTTCACGTCTGTCGGCCTAGAGAGAGTAGATCCCATAAAGTATACAAGCAGTTTTTACCCTACATACGTAATTACCTAACAAGTACAGGATAACACAGATACAGATATTTTTAGATACATGGAGGATGGTGGGCCATCACAACGTATACAAGCAATTTACAGTACATACATAATTATCTTACAATTAAAGATTGACATACAGATACAGACATTTTATATACATGGTGGATGGGGTTGTTGTGTCGAGACGTTGGATCGTGCTTTGCATTTGGGACTTTTTTTGTTAATAATGTTTGACAGTGGGAGGTGTGATTGTGGTTGGTATCCGTTGTTAAGTGGCTACCAAGCAATGTAGGACATAGGAGATGCAAAGAGCCACAGACACATTGGGCCTTACGGGGCTGCTTGCGAATTGAAAGGGGTGTAAAGAGGGGGTACGGTTAAGAGCCACTGGCTTAATTTAAGTGTCAATTGCATTCAAACTTACGAGTTGAACAGGCAGTTTGTTCCAAACATTTGCAATGCGGTTAAAGAAACGAAAAAAAAAAAAAAAAAAAAGATCGTTGGTGTTTGATCTCTGATAGACTATTTTGTAAGCATTATTTATTTGTTTATTTATCTATTTATCTATTACATGACTACGGTCCACGACAAAATAATCTTACATGTTAATATTAACGAAGCCATGGAACATTAGAAAAGAAAGTTCAATTAAATCAGTCCGCATTGTACGTTTGGATAAGCTAAATAAGAAGTTCTTGGCAGGGACGGCAAGTGTTTGTAGTGAAGCTGATGTAGTAGATTGACCGAGAGTCCTAGGGCAGGGCAGCCAGGGAAAGCTAAATATCAGCCGTTCGTTTGTTTGCAGTTAAGTTGGTCTAAATGAAGCAAGGATTCTAGGACAGAGAGGGAAAAAGGAAGAAGACCAAAAACCAACAGCATCTGGTGTTCCCAGGCGGTCACCCATCCAAGTACTAACCAGACCCAACGCTGCTTAACTTCGCTGATCGGACGAGAAGCGGTGTGATCAGAGTGGTATGGCCGTTGGCGTCTGGAGAGTATGCTTTTCTAATAGATAAGAACCCTTTCTGCCTACTTCCGCACTATCATAACCTTACACCCTCACATTACAATTCATTCAAATGTCTTATTTGTACAATCACATCAAAAGGGGTATTGAGCTTCCTGTAATACCGGAGTCGGGGTCGGGGCCTGGTCCCCTAGTCAGCTTGCAATTCCATTCTATCTCATCACAAGCAATCCAATTCGAGCATACGCACGGCTACAACATATCATCAATTCCGGTCCTTCTCTAAATTTGTAAGTAACAATACCTTTGCTCAGTAGCAGCAGCACCCTTCAGATGCTATTGTAGCGTAATGACTTTTCAAGTACAAACTCTTTCGGTATATGCATGTTCCAGTCACTTTCATCTCATTTGTCTAACAAATGTGTACGGGCATTTCACTGCCTGCCCATCGCTGCACATGTTGCCTATGGTGTCAATGTGCCAATGTTCTTAACCTGGTGAGCGCGTCCCTGCGAGGGATCAGTCGTCAGTAATTTCCAGGAGCCCCCATTGGGAAAAAAAGTAAGCAGAATACAAAAGTATTGCCTTGTAACTTGAGTTCTCTATAGTCTACTCCCCCCACCTCAGCGCAGCTTACCGTTTTCCCTCTCTATTCACCCCCCTCCATATCCTTCGAAACCCTTGGC
>NC_134820.1:15142045-15147045 GCF_046742065.1 Oratosquilla oratoria | reverse complement strand
GACGAGGCGAGGCGAGGCTCAGTCCCAGGCCGAGACGCTGCGAGGCGAGGCCCAGTCCCAGCCCCAGGCCGAGGCCCAGGCCCAGGCAAAGCGAGCCGAGGCCCTGGCCGAGACGCTGCGAGTCGAGGCTCAGGCTGATGCCAAGGCGAGGCGAGCCGAGGCCCTAGCCAAGACGCTGCGAGGCGAGGCCTAGGCCCAGGCCGAGGCGAGTCGAGGCCCTGGCCGAGATGCTGCGAGGCGAGGTCTAGGCCCTGGCCGAGACGCTGCGAGGCAAGGCCCAGGCCCAGGCCGATGCAAGGCGAGCCGATGCCCAGGCCGAGATGCTGCGAGGCGAGGCTCAGTCCCAGGCCCAGGCCGAGGGCCAAACCCAGGCCCAAACCTAGCCCCTGGCCGAGACGCTGCGAGGCGAGGCCTAGGCCCTGGCCGAGACGCTGCGAGGCAAGGCCCAGGCCCTGGACGAGGCGAGGCGAGGCTTAGTCCCAGGCCGAGACGCTGTGAGGCGAGGCCCAGTCCCAGGCCCAGGGCGAGGCCCAGGCCCAGGCAAAGCGAGGCCCTGGCCGAGACGCCGCGAGGCAAGGCCCAGGCCCATGCCGAGGCGAGGCGGGCCGATGCCTAGGCCGAGACGCTGCGAGGCGAGGGTCAGTCACAGGCCGAGACGCTGTGAGGCGAAGCTCAGTCCCAGACCGAGACGCTGCGAGGCGAACCTCAGTCCCAGGCCCAGGCCAGACGAGGCGAGCCGAGGCCCAGACGCTGCGAGGCGAGGCTCAGTCCCAGGCCGAGACGCTGCGAGGCGAGGCCCAGTCCCAGGACGAGGCGAGGCGAACCGAGGCCCTGGCTGAGACGCCTGGCTGAGACGCCGAAGCGAGGCAATCTGAGGCCCAGGCCGAGACATTTGGAGGCGAGGCCCAGGCCCAGTCCCAGGCGAGGTGAGGCGAGCCGTGGCCCATACGCAGGCCGAGGCGAGGCGAGCCGAGGTCCAGGTCGAGACGCTGTGAAGTGAGGCCCAGGCCCAGGCTGAGGCCCAGGTGATGCGAGCCGAGGCTCAGTCCCAGGCCGAAGCGAAGCGAGGCGAGGCCCAGACGAAGTGAGTCAAGGCACAGGCACAGGCCGAAGCGAGGCGAGCCGAGGCACAGGCACAGGCACTGGCCGATACGCTACTAGGCCAGGCTCAGGCAGGTCCAGACCGAGGCCAAGGCGAGGCGAGGCCCAGGCCGAGATGTTGCGAGGCGACGCCCAGGCCAAAGAGAGATGGGAGCTTGCGAGGCGAGGCCTAGGCACTGGCCGAGACCCTGCGAGGCGAGGCGAGGCCCTAGCTATGGCGAGGCGAGGCCTAGGCCCTGGCCGAGACCCTGCGAGGCAAGGCCCAGGCCCAGACAGAGGCGAGGCGACCCGATGCCCAGGCCGAGACGCTGCGAGGCGAGGTTCAGTCCCAGGCCCAGGCCGAGGCCCAAGCCCAGGCCAGGCCAGGCGAGGCAAGGCCCAGGCCCAGGCCTCGGCTCGCCTCGCCTCAGCCTGCGTCTGGGCCTCGGCTCACCTCACCTCGCCTGGGCCTGAGCCTCGCCTAGCAGTGTCTCGGACTGTGCCTCAGCTCGCCTCGCCTCGGCCTGTGCCTCAGCTCGCCTCGTCTCGGCCTGCGCCTGGGCCTCGCCTCACCTCGCTTCGGCCTGGGCCTCGCCTCACCTCGCTTCGGCCTGGGCCTCGCCTCGCTTCTGCCTGGGCCTCGCCTCGACTCGCCTGGGCCGCAGCATCTCGGCCTTGGCCTCGCCTCGGGCCTGGGCCTCGCCTCGACTCGCCTGGGCCTCGCCTCGCTTCTGCCTGGGCCTCGACTCGCTTCTGCCTGGGCCTCGACTCGCCTCGGCCTCGGTCTGGATCTGGGCCTGAGCCTCACCTCGCAGCGTATCGGCCTGGGCCTCGCCTCACCTCGCTTCGGCCTGTGCCTGAGCCTCGGCTCGCCTCACCTGGGCCCCGGACTGAGACTTGCCTCGCCTCGCCTGGGCCTCGGCCTGGGTCTGGACCTAGCCTCGCAGCATCTCGGCCTTGGCCTCACCTCGGCCTCGGTTACCCTCGCTTCGGCCTGGGCATCGGCATCGGCACGCCTTGCTTCGGCCTGTACCTCGCCTCGCAAGACCTCGGCCTGGGCCTCGCCTCGCCTTGGCCTTGGTCTGGGCCTGGACCTGAGCCTCGCCCCGCAGCATATTGGCTTGTGCCTGAGCCTGGGCCTTGGCTCGCCTCGCTTCGGCCTGGGACTGAGCCTCGCCCCGCATGGGCCCGGGCCTGACACTTGGCTCGCCTCACCTGCGCCTCGGGTTGGGTCTGGGCCTCGCAGCATCTCGGGCATGGCCTCGCCTCGCAGCATCTCGGCCTTGGCCTCGCCTCGCCTCGGCCTCGGTTCGCCTAGCTTCGGCCTGGGCCTGGGCCTCCGCACGCCTCGTCTGGGCCTCGCCTCGCCTTGGCCTCGGTCTGGACCTAGGTCTGAGCCTCGCCTCGCAGCGTATCGGCCTATGCCTGCGCCTGGGCCTCGGCTCGCTTCGCTTCGGCCTTTGCCTGGGCCTTGGCTCGCTTCGCCTGTGCCCGCGCCTGGGCCGAGGCTTACTTCGCCTGGGCCTCACCTCGCTTCGCTTCGGCCTGGGACTGAGCCTCGGCTTGCATCGCCTGGTCCTTAGCCTGGGCCGGCCTCACTCGACCCGGGCCTCGGCTCGCCTCTCCTCGGCATGTGTCTGGGCCTGGGCCTCGCCTCGCCTTGGTCTCGGTCTGGACCTGCCTGAGCCTGGCCTAGCAGCGTATCGGCCTGTGCCTGCGCCTGTGCCTCGGCTCGTCTCTCTTCGGCCTGTGCCTGAGCCTCGGCTCGCCTCGCCTGGGTCCCGAACTGAGACTTGGCTCGCCTCGCCTGGGCCTTGGCCTGGGCCTGGGCCTCACCTCGCAGCATCTCGGCATGGGCCTCACCTCGCAGCGTCTAGGCCTGGGCCTCGACTTGGCCTCGGCTCCTCTCGCCTCGTCCTGGGCCTGGGCCTGGGCCTGGGACTGGGCCTCGACTCGCCTCGCCTCGACTCGCCTCGCCTCGACCTGCGCCTGAGCCTGAGCCTTACCTCGCCTCGCTTGGACGCGAGCCTGGCCATTGGCTCGACTCGCCTGGGCCTCGGCCTGGTCATGGGTCTCGCTTCGTAACATCTCGGCCTGGGCTCGCCTCGCCTTGGCCTCGGTCTGGACCTGGGGCTGAGCCACGCCTCGCAGCGTATGGGCCTGTGCCAGCGCCTGGGCCTCGGCTCGCCTCTCTCCGGCCTATGCCTACGCCTCGGCACGCCTCGCCTGGGCCTGGGCCTGAGCCTCGGCTCGTCTCGCCTGGGCCCCGGACTGAAACATGGCTTGCCTCGCCTGGGTCTCGGTCTGGGCCTGGGCCTCACCTCGCAGCGTTTCGGCCTGGTCCTCGGTTAACCTCGCCTCGGTCTGGGCTTGGGCCTCGACTCGCAGTATCCCGGCCTGGGCCTCGGCTCACCTCGCCTCGCCTGGCCCCGGGCCTGGGCCTTGTCTCGACTCACCTGGGCCTCGCCTCGGCTTCGGTCTGGACCTGGGCCTGAGCTTCGCCTAGCAGCGTATCGGCCTATGCCTGCGCCTGGGCCTCGGCTATCCTCGCCTGGGCCTGGGCCAGGGCCTTGGCTCACCTCGACTGGGCCTCGTCTGGGCCCGGGTCTGAGATTTGGCTTGCCCCACCTGTGTCTTGGTTTATGCCTGGGTCTCACCAGCGTCTTGGCCTGGGCCTCGCCTCGCCTCGGCCGCGGCTCCCCTCGCTTCGGCCTGGGCCAAAGTACTGGGTCTGGGTCTCAGCTCGCCTTGCCTCAACCTCGACCTGAGCCTGAGTTGGTGCGAGGCGAGGCCCAGGCGAGGCAAGCCGAGGCTCAGGCTCAAGCCGAAGCGAGGCGAGCCTAGGCTCAGGCCCAGGCCAAGGCGAGGGGAGACGAAGCCCAGGCTGAGGCCGAGGCGAGGCGAACCGAGGGCCAGGCCCAGGCCCAGGCCGAACCGAGGTGAGGTGAGGTGAGGCGAGGCGAGGCAAGGCCTTAGCAACGCTGCGAGACGAGGCCCAGGCCCAGGCCGAGACGCTGCGAGGCGAGGCTCAGTCCTAGGCCGAGACGCTGCGAGGCGAGGCCCAGTCCCAGGCTAAGCGAGGCCAGCCGAGGCCCAGACCCAGGCGAGGCTAGCCGAGGCCCAAGCCGAAGCGAGGCGAGCCTAGGCTCAGTCCCAGGCCAAGGCGAGGCGAGCCGAGGCCCAGGCCGAAACGCTGCGAGTCGAGGCCCAGGCTGAGGCCGAGGCGAGGCGAACCAAGGCCCAGGCCCAGGCCCAGGCCGAACCGAGGCGAGGCGAGGCGAGGCGAGGCGAGGCGAGGCAAGGCCCTAGCAACGTTGCGAGACGAGGCCCAGGCCCAGGCCGAGACGCTGCGAGGCGAGGCTCAGTCCCAGGCCGAGACGTTGCGAGGCGAGGCCCAGTCCCAGTCCCAGGCTAGGCGAGGCGAGCCGAGGCCCAGGCCCAGGCGAGGCTAGCCGAGGCCCAGGCCGAAACGCTGCGAGTCGAGGTCCATGCTGAGGCCGAGGCGAGGCGAGCCGATGCCAAGGCCGGGACGCTGCGAGTCGAGGCCTAGGCTGAGGCCGAGGCGAGGCGAGCCGAGGCCCAGGCCCAGGCGAAGTGAGTCGAGGTCCTGGCCGAGACGCTGTGAGTCGAGGCCTAGGTCCTGGCCAAGACGCTGCAAGGCGAGGCCTAGGCCCTGGCCGAGACGCTGCGAGGCCAGGCCCAGGCCCAGGCCGAGACGCTGCGAGGCGAGGCTCAGCCCCAGGCCGAGACGCTGCGAGGCGAGGCTCAGTCCCAGGCCCAGGACAGGGCCCAGACCGAGGGCCAGGCCTTGGCCGAGACGCTGCGAGGCGAGGCTCAGTCCCAGGCCCAGGCCGAGGCCCAGACCGAGGGCCAGGCCTTGGCCGAGACGCTGCGAGTCGAGGCCCATGCTGATGCCAAGG
>NC_134820.1:15129545-15132045 GCF_046742065.1 Oratosquilla oratoria | reverse complement strand
ACACACACACACACACACACACACACACACACACACACACACACACACACACACACACACACACGAACGACTCGGTGGCGGGGTTGATAGAGCGCTGGTTTGGAAAGTACGGTGGTACTCGCAGTACCCAGTTCGATTCCTGCCCAGAGCCGAAATTATTTCGGTATCGCTGTGCTTCGGGTCGTTACTCTGACTCTCGTGGGCGGGGAGTTGTGTGTGTGTGTGTGTGTGTGTGTGTGTGTGTGTGTGTGTGTGTGTGTGTGTGTGTGTGTGTGTGTGTGTGTGTGTGTGTGTGTGTGTGTGTGTGTGTGTGTGTGTGTGAAAGGTCATAGCATTACCCATAGATATGTCATACGAGCTCTGAGCTCTCTTCCGGGAGGGAAATAGCTGTCGATCACGAGTCCAACACGAGATCCAAAGACCAAGGTGAAAGGTGAATACACACACACACACACACACACACACACACACACACACACACACACACACACACACACACACAGCAGTTAGCAGACGACTCATATCCTGCGGGGTTAGATTAACCCCGAGGTTGGAGAGTCTTATAGTCTTGGTAGCATTGTTGGAAGAGCAACGACTTGCCACGCGCAAGTCTCGGGCTCGAGCTCGGAGACAACTATCATAAGCATGATAGTTGTCTCCGATTGATTGACATCGTCGTCGTTGCCGATTCTATTCAGGTCTTACAACGACGAAAGTCTATCAAGGATACGTACAAGCTTAACCACTAGCTACAAATGGGCTTGCTTCTTCGTAAAATTAATATTAGGACGGCAGTTAGCAGTCAACTCAAATCCTACGGGGTTAAATTAACCCAATGGTTGAGGAATTTCTCGGTAGCATAGTTGGAAGAGCACCGACCTGCCACGCCTAAGTCTCGGGTTCCAGGCTGGGGACAACTGTCGAAATTATCTTATATATATATATATATATATATATATATATATATATATATATATATATATATATATATATATATATGGTATATTACATATATATATATATATATATATATATATATATATATATGTATATATATATTATTTGGATGATGGAGAACATAAACACAGGGGAAGGGGGGGGATGCGAAACACGCTAACGTTTCGTTCGGGTAGAAGATCTTGAGAGAGTGTATTTAGAAGTGCAATTGAAGTTTATGTACTAAATCTAATTATCTTTTCGGACACTTGGGAAAGGTCGTTTTTCTGGCGTGCTTTAGAATTAAAATACTAGTTTCTTTAGCTAAATTGATAAACCCTCTTCGATGATTCGATGAATTATTAGTTGAAACATATGCTGACTCAACAATTCTTCTAGTAAATTTATCAAAACCTTTATGTAGCACTCCAGCTTCTCTCCAGTTTGGTAAATGATCGAATTTTTTCCGCACGAACTATTAAAGAATTAGATGTCCTATGTGCTTTTATGTCGTTTTTATGTTCATAAATTATTTTTTCTAATCCTCTTGACGATTCGCCAAAATAAGCCATTGAGCAACTATTACACGGGATTTTGTATACGACGCTGTTTTCGGAATTGGTTCTCTTTTCAGAAGTCTTTATTATGTTAGGTGACTTGATGATAGTAAAGTAAGAATCATATGGTACATAATTTATTAATCATGAATAATTTAAATGAGAAAAGTCAATATATATCAATATTTCCTGGTAGTATCTACGCATATCATCAACACTAGCGACGCGTAGAGGCAGTGAGGTCTCCCGTATGTATAAGGCTTTGTTCACATTACAAGCGGAGCGGAGCGGTTAGGTGTTCACACTACAAGTGGAGAGGAGCGGGCGGAGCAGAGCGTCTGAGCGACTTGCCCAAGAATCAGTCGCGATGGAGGATTTCGTGAGTGCGTATATATTGCTCGACAGCAAAAGACAGAAACGGCAACACTGGGTTCATCCCATCAGAAGAAGAAGAGATCGGTATGGAGAATACCACCATGAACTGAGGAGAGACGAATCGCGATTCCACGCGTATTTACGGATGAAACCGCCAAGTTTCGATATTTTGCACTCCCTCATAGAAAGAAAAAATTCTAAAAGATAAGAACGGTTTTTATTAAAAAACAATATTTCTCTGATGTCTCATATTTCTTTCAGTCTGAATTACAAAGAGGATATTTTGGTGCTGATCTCAACAACACAAACCAACCACTTAACCGAAGAAGAATTAATCGAGATAGTCTTAAACCTCTAAGTGTGAATAACATTAATTGATCTTAGAACAATATCATCGAACTACGTAGACAAAAAGTAATCTTAGCTCATTCTAAATCAAAACAAAATCAAACGAATCAAAATCAAATAAAACAAAAACAGAATATAATAAACCAAAACAAACCAAAATGAATCGAAATAGAAATAAATAGATTAATATAAAATACAACTAAATCTTTGCTTCTAAATCAACTTCTAGAGAGACTTCTATATTACCAAATGGTTTTCCAATTGGGGTCTGCCTCGTCTCCCGT
>NC_134820.1:15107045-15124545 GCF_046742065.1 Oratosquilla oratoria | reverse complement strand
AAAGTTCTTCACGACCAGAACAAAAGCCTTCCATGCTTCCAGTTCCACTTCGTTCAATGAGTTTTCAAACTCAGGATATCTGATGAGCTGACGGATTTGAGGACCATCAAAGATGCCAGCTTTGAACTTCTCTATGGTTAATCCTAGAAAAGGATGGCACAAGTAAGCGAAGCAGCCACCATCCTTGTCTAGAGCTTTGGTGAACTGTTAAATCAAGTTGAGTTTGATGGGCAGCAGTGGGAATTATGTCTCTGTCTACTATACTATATAAATATATACTGTATAAATATATACTACATAAACATGTACTATACAAATATATACATATATACATATACATATATACATATAAAGATATATACATATATAGATAAATGCTATATATACTATATATATCATGAATATATAATACATATACTATATGAATATATACTATATATGCTATAAAAATATATACAATGAAAATATATACTATATAAATATATACATATATAAATACAAACATATATAACTATATAACTATATAAATATATGAATATATAAATATATAAATATATGAATATATAAATATATAAATGCATAAATATATAAATATATAGATATATAAATGCTTATATACATAGATATATACATATGTACATATATACATATATCTATATCTATATGTATATACATATACACATATGTACATATATATATATACATATATATATATATACAGTACATATATATATGTGTGCGTATGTGTGTGTGTGTGTGTGTGTGTGTGTGTGTGTGTGTGTGTGTGTGTGTGTACACTCACACTCGCAACGTGTGGAAATGCAAAATGAATTGACGGACAGAAAAAGAGAGGCAGAGCGTTGTGGAAAATGTAATGGGGATCCAAGGAGGTCTAAAAGGATATCTATGAAAACAGTCCGCTCAGTCGCGTCAGTGCTTTGCCGGCTCGCCTCGCCTCGGACTGCGCCTGGGCCTCGGCTCGCCTCGCTTTGGCCTGGGCCTGGGCCTCAGCTCGCCTCGCCTGGCCTGGGCCTGGGCCTCGGCTCGCCTCGCCTGGCCTGGGCCTGCGTCTCGGCTCGCCTCGCTTCGGCTTGAGCCTGAGCCTCGGCTTGCCTCGCCTGGGCCTCGCCTCGCAGCGCCTTTGCCTGGGCCTCGGCTCGCCTCGCTTCGGCTTGGGCCTGAGCCTCGGCTCGCCTCGCCTGGGCCCGGGCCTGGGCCTTGGTTAGCCTCGCCTGGGCCCGGGCCTGGGTCTTGGTTAGCTTCGCCTGGGACAGGGACTGGGCCTCGCCTCGCAGCGTCTCGGCCTGGGACTGAGCCTCGCCTCGCCTCGGTCTGGGCCTGGGCCTCGCCTCGCAGCTTCTCGGCCTGGGCCTCGCCCCGCCTCGCCTCGGCGTGGGCCTGGACCTCGCCTCGCAGCGTCTGGGCCTGGGCCTCGCCTCGTCTCGGCCTGGGACTGGCTCGCCTCGCTTCGGCTCGCCCAAGGCCTGGGCCTCGCCTCGCAGCGTCTCGGCCTGGGACTGAGCCTCGCCTCGCAGCGTCTCGACCTGGGCCTCGGCTCACCTCGCCTCGGCCTGGGTCTGGGCGTCGCCTCGCAGCGTCTCAGCCAGGGCCTCAACTCACTTCGCCTGGCCTGGGCCTCGTCCTGGGCCCTGGACTGTGCCTCGCCTCGCAGCGTCTCGGTCTAGGACTAAGTCTCGTCTCGCAGCGTCTCGGCCTGGGCCTCGGCTCGCCTCGCCTCGGCCTGGGCCTGGGCCTCGCCTCGCAGCGTCTCGGCCAGGGCCTCGCCACGTCTCGGCCTGGGCCTGGACCTCGCCTCGTCTCGGCTCGGCCTGAGCTGGGCCTCGGCTCGCCTCGCCTCGGCCTCAACATGGGCCTCGACTCGCAGCGTCTAGGCCTGGGCCTGGGCCTGGACCTGGGACTGAGCCTCGCCTCGCATGGTCTCGGCTTGGGCATCGGCTCGCCTCACCTCGGCCTGGGCCTAGGCCGTGCCTCGCAGCGTCTCGGCCAGGGCCTAGGACTCGCCTCGCAGCGTCTCGGCCTGGGCCTAGGCCTCGCCTCGCAGCGTCTTGGCCAGGGCCTCGCCTCGCCTCGGCCTCAGTCTAGGCCTCGACTCGCAGCGTCTCGGCTTGGGCCTCTGCTCGCCTCGCCTGAGCCTGGGCCTCGGCTCGTTTGGCCTGGGACTGGGCCTTGCCTCGCAGCGTCTCGGCCTGGGACTGAGCCTCGCCTCGCAGCGTCTCGGTCAGGGCCTCGCCTCGCCTCGGCCTGAGCCTAGGCCTCGCCTCGCCTGGACCTCAGCCTAGGCCTCGACTCGCAGCGTCTCGGCTCTGGCATCGGCTCGCCTCTCCTTGGCCTCAGCCTTGGCCTCGACTCGCAGTGTCTCGGCCAGAGCCTCGGCTCACTTCGCCTGGGCCTGGGCCTCGTCCTGGGACTGGGACTGAGCCTCGCCTCGCAGTGTCTCGGCCTGGGCATCGGCTCGCCTCGCCTCGGCCTGGGCCTGGGCCTTGCCTCGCCTGGCCTGGGCCTGGGCCTCTGCCTGGGCCTGGGACTGAGCCTCGCCTCGCAGCGTCTCGGCCTGGGACTGAGCCTCGCCTCGCAGCGTCTCGGCCTGGGCATCGGCTCGCCTCGCCTCGGCCTGGGCCTGGGCCTTCCCTCGCAGCGTCTCGGCCAGGGCCTAGGCCTTGCCGCGCAGCGTCTCGGCCAGGGCCTCACCTCGCAGCGTCTCGGCCAGGGCCTCACCTCGCCTCGGCCTGAGCCTAGGCCTCGCCTCGCAGCGTCTTGGCCAGGGCCTCGCCTCGCTTCGGCCTCAGCCTAGGCCCAGACGCTACGAGGCGAGGTCCAGGCCCAGGCCCAAACCGAGGCGAGGCGAGCTGAGGCCCAGGCCCACGTGAGGCGAGCCAAGGCTCAAGCCGAGGACGAGGCTATGCGAGCTGAGTGCCAGGCCGAGGCCGAGGCCGAGACGCTGCGAGACGAGGCCCAGGCGAGGTGAGCCGAGCCGAGGACCATGCCCAGGCCGAGGCGAGGAGAGCCGAGGTTCAGACCCAGGCACAGGCCGAGGCGAGGCGAACCGAGGCCCAAGTCGAGACGCTGCGAGGCGAGGCTGAGGCCCAGGTCAAGAACGAGGCTGAGGAGAGGCCCAGACCGAGACGCTGCGAGGCGAGGCCCAGGCGGGGCGAGGCAAGGCGCAGGCCCAGGCCCGGGCGAGGCGAGACGAGGCTCAGGTTCAGGCCCAGGCGATACGTGCCGAGGCCCAGACACAGGCCGAAGCGAGGCGAGCCGAGGCTTAGGCGCAGGCCGAGGCGAGGCGAGCCGAGGCCTAGACCGAGACGCTGCGAAGCGAGGCCCAGGCTCAGGCCCACACCGAGGCCGAGGCGAGGCGAGGCCCAGGCCGAAAAGTTGGGAGGCGAGGCCCAGGCCCAGGTCGAGGCCCAGGCGAGTAGAGCCAAGGCACAGGCGCTGCGAGGCGAGGCTCAGTCCCAGGCTGAGACGCTGCGAGGCGAGGCCCAGTCCCAGGCCCAGGCCAGACGCTGCGAGGCAAGGCTCAGTCCCAGGCCAGACGCTGCGAGGCGAGGCTCAGTCCCAGGACGAGACGCTGCGAGGCGAGGCCCAGTCCCAGGCCCAGGCCGAGGCCCAGGCCCAGGCAAAGCGAGCCGAGGCCCTGGCCGAGACGCTGCTAGTCGAGGCTCAGGCTGATGCCAAGGCGAGGCGAGCCGAGGCCCTAGCCAAGACGCTGCGAGGCGAGGCCTAGGCCCAGGCCGAGGCGAGGCGAGGCCCTAGCCATGGCGAGGCGAGGCCCTGGCCGAGACGCTGCGAGGCGAGGCCTAGGCCCTGGCCGAGACGCTGCGAGGCAAGGCCCAGGCCCAGGCTGATGCGAGGCGAGCCGATGACCAATCCGAGACGCTGCGTGGCGAGGCTTAGTCCCAGGCCCAGGCCGAGGCCCAAGCCCAGGCCAGGCCAGGCGAGGCAAGGCCCAGGCCCAGGCCGAGACGAGGCAAGCCGATGCCCAGGCCGAGACGCTGCGAGGCGAGGCTCAGTCCCAGGCCGAGACGCTGCGAGGCGAGGCTCAGTCCCAGGCGGAGACGATGCGAGGCGAGGCTCAGTCCCAGGCCCAGGCCCAGGCCCAGGCCCAGGCCCAGGCCCAGGCCCAGGCCCAGGCCCAGGCCCAGGCCCAGGCCCAGGCCCAGGCCCAGGCCCAGGCCCAGGCCCAGGCCCAGGCTCAGGCCCAGGCCCAGGCCCAGGCCCAGGCCCAGGCCCAGGCCCAGGCCCAGGCCCAGGCCCAGGCCCAGGCCAGGCGAGGCGAGCCCAGGCCCAGGCCCAGGCGAGGCGAGCCGATGCCCAAGCCGAGACGCTGCGAGGCGAGCCGATACCCAAGCCGAGACACTGCGAGTCGAGGCCTAGACTGAATCCGAGACGCTGCGAGGGCCTGCCCGAGACTCTGTGAAGCGAGGCCTTGGCCAAGGCCGAGGCGAGGCCCTGGCCGAGACGCTGCGAGGCGAGGTTCAATCCCAGGCCGAGACGCTGCGAGGCAAGGCCCAGACCCAGACCCAGGCCCAGGCCCAGACCCAGGCCCAGGCCCAGGCCCAGGCCCAGACCCAGGCCCAGGCCCAGGCCCAGACGAGGCGTGCCGAGGACCAAGCCGAGACGCTGCGAGTCGAGGCTTAGGCTGAGACCGAGGCGAGGCCCTTTGCCAAGACGATGCGAGGCGAGACCTGGCCCAGGGCGAAACGAGGCGAGGCACTGGCCGAAACTTTGCGAGGCGAGGCCCTGGCCGAGACGCCGCGAGGCAAGGCCCAGGCCCAGGCCGAGGCGAGGCGAGCCGATACCTAGGCCGAGACGCTGCGAGGCAAGGCTCAGTCACAGGCCGAGACGCTGTGAGGCGAAGCTCAGTCCCAGACCGAGACGCTGCGAGGCGAACCTCAGTCCCAGGCCCAGCACGAGCCCCAGGCCCAGGCCAGACGAGGCGAGCCGAGGCCCAGACGCTGCGAGGCGAGGCTCAGTCCCAGGCCGAGACGCTGCGAGGCGAGGCCCAGTCCCAGGCCCAGGCCAGGCGAGGCGAGCCGAGGCCCTGGCTGAGACGCTGCGAGATGACGCCCAGGCCCTGGCCGAGGCGAGGCGAGCCGAGGCCCAGGCCGAGACGCTGCGAGGTGAGGCTCAGCCTAGCCCCAGGCCGAAGCGAGGCGAGGCCCTGGCCGAGACGCTGCGAGGCGAGGCCTAGGCCCTGGCCGAGACGCTGCGAGGCAAGGCCCAGGCCCAGGACGAGGCGAGGCGAGGCTCAGTCCCAGGCCGAGACGCTGCGAGGCGAGGCCCAGTCCCAGCCCCAGGCCGAGGCCCAGGCCCAGGCAAAGCGAGCCGAGGCCCTGGCCGAGACATTGCGAGTCGAGGCTCAGGCTGATGCCTGCGTCTGGGCCTCGGCTCATCTCACCTCGCCTGGGCCTGAGCCTCGCCTAGCAGTGTCTCGGACTGTGCCTCAGCTCGCCTCGCCTCGGCCTGTGCCTCAGCTCGCCTCGTCTCGGCCTGCGCCTGGGCCTCGCCTCACCTCGCTTCGGCCTGGGCCTCGCCTCGCTTCTGCCTGGGCCTCGCCTCGCTTCGCCTGCCTGGCCTCGCCTCGACTCGCCTGGGCCGCAGCATCTCGGCCTTGGCCTCGCCTCGGGCCTGGGCCTCGCCTCGACTCGCCTGGGCATCGCCTCGCTTCTGCCTGGGCCTCGACTTGCTTCTGCCTGGGCCTCGACTCGCCTCGGCCTCGGTCTGGATCTGGGCCTGAGCCTCACCTCGCAGCGTATCGGCCTGGGCCTCGCCTCACCTCGCTTCGGCCTGTGCCTGAGCCTCGGCTCGCCTCACCTGGGCCCCGGACTGAGACTTGCCTCGCCTCGCCTGGGCCTCGGCCTGGGTCTGGACCTAGCCTCGCAGCATCTCGGCCTTGGCCTCACCTCGGCCTCGGTTACCCTCGCTTCGGCCTGGGCATCGGCATCGGCACGCCTTGCTTCGGCCTGTACCTCGCCTCGCAAGACCTCGTGGGCCTCGCCTCGCCTTGGCCTTGGTCTGGGCCTGGACCTGAGCCTCGCCCCGCAGCATATTGGCTTGTGCCTGAGCCTGGGCCTTGGCTCGCCTCGCTTCGGCCTGGGACTGAGCCTCGCCCCGCATGGGCCCGGGCCTGACACTTGGCTCGCCTCACCTGCGCCTCGGGTTGGGTCTGGGCCTCGCAGCATCTCGGGCATGGCCTCGCCTCGCATCATCTCGGCCATGGCCTCGCCTCGCCTCGGCCTCGGTTCGCCTAGCTTCGGCCTGGGCCTGGGCCTCCGCACGCCTCGTCTGGGCCTCGCCTCGCCTTGGCCTCGGTCTGGACCTAGGTCTGAGCCTCGCCTCGCAGCGTATCGGCCTATGCCTGCGCCTGGGCCTCGGCTCGCTTCGCTTCGGCCTTTGCCTGGGCCTTGGCTCGCTTCGCCTGTGCCCGGGCCTGGGCCGAGGCTTACTTCGCCTGGGCCTCGCCTCGCTTCGCTTGGGCCTGGGACTGAACCTTGGCTCGCATCGCCTGGTCCTTAGCCTGGACCGGCCTCACTCGACCCTGGCCTCGGCTCGCCTCTCCTCGGCATGTTTCTGGGCCTGGGCCTCGCCTCGCCTTGGTCTCGGTCTGGATCTGCCTGAGCCTGGCCTAGCAGCGTATCGGCCTGTGCCTGCGCCTGTGCCTCGGCTCGTCTCTCTTCGGCCTGTGCCTGAGCCTCGGCTCGCCTCGCCTGGGTCCCGAACTGAGACTTGGCTCGCCTCGCCTGGGCCTTGGCCTGGGCCTGGGCCTCACCTCGCAGCATCTCGGCATGGGCCTCACCTCGCAGCGTCTAGGCCTGGGCCTCGACTTGGCCTCGGCTCCTCTCGCCTCGTCCTGGGCCTGGGCCTGGGCCTGTGACTGGGTCTCGACTCGCCTCGCCTCGACTCGCCTCGCCTCGACCTGCGCCTGGGCCTGAGCCTTACCTCGCCTCGCTTGGACGCGAGCCTGGCCCTTGGCTCGACTCGCCTGGGCCTCGGCCTGGGCATGGGTCTCGCTTCGTAACATCTCGGCCTGGGTTCGCCTCGCCTTGGCCTCGGTCTGGACCTCGGGCTGAGCCACGCCTCGCAGCGTATGGGCCTGTGCCAGCGCCTGGGCCTCGGCTCGCCTCTCTTCGGCCTATGCCTACGCCTCGGCACGCCTCGCCTGGGCCTGGGCCTGAGACTCGGCTCGTCTCGCCTGGGCCCCGGACTGAAACATGGCTTGCCTCGACTGGGTCTCGGTCTGGGCCTGGGCCTCACCTCGCAGCGTTTCGGCCTGGTCCTCTGTTAACCTCGCCTCGGTCTGGGCTTGGGCCTCGACTCGCAGTATCCCGGCCTGGGCCTCGGCTCACCTCGCCTCGCCTGGCCCCGGGCCTGGGCCTTGTCTCGACTCACCTGGGCCTCGCCTCGCCTCGGCTTCGGTCTGGACCTGGGCCTGAGCTTCGCCTAGCAGCGTATCGGCCTATGCCTGCGCCTGGGCCTCGGCTATCCTCGCCTGGGCCTGGGCCAGGGCCTTGGCTCACCTCGACTGGGCCTCGTCTGGGCCCGGGTCTGAGACTTGGCTTGCCCCACCTGTGTCTTGGTTTAGGCCTGGGCCTCACCAGCGTCTTGGCCTGGGCCTCGCCTCGCCTCGGCCGCGGCTCCCCTCGCTTCGGCCTGGGCCAAAGTACTGGGTCTGGGTCTCAGCTCGCCTTGCCTCAACCTCGACCTAAGCCTGAGTTGCTGCGAGGCGAGGCCCAGGCGAGGCAAGCCGAGGCTCAGGCTCAAGCCGAAGCGAGGCGAGCCTAGGCTCAGGCCCAGGCCAAGGCGAGGGGAGCCGAAGCCCAGGCTGAGGCCGAGGCGAGGCGAACCGAGGCCCAGGCCCAGGCCGAACCGAGGTGAGGTGAGGCGAGGCGAGGCAAGGCCTTAGCAACGCTGCGAGACGAGGCCCAGGCCCAGGCCGAGACGCTGCGAGGCGAGGCTCAGTCCTAGGCCGAGACGCTGCGAGGCGAGGCCCAGTCCCAGGCTAAGCGAGGCCAGCCGAGGCCCAGACCCAGGCGAGGCTAGCCGAGGCCCAAGCCGAAGCGAGGCGAGCCTAGGCTCAGTCCCAGGCCAAGGCGAGGCGAGCCGAGGCCCAGGCCGAAACGCTGCGAGTCGAGGCCCAGGCTGAGGCCGAGGCGAGGCGAACCGAGGCCCAGGCCCAGGCCGAACCGAGGCGAGGCGAGGCGAGGCGAGGCGAGGCGAGGCGAGGCGAGGCAAGGCCCTAGCAACGTTGCGAGACGAGGCCCAGGCCCAGGCCGAGACGCTGCGAGGCGAGGCTCAGTCCCAGGCCGAGACGTTGCGAGGCGAGGCCCAGTCCCAGTCCCAGGCTAGGCGAGGCGAGCCGAGGCCCAGGCCCAGGCGAGGCTAGCCGAGGCCCAGGCCGAAACGCTGCGAGTCGAGGTCCATGCTGAGGCCGAGGCGAGGCGAGCCGATGCCAAGGCCGGGACGCTGCGAGTCGAGGCCTAGGCTGAGGCCGAGGCGAGGCGAGCCGAGGCCCAGGCCCAGGCGAAGTGAGTCGAGGTCCTGGCCGAGACGCTGTGAGTCGAGGCCTAGGTCCTGGCCAAGACGCTGCAAGGCGAGGCCTAGGCCCTGGCCGAGACGCTGCGAGGCCAGGCCCAGGCCCAGGCCGAGACGCTGCGAGGCGAGGCTCAGCCCCAGGCCGAGACGCTGCGAGGCGAGGCTCAGTCCCAGGCCCAGGCCGAGGCCCAGACCGAGGGCCAGGCCTTGGCCGAGACGCTGCGAGTCGAGGCTCAGTCCCAGGCCCAGGCCGAGGCCCAGACCGAGGGCCAGGCCTCTGCCGAGACGCTGCGAGTCGAGGCCCATGCTGATGCCAAGGCGAGGCGAGCCGAGGCCCAGGCCAAGACCCTGCGAGGCGAGGCCCAGGCCCAGGCCGAGACGCTGCGAGGCGAGGTTCAGCCCCAGGCCGAGACACTGCGAGACGAGACTCAGTCCCAGGCCCTGGCCGAGACGCTGCGAGTCGAGGCCCATGCTGATGCCAAGGCGAGGCGAGCCGATGCCCAGGCCAAGACGTTGCGAGGCGAGTCGAGCCGAGGCCCAGGCCAAGACGCTGCGAGGCGAGGCCTAGGCCCATACCGAGACGAGGCGAGGCGAGGCTCAGTCCCAGGCCATGACGCTGCGAGGCGAGGCTCAGTCCCAGGCTCAGGCCGAGGTCCAAGCCTAGGCCAGGCGAGGCAAGGCCCAGGCCCAGGCCGAGACGCTGCGAGGCGAGGCCCAGTCCCAGACCCAGGACGAGGCCCAGGCCCAGACCCAGGCCAGGCGACGTCCAGGCCCAGGCCGAGGTGAGGCGAGCCAAGGCCCACGCCGAGACTCTGTGAGGCGAAGCTCAGTCCCAGGCCGAGACGCTGCGAGGCGAGGCCCAGTCCCAGGCCGAGGCCCAGGCCAGGTGAGGCGAGCCGAAGCTCAGGCCGAGACGAGGCGAACCGAGGCCCCGGCCGAGACGCTGCAGGGCGAGGCTCAGTCCCAGGCCGAGACGCTGCGAGGCGAGGCCCAGTCCCAGTCCCAGGCCGAGGCCCAGGCCCAGGCCAGGCGAGGCGAGCCGAGGCCCAGGCCGAGACGCTGCGAGGCGAGGCTCAGTCCCAGGCCGAGACGCTGCGAGGCGAGGCTCAGTCCCAGGCTCAGGCCGAGGTCCAAGCCTAGGCCAGGCGAGGCAAGGCCCAGGCCCAGGCCGAGGTGAGGCGAGCCGATGCCCAGGCCGAGACGCTGCGAGGCGAGGCTCAGTCCCAGGCCGATGCGAGGTGAGCCGATGCCCCGGCCGAGACGCTGCGAGGCGAGGCTCAGTCCCAGACCGAGACGCTGCGAGGCAAGGCCCAGTCCCAGACCCAGGCCGAGGCCCAGGCCCAGACCCAGGCCAGGCGAGGCGAGCCGAGGCTCTGGGTGAGACTCTGCGAGGCGACGTCCAGGCCCAGGCCGAGGCGAGGCGAGCCGAGGTCCACTCCGAGACGCTGTGAGGCGAGGCTCAGTCCCAGGCAGAGACGCTGCGAGGCGAGGCCCAGTCCCAGTCCCAGGCCGAGGCCCAGGCCGAGACGCTGCGAGGCGAGGCCCAGGCCGAGACCGAGGCGAGGTGAGGCTCAGTCCCAATCCGAAGCGAGGCGAGCCGAGGCTCAGGCCCAAGCCGAAACGAGGCGAGCTGAAACGCAGGCCCAGGCCAGGCGAGGCGAGCCGAGGCCCAGGCCCAGGCCAGGCGAGGCGAGCAGAGGCCCAGGCCCAGGCCAGGCCTAGGCGAGGCCCAGGCCAAAGCGAGGCGAGCCGAGGCCCAGGCGCAGTCCAAGGCGAGGCGAGCCGGCGAAGCACCAACGCGACTGAGCGGACTGTTTTCATAGATATCCTTGTAGACCTCCTTGGATCCCCATTAAATTTTCCACAACGCCCTGCCTCTCTTCTTCTGTCCGTCAATTCATTTTGCATTTCCACACGTTGCGAGTGTGAGTGCACACACACACACACACACACACACACACACACACACACACACACACACACACACACACACACACACACACACACACACACACACACACACACACACACACACACACACACACACACACACACACACACCCGCGCGCGCGCGCGCGCGCGCACGCACGCTATATATATATATGTATATATATATATATGTGTGTGTGTGTGTGTGTGTGTATACATATGTATATACATATATATATAATATATATATATTTATATATATATATATTTATATATATTCATATATACATATGTATATATGTTTATATGTATATATGTATATATGTACAAATGTATATATTTATACATTTTTCCATTTATATATATACAAGCCCACCGGCTGCGCCGGCCCGGCTACGCCGGGGGGCTTGGCCTGCGGCGCCCTTACGCAACGCGCACTGGTTACCCCGTCAAGCGTGTCTTACATCATATGATGTGTCATAGTAAACATAAGACACTGGATCAATAAAAGATCGTGATATTGCTACAGTATTTTATTTACACACATTATTTACAGCGGAAACGTCAGTTACTTCTTGTTCATCTGAACTCGAGCTGTCTTCTTCATCTTCTTTGTCCTCGGCTTCATCTTCATATCTCCTCCTTTTCCGAGCCGGCGAAGATCCTTCTTCTTTGAGGCTCAAAATCAGTTCTTCCAGCTCCCTTTTCGTGACAGGGACCCTTTCAGTTTCCTCACCCCCGTATTCTTCATCTTCACTGTAAACATGATTATTGTAACTGTAATCTGGCAGGAGCATATCGATGGCCTTTTCCTCCGAGATGTTGTAAACTTCCTTTGGTATTAAAACCACACCTATTTCTGGGACCTCTTCAGGAATGGGAGTGTTAACTTCTTCGTCTTCTTCCCTACCTCTCGGCACCGAAGGCAGTTCTTAACTGTTTACCTCGTTGTCTGAGAGCAATTCTTCATATACACAGTTAACGGCCGGTCTCAACCTATAACTTTCGTTTACTTTATGCCAGCCAGTATAGATGAAAAGAGAATCCCAAGACGTAACCCGCGAACAGGCCACGTACAACTGACCATGAGCGAAACATTGAACAGTATCTAGAAGTACTCCACAGCAGTTAAACGTCTGTCCCTGAGATTTGTTTATTGTCATCGCGTAACTAAGCTTAACCGGGAACTGTTTGCGCTTAAAGTTAACTGGGGTGTCGCTAGCTTCTAGTGTTATCCTGGGAATCATAACCTGTTCTCCCCGGTGACTACCACCTAAGGTCTTACCAATTATAATGTTCGCTTTCAAGTTAGTTACCAAGACTCTTGATCCGTTACACAATTTAGGCGGTGAAATGTTCCTGACAACCATCACAACACTTCCAATCTTCACTTTAAGTTGATGTGGTGGAAGAAAAGGGCTTGTCAAAGCGTTAAACACAGAAGTCTGGACATCAGTTCCTTCCTCGACCGGGGTGTCTACACTAAAGTATGTCTTCTCCTCTCCCTTAGTTTTCTTTTGTATCATAGAGTTAACACTGTCGACATCATCATTTGTGGGTGATATGATTGCTCGTTGTTCAAAATAGGAAATGTTTAAGAAGTTTTCCTCCAAATCACCATAAACCTTTTCCACTAACTCTTCACGTGTTTTGACTTGAATACCGAACCCCTCCTCAAGTTCCAAAGGTCCGTGTTTCTGGGATCCGAGTTCCAGCAACTTGCGCGCAAACGTAATGTTTTTTTCATCACCTTTCCTTAGACGCACATTTTCAGTCAATTCCAACTTTGTTATGTCCCGCCACATATAACTGGACTTTATACAATGTTCTAATTCATCACATTTACCTCCACCTCGAATGACAGGTAATATTTGCCTGAAATCTCCAGCGCAGACGAACACTTTTCCCCCCATAAACCGTTCATTACCCAAGATGTCTCTCAACGTTATATCAAGAGCTGTTAACGTATTCTTGTTCGCCATCACGATCTCATCCCACACGATTAACGATGTCATCTCCAACAACTTTGCAAGTTCAAAATTCTTCTTAACAGAACACCCTCTTATTTCATTATACTCCATCAATGGTATCTTAAACATGTTATGGGCGGTTCGACCCCCGTTAAGAACAGTAGCTGCTATACCTGAAGACGCTACAGCTAACGCTATCTTCCCCTCGGACCGCACAGTATCAAGTAACATATTCAAGATGAAGGACTTTCCTGTGCCTCCGGCAGCGTTTACAAAGATTCCATTATTCTCATACTTCTGTTGGTTATTCACCCTATACATGACCACATCATATACCTGTCTCTGTTTATCATTTAAGAGGTCTTGTTTTGATTGAACCTGTTTTTTCAACTTTTCCTTGTTGTAAGACTTCTCTCTTCGAATAACGTTTGAAGTCTTCTCTCCACCTCTAGAAGCAGGTAAGCCGTAAGTGGTGATAAGGCCTCCTCCACAGTTCCAAACATGTTTTTGGATATCGTCTAACGCGTCCAAGTAGATTTCCTCGTTATACTCTGTTAGGTTGTTCTGGTGAAGGAAATCGCTTGCAAATAGATCCTTGGTCTCCTCCCAGATACCGGATTGGTCCTCAAGGTCTGAAAACACCAACATGCTGGCGTACGTTTCTCTGAGACGGTACCTGTCGTTGGTGTGATTGATTATCTCTAAGATAGTAGTCTTACATTTCTCCACATCACTCAAGAGACCCAAGGCCTTGACAGCCTCTCGGTAAGAGGGATATGTCACACCCTCGACTGTTCTGAGATCCTCAAAGGAAGTAGGGCCCGCCTTATGTGTCAACAACAACCTAAGGTAAAACAACTCAACAGTTTTAGTGGAAACAGCACGAATACGTCCCAAAGAAAAGGTGTTACCTTTTCTTTCTCTCCAAACCGAATGGGCCTTGTCAAAACAGAAATGTTGAGGCATCTGATGATAATACAACGTGGAGACGAACTTCTCATCAGATTTCGCACACAACTTGAAGAAAGCGGTTAATTGGGTATCTTGTTTTGCTTTCGCTGTTACGGTCCCTTTAGATGAGTTTTCGTCATAAAACACCTCGTTTTCGCCCTCAAGGTGTAAGTCGAGAGAGGATACCGGGGGATAACTTTTGTATATGTCAAACCCGAATTTCTTCCATGTTGCTTCATTCGCATTTATATATCTCGCCTCTTGGAAGTTCTTAATTTCATTCACGGTCCCATCTTTTGTAGTTTTACTGAACAGGACCCTATCACACCCCTTGTTTACATACTTCGTGACATAAGCTATAGCTTTAATCGAATTTGAACATTCAACGTTGATGTGGGCGTCATACTTCACACACAGATAGGGGCTGTAAGGAACAACCCAAGAGTTGTCAATAACCTTCTTCACTCCTTTAACCTTGGTAACAAAAGATTCCCCGCCTTCTCCGATGGACCTACGTTTGTACTCAGGGTACCCATTGTTACCGAACATTAAGTCGTTTCTACAGGTCTTAGGAAAGCCCTTTCCACATGTCGAAGCGGTTGGCTTAGATTTCTGGCAACATAGGAGAGACTCATCGTACCCCTTACACGGTCCATGGATCATACACCTTGTAACGACATCATACAACCTGGGTTCAGCTTCTTTGTTGGGGATTTCAGCGGATATCATACGTGAAACCCTTTCAGCTGTCACACGCTCATTCATCCATAAGAGGATGTGAACATGAGGAAGTCCACGTTTTTGCCATTCCACACCATAAAGATGCGCCTTCACCCTTCCGAAGATCTGTTTAGATACCAAATCATGCATCAAACTATCAACCTTCAACTTGAATACTCTACTAATTAAATCTGGGCGGTCCCCGATCGACCGTATTCCAGCAGAACCTGTATCATCCATAGCAACTTGCAGCTCCCGCCAATGCGGGTTCATAGTGAAGGTTATGAAATAGTCAGGAGATCCATAACACGTAACATATGTAAGCGCATCTTGTTGGCGCTCTTTCATATATCTGGGACTTCCAATGAAAGTACTGGGCAACACAACCCTTTGACCTGTATCAGCGACTTTATCGCTTCCAAGACATAATATGTCTGCTCTTTCTTTTCGGATCCGTTTCTGGTTCATTTCGAGGTATGACAACCTATTACTTTCTACTTTCACGTAGTTATCCACAACAAACTGTTGAAACAGTCTCCTACACTTGGTTATGTGGTTGAAAACGCCTTCCCGCTCCATATAAAGAAAGGAGTAGAACATACACGGGGATAAACGCTTGTAAGTAGACGAAGTTGATGGCCCCGTAGAGGCGTCACACTCATCTTCTTCAGGCGGTTCAAGACCTCTAACACGGACTTTGGATAACCTTTCCATGGAATGAAAATATCCGATGTCACCGTTTGGGATCAACAAAGGATACTGGAAAGCATCGTAATGGAACTTCAAATGGCTCAAACTTGTAGTCTTGAAGTTCGAACCGGGCAAAGGGGAAGTAACTGTTATCTCCAATGGATCTCTATTGGGTTCAAAGCTAACAATCCCACCAACCTGTGATGAAGCAGACGGAAGGTGATACAGACCCTTATGTTCCTTGGTTTTGATCCCGTCTGCCGCTCTCAGCGTGATAGACACAGCAGGCATACTTTCCGTCTTATTAACGTGTTCACTAACTAATGTTTTACACGTTTCAAATTCCTTCAAAATCGGGTTTAGACATTCATTATACTGAACCAAGTAATCATAGAACATGGAAATGATATCCTCGTTTGAACTCACTTCCTTCCTCTCTCTCTTTCGGCGCTTAAGAGTTTTTTCGTTTTTCGCCTTTCGATCCATGTTTTGTACACGTAACTTAATCTGGTCTTCCTTATCATGATAGAAGTATAAGTCCAGGAATGAAGAAATAGGTTTCCAAAAAGGGTTCTTTTTACCTGCGATCGCTTCGGGGTTGAGATGTCCAATGGTATGGTATATTTTCCCTTGAATCTTGTAACACAATGTTAGTTCGCTCGGGTCATGGAGTTTGCTTGAAGTGGTAAATGATGTGAAACAGAACAACGCGTTGAACCCACAGATCTTGTCCAGGAACCGTTTAGATAACGGAGAATTTCCTTCGTACATACTTTTAATACCGTTTTTAAGCTCTGAAAACTGGATTTGAGGCGTTTGTCCTTGCTTACAACAAATAGTCTTACGTTCTCCTGCCCATAAAAGCAATTTACAAAGCTTACATTTGAAGTCCCCTATTGTACCAATATTATGGAGCGGTATCTTTGCTTGGTCTCGTAAATAACCTTCAAGCGTATCAGATATTACTGCTATTGAATCCACATAATCCGCCCTAAAATTCTTATCTTTGCGTTCCTTTCTGACCATATTTAAGTGATTAATCGTCGATTCAGACAAATCTTTATCCCCGATGAGCCCAGCTCGTAACAATTTCAACTGTTCTTTTACTGCTTTTAACTCGGAACGCCTCTGTTTCTTATTCTTCAACAAAACCTGTCGATGCATCTTTTCCGTCTCACGTTCTTCCCTTTTCTTGATTCTGGCATCCCTTTCCGCCTCTTTAGCTGCTTCTCGTTCTTTCTTTAACCTCTTTTTTTCTTGCAAACGTTGCAAACATTGTTGTTCCAATTCAAGCCGCCTCTCTCGAACAATCCGTATATTCTCCGCCACCGAGTCGACGAACTGATCCGGTACACCCTCCTCGTCTGGTCCACTTCCTTGGTCTTGTCCACTTCCGCTTCCCGTCGAAGTGACTGAACTCACAGTAGCACTCCCAGCTTCAACGACCTCACCAGAGACCTGGTTAAGTTCCGTGTTTTTCCTCTTACAACAGTACTTCTTGAGCTTATCAATCTTTCTCTGGGCTTTAAATCTTCTCTCGAGGTAGTACTTCTGATACTCAACGTGATCAGCTTTTGCTCCCGCTTTTATAAAATTCTTAAACCCAGTAAAGTAATGTTTCTCAAACCCTTGCAGAGCTTTCTCCGAAACATCCCCATTGTAAACTCCAAGATGTTCAAAGTCTGAATCCTTGTACTCGAACTGTCGATTCTTCTTTAATGTGTCGTTAAACGACAACACTTTGCGATGAAACAACTTTATAGACTCTCTGACAGAAAATCCCTTGGAAGACTTATAGAGATCAGGAAACTTGACTGCATGTTCACGTTTCAAAACAGCCAAATCCTTTACACCGAGAGACTTTTTATTAATCTTCTTCACTTCAGTAACCCACTTCCAGAAATGCCGATTTCTTCGTACTTTCTCCGCTGGTGCCTCACCCATGTTGTGTATAGTAACCGTATAAATCGTTTTCTTCCAGACCGTCCTCGCGCCAGATCACTGTTAAAACACTCACCCCGGTCCATGACCCCCTGTTACCTTTTGTTCGGGTCACGCACTTTCGTTCAGAAATCTTAGTTTTGACCATTTCCATTTTTATTTAATTAATAGATTCTCTTGGCAATATTTCGTAAAGATTCTCTTAGCAATATTTTGTAAAGATTTTCTTGGTAATATTTCGTAAAGATTCTCTTGTTAACATTTGGTAAAGATTCTCTTGGCAATATTTCGTAAATATTTTCTCATTAATATTTCGTAAAGATTCTTTTGTCAGAATTCCGTAATTCCGTTTTTATGTATATAGATTCTCTTGGCAATATTTCGTAAAGATTCTCTTAGCAATATTTCGTAAAGATTCTCTTGGTAATATTTCGTAAAGATTCTCTTGTTAACATTTGGGAAAGATTCTCTTGGCAATATTTCGTAAATATTTTCTCATTAATATTTCGTAAAGATTCTTTTGTCAGAATTCCGTAATTCCGTTTTATGACTCATTTCCGGAGTAGGAGGTTCGAAGGTTTAGAGAGAAATATTTTTTTATGTATACACCCATATTGTTGTGTATAGTAACCGTATAAATCGTTTTCTTCCAGACCGTCCCCGCGCCAGATCACTGTTAAAACACTCACCCCGGTCCATGACCCCCTGTTACCTTTTGTTCGGGTCACGCACTTTCGTTCAAAAAT
>NC_134820.1:15097045-15102045 GCF_046742065.1 Oratosquilla oratoria | reverse complement strand
TAGTCGTTCCAGAACAATCACCAGTCAACCAAACGCCAGGCCTTCAGGTGTTATGGTACGACTTTTATACACTCGTGTACTTTGGGTTCGCGAACACACAGTACAGCGAAACGGGAGACGAGGCAGACCCCAATTGGAAGACCATTTGGTGATATAGAAGTCTTTCTAGAAGTTGATTTAGAAGCAAAGATTTAGTTGTATTTTATATTAATCTATTTATTTCTATTTCGATTCATTTTGGTTAGTTTTGGTTTATTATATTCTGTTTTTGTTTTATTTGATTTTGATTCGTTTGATTTTGTTTTGATTTAGAATGAGCTTAGATTACGTTTTGTCTACGTAGTTCGATGATATTGTTCTAAGATAAATTAATGTTATTCACATTTAGAAGTTTAAGACTATCTCGATTAATTCTTCTTCGGTTAAGTGGTTGGTTTGTTTTGTTGAGATCAACACCAAAATATTCTATTTGTAATTCAGACTGAAAGAAAATATGAGACATCTGAGAAATACTTTTTGACATCAGAGAAATATATTTTCTTAATAAAAACCTTTCTTACCTTTTAGAATTTTTTCTTTCTATGAGGGAGTGCAAAATATCGAAACTTGGCGGTTTCATCCGTAAATACGCGTGGAATCGCGATTCGTCTCTCCTCAGTTCATGGTGGTATTCTCCATACCGATCTCTTCTTCTTCTGATGGGATGAACCCAGTGTTGCCGTTTCTGTCTTTTGCTGTCGAGCAATATGAACGCACTCACGAAATCCTCCATCGCGACTGATTCTTGGGCAAGTCGCTCAGACGCTCTGCTCCGCCCCGCTCCTCTCCGCTTGTAGTGTGAACACCTAACCGCTCCGCTTGTAGTGTGAACAAAGCCTTATACATACGGGAGACCTCACTGCCTCTACGCGTCGCTAGTGTTGATGATATGCGTAGATACTACCAGGAAATATTGATATATATTGACTTTTCTCACTTAAATTATTCATGATTAATAAATCATGTACCATGTGATTCTTACTTTACTATCATCAAGTCACCTAACATATCTTCTTTTCATATTCTCTCCTGTTATTACCGTCTCCTTACTCTATTCTATTTATATTGCATTTTCGTTCGTTCTTAATATTCATTCTTACGCAAGATATTTATTAACGTTCCCGGTGGTATCCACGCATGGCGCCAACACTGGCGACACGGGGAGTTAGCGAGGTCCTCCTCATGTATAAACGTCCAGAGTCCATTCTGCTCACTATTCCTTTGAAAAAAAAAAAAAGCATACCTACGAAACTGGTCAGGAATAAACTCAAACTAAGACTCTTGTGTTTCCTACGCCCACATATGTCTCAATATCGTAATTAGATTTGAATTCATGTATTGTCCCTACTTGGAGTATATCGCCTAAGCTATTGCAAGTATTTATGCGTCTATATGGAAAACTGTATTTCTTTACATCCGGTGGGTGTGTATGTGTGGGTGTGAGTGTGTCTGTCTTTTTGTCAGTGTATGCACCCGCAAGTGTGTGTGTTGTACTTATACAAGTACGTGCATACATGATTGATCATGTGTTTGCATATGAGGACTTTCCTATTTATATGTAAATGCAGTATGTACTCGTGTTTATATATATATATATATATATATATATATTATATATATATATATATATATATATATATATATGAGTGGAAGGGTGGTGAGATAAACACCGAGTAATGTTGGAGTGTAAATTTACTGACGTTTCGTCCTTAACAGGACTTCTTCAGAGTATGAGTACATAAGCATAAAATCAACATATATATACACGCGTTCATGTCCGCGTTCCTGCTAACCCACGCCACTCGAGTCCGCTTGTTCTCTCCCGGCGGATGAGTCGTCCGGACATTTGAGACAGTTTGATGAATCCGTCCCTGTGATTAAGGCAAGGCTGAGATGCTATATATGCTGCCTCAACTAGTTTCCTCTTTTCCTTTTCTAACCCCTGTTGTAAAATCTCTACCCCGCTCCGGTTGGGAAGGTGTCCAAGTTTGTCCACATGAACCACCAATGCGTTGGAAGTGCGGTGGGCTTTTAGGTCGTTCTTGTGTTCGTATGTTCGCTTGCGTAGACCTCTCCCAGTTTCTCCAAAGTAGCTCAGTTCACAGCTGCTACATGGAAACTAGTTGAGGCAGCATATATAGCATCTCAGCCTTGCCTTAATCACAGGGACGGATTCATCAAACTGTCTCAAATGAAACTAGTTGAGGCAGCATATATAGCATCTCAGCCTTGCCTTAATCACAGGGACGGATTCATCAAACTGTCTCAAATGTCCGGACGACTCATCCGCCGGGAGATGAGGAAACAAGTAGACTCGAGTGGCGTGGGTTAGCAGGAACGCGGACATGAACGCGTGTATATATATGTTGATTTTATGCTTATGTACTCATACTCTGAAGAAGTCCTGTTAAGGACGAAACGTCAGTAAATTTACACTCCAACATTACTCGGTGTTTATCTCACCACCCTTCCACTCATTCTGTCGTCCTTCTGTCCAATATATATATATATATATATATATATATATATATATATATATATATACATATATTATATATATATTTATATATATACAATATACATATATACAGTATATATATATATATATATATGTATATATATATACATATATATATATGTATATATATATATGTATATATATATGTATATATGTATATATACTTTCTGGTGGAAGGTAAGTTGAGAGTGGAGGACAGATGGAGAAAGAGGAAAGGGACAAAAGGTAGGGAGGTGCTTAGAGTGAACTCGTTAAATGAAGAGGAAAAGGAGAAGGAGTACAAGAAGAAGCTGAAGGAGGAGTGGGAGGGAGTGAAGGATAGAGTGGAGGTAGGTGTGGAGGAGGAATGGGGATGGTTCAAGGAGGGAGTCACAAAGTGTGCAAAGATGGTGTGTGGAACAAGAAGGACAGGAGGAAATAGAAGGAAGGGTAGTGAATGGTGGGATGAGGCCACAGGCACGTATCGCCTGGGCCTGAACCTGAGCCTCGTCTCGCCTCGCCCGGGCCTGGGCCTGCGCCTTGCCTCGCCCCACCTGGGCCTCGCCTCGCAGCGTCTCGGTCTGGGCCTCGCCTCAGCCTCGTTCTTGACCTGGGCCTCAGCCTCGCGTCGCAGCGTCTCGACTTGGGCCTCGGTTCGCCTCGCTTCGGCCTGTGCCTGGGTCTGAACCTCGGCTCTCCTCGCCTCGGCCTGGGCATGGTCCTCGGCTCGGCTCACCTCGCCTGGGCCTCGTCTCGCAGCGTCTCGGCCTCGGCCTCGGCCTGGCACTCAGCTCGCATAGCCTCGTCCTCGGCTTGAGCCTTGGCTCGCCTCACGTGGGGGTGGGCCTCAGCTCGCCTCGCCTCGGTTTGGGCCTGGGCCTGGACCTCGCCTCGTAGCGTCTGGGCCTAGACTAAGGCCGAAGAGAGGCGAGACCCTGGCCAAGACGCTGCGAGGCAAGGCCTAGGCCCAGGCCGAGGCGAGGTGAGGCCCTGGCCGAGACGCTGCCAGGTGAGGCCCTGGCCGAGACGCTGCGAGGCGAGGCCTAGGCCCTGGCCGAGACGCTGCAAGGCAAGGCCCAGGCCCAGGGCGAGGCGAGGCGAGCCAATGCCCAGGCCGAGACGCTGCGAGGCGAGGCCTCGGTTGTTATGAAACAGTGGCCGACTGTAAGTTGCATATTTCGACTACCGCCTGGGGTTTGTAAACATTGGTTGGAGAGGGTAGTAGACATCCCTGCTGCTGAGCATTCGAGGGGTTCGAAGAAACGGAAGTTTATGACCTGAATTTCGCAAAATGACGACGCAACGTTCAACTTACACATACCTTTATCAGTTTACAGAAATTGAAGTTTGTAACATTTAATAAATACATTCTGTCAGAAATTTATTTTTTCTCCTAAAACCTTTTCTTGATGAGAAATATTAACGAAAATCAACTGATAGTGACACAGAAATTTTATCAATTTAGTCACAAGATCGGATTATTCAAAATCACATTAGCTAATATATATATATATATATATATATATATATATATATATATATATATATATATATATCTGGCCAAGACGCTGCAAGGCGAGGCCTAGGCCCTGGCCGAGACGCTGCGAGGCCAGGCCCAGGCCCAGGCCGAGACGCTGCGAGGCGAGGCTCAGCCCCAGGCCGAGACGCTGCGAGGCGAGGCTCAGTCCCAGGCCCAGGCCGAGGCCCAGACCGAGGGCCAGGCCTCTGCCGAGACGCTGCGAGTCGAGGCCCATGCTGATGCCAAGGCGAGGCGAGCCGAGGCCCAGGCCAAGACCCTGCGAGGCGAGGCCCAGGCCCAGGCCGAGACGCTGCGAGGCGAGGTTCAGCCCCAGGCCGAGACACTGCGAGACGAGACTCAGTCCCAGGCCCAGGCCGAGGCCCAGGCCCTGGCCGAGACGCTGCGAGTCGAGGCCCATGCTGATGCCAAGGCGAGGCGAGCCGATGCCCAGGCCAAGACGTTGCGAGGCGAGTCGAGCCGAGGCCCAGGCCAAGACGCTGCGAGGCGAGGCCTAGGCCCATGCCGAGACGAGGCGAGGCGAGGCTCAGTCCCAGGCCGTGACGCTGCGAGGCGAGGCTCAGTCCCAGGCTCAGGCCGAGGTCCAAGCCTAGGCCAGGCGAGGCAAGGCCCAGGCCCAGGCCGAGACGCTGCGAGGCGAGGCCCAGTCCCAGACCCAGGACGAGGCCCAGGCCCAGACCCAGGCCAGGCGAGGCGAGCCGAGGCCCACGCCGAGACTCTGTGAGGCGAAGCTCAGTCCCAGGCCGAGACGCTGCGAGGCGAGGCCCAGTCCCAGGCCGAGGCCCAGGCCAGGTGAGGCGAGCCGAAGCTCAGGCCGAGACGAGGCGAACCGAGGCCCCGGCCGAGACGCTGCAAGGCGAGGCTCAGTCCCAGGCCGAGACGCTGCGAGGCGAGACCCAGTTCCAGTCCCAGGCCGAGGCCCAAGCC
>NC_134820.1:15089545-15094545 GCF_046742065.1 Oratosquilla oratoria | reverse complement strand
CTAAAACCTTTTTTGGATGAGAAATATTAACGAAAATCTACTGATAATGACACAGAAATTTGATCAATTTAGTCACAAGATCGGATTTTTCAAAATCAAATTAGGAACATGGAAGGAAATGAGGAAGGGGAAGACTGGATCCAGGTGGCCAGGCGCCATGTAAACAAACGAAGGCCGGATGATTTTGGTGAAGAAGAAGGGGCTAGCAAAAATGTAAAGATTAGAAATATAGATAAGAGCAGCACAATGGAAGGTGAAGATAATAATTTCAATGGATCTAATGATTGGGGGGGGGGATACCAACTTCCCCCGATTAGCAAGCCTAGAGGAAAAACTTGAGAAAATGACCGAACATTGGAAGAGTACGTTCGGTCAACTTACACGGATTGCGCAGAGAGTTGAAGAGAAGAATTGGAAGAACTAGAGAAGGTCAACAAAAACCTAACTAAAGAAATAGAAGAATTAAAAAGACAGTTAAAAGAAGTAAAAGATGAGAATGAGGAATTAAAAAGGAATAATAAAGAGAATAAAGAGTCCATAGCAAAAGAAACACAGGGTTGGAAGAAAATCCAAGAGAACAACAAAATTGTATTTAACGATATAGTGACACAGCAGATGAAAGAACAAACTGAAGACAGTTATTAAAGTGATGAGGGAGAAGGAGAATATAGTAAGAGACTTAGCACATAAAAAGAAGTGTATAATTATATTAGGGATGGAAGACAAGTATAATCTAAATAGGACTACAAGAATAAAGGAGGAAAAGGAAAAAGTAAATAATATAATAGAAGTAGTTCAAGAAGATGAACCTGAAATAGGAAAACAAAATGAAGAAATATATAGGCTCGGGAAATATAATACGGATAAGACCAGACCAATTAAGGCTAAATTCAGGTCACAAAAGACGGCAGAGAATATCTTAGCAAAAACCGGGAAACTAGCAGACAGTGAGCAACATAAAAAGATATGGATAAAAAGAGAAATAAATAAAAAGGAAAGAGAGGATGAGAAATAAAAAAGACTAAAAGGCAGGAAAAAAAAGAAAAGAAAAGAACAGAGACACAAAAAGAGAAACTCTAGTGGATATAAAAGTGAGGAAATGGTTCATAGCAGAGAAAAACGGAAGGGAAACAGAAAACACGATGGAAGTAGCAGAAAATTAAAAGTGTCTTACACAAATATAGATGAATTAATAACAGGCTTGAACGAACTGAATGATTACCTGAAGGAAAAAGAACCGGACATAATGGGAATTGTAGAGACAAAATTGAAAGGTCCACTACCACCTAACAGTGTAGGAAATGGAGCATATAATTGTTGGATTAGAAATAGATATGGATGAAGAATTTCAAAGTTATATGAGCTTCTTTGCGGATGATTCAAAATTGTTGAAAAAAGTGAACACTGAAGAAGATTGTGAGTCGCTACAGAGTGATTTCAATAAAGTATGGGAATGGAGAAGGAAGTGAGAGATGGAATTCAATATCAAGAAGTGTAGTATAATGGAATTTGGAAGAAGCAAAAAAAGAATAGTGAGATCATATAAATTGGGAGAAGAAGAAATAAAAATGTAGAAAATGAGGACCTAGGAGTTATTATTATGAATAATATGTCCCCTGAGAAGCATATAAACAGAATTTTTGGAGAAACTTATAATTTGATAAGAACAATTAAAGTGGAATTTACATACCTGGACGAAGAAATGGTGAAGAAAATACTAGTTACCTTGATAGGACCAAGATTGGAATATAGAGCGACGATGTGGTCACCAAGTACAAAAAATGTATAACAAAACTTGAAAGAATACAAAGAGCAATTACAAAACTAGCACCAACAGTCTCAGAACTATCATATCAAGAGAGACTAACAAAACTTGAACTACAGACATTAGAACAAAGAAGAGAGAAAGGACACTTGATAACTATTTATAGAATCATGAAAGGTATAGAAACTATTGATAGAGAGGATCTAATAAAATGTGATAGTAGAAATACAAGAGGGCACGGAAAGAAAATGAAGAAAGACAGTTATAGAAGGGACCTGAAAAAGAACAGCTTTCCCCACAGAGTAATAGACATCTGGAACAAGTTGGACGAAAAAGTGGTCTGTGTAAAAACAATTCATGAATTTAAAAACAGTTTAGATAAAGTGAGATATAAAGACGGAACACCACGAGCATAGCTCCCCTTCCCGTAAAATACAACTAGGTAAACACACACACACACACACACACACACACACACACACACACACACACACACACACACACACACACACACACACACACACACACACACACACACACACACACACACACGCACGCACGCGCACACACACACACACACACACACACACACACACACACACACACACACACACACACACACACACACACACACACACACACACACACACACAAACACACACACACACACACACACACACACACACACACACACACACACACACACACACACACACACACACACACACACACACACACACACACACACACACACACACACACACACACACACACACACACACACACACGACTCGGTGGCGCAGTTGATAGAGCGCTGGACTGGAAAGTACGGTGGTGCTCGCAGTACCCAGTTCGATTCCTGCCCAGAGCCGAAATTATTTCGGTATCGCTGTGCTTCGGGTCGTTACTCTGACTCTCGTGGGCGGGGAGTTGGGTGTGTGTGTGTGTGTGTGAAAGGTCATAGCATTACACAGGGGAACACTTTTTCAGTAACTTTGAGTTGCATTGGATATTCTAACGGATTTTGAAAGAGTTTTAGGCGCTGATTTCAAATCTGAAATTAGTTTTTCTCTACAAGCTCTAGTTTGTATGCAATTTGAGGTTAATGAAATTGTACATATGTGAACTTGCGTAAACCATGTATAAGCATTTTAACGTCCATAGCTTCTAATATTTTGATCATTCTTCTTTTGTTTCAGTTCAAACATGGCTTCCAGAATGAGACATCATTGCAGAAACAAGCCTTCTGCTACATATGTGGATGCTACACACTCAATCGTCAGAGACGTAACATATCCTCGTTCGTCAAGCGTGCCTACAAGGCATATTTTGAAGTTCATCTTGGTGATCAAGACAAGCAATGGGCTCCTCATGTTGTGTGCCACAATTGTGAGGAAATGCTTCGAGACTGGACCAAAGGAAAACGCAAAGGTCTGCCTTTTGGAGTTCCAATGATTTGGCGCGAACCCACCAACCATGTAACTGACTGTTATTTCTGCATGGTAAACACAACGGGTGTTGGGAAGAAAAACCGACATAAGATTACGTATCCGAACATTCCCTCAGCTATTCGGCCTGTTCCGCACTCTGAAGAAGTACCTGTTCCAGTTTTCAAAGGCTTGCCTTCATCGGACGATAAAGACATTGGACATGATACAAGCCAGCAAGACAGTTGTGACAGTGAATTGTCAGAAAAGTGTTCACAATCGGAGGACTGTTCTTCAGACACTGAACCTTTCCCCGTCCCTAAGCCTCTTCCCCAGGCTGAACTGAATGATTTAGTGCGGGATTTAGGTCTTTCAAAGAAAGCAGCAGAGCTTTTGGCATCAAGATTACAAGGCAGAAATCTTGTTGATCACTCTGTTAAAGTATCATATTTCAGAAAGCGTGACCAGCTTTTTGTGACCTTCTTTTCAAAAGACAGACAGTTTGTTTACTGCCATGACATCCCAGGGCTTCTCAAAGAACTGGGTGTACCTTACTATAGTCCTGCTGAATGGAGACTCTTTTTAGACAGTTCAAAACGCAGTCTAAAGTGTGTTCTTTTACATAATGGCAATGTTTATGGAGCAGTACCTGTCTGGTTACTCAGTGCATTTGCGGGAAGACTATGATGATTTGAGATTGGTCATGGACTTATTTAAGTATCTTGACAACAATTGGATAATTTGTGTAGACTTAAAGATGGTCAACTTTCTTCTTGGACAACAGAAAGGTTTCACCAAGTTTCCATGTTTCCTCTGTATGTGGGACAGCCGAGCACGAGACAGACATTGGGTCCAGAAGGACTGGCCTATTCGTGACACCCTTGAAGCAGGCATGCCAAATATCATACAAGACCCAATTGTAAACAGAGATAAGATCATCTTTCCTCCTCTTCACATCAAATTAGGTTTGATGAAACAATTTGTCAAGGCACTGGAAACCGAAGGTGAATGTTTCCAACACATCATCACAGCTTTACCAGGGTTATCATTTGAGAAGATCAAAGCAGGCGTGTTTGATGGCCCACAGATTCGAACCCTAATTCGTGATGATCAGTTTGTCCCTAAGATGACCGCTTTAGAAAGGGCAGCATGGTTATCCTTTGTGGCAGTCGTTCAGAACTTCCTTAGAAACAATAAGGCGGAGAACTACAGTGAACTTGTGAACAGAATGCTCCTCGCTTTTCGTGATCTCGAGTGCAACATGAGCATCAAGCTTCATTTTTTGAACAGCCACCTTGATCAGTTCCCTGACAGCCTGGGGGCTGTGAGTGACGAACAAGGAGAACGATTCCACCAAGACCTAAAGATCATGGAAGAACGCTACCAAGGGCGCTGGGACAAAAGTATGATGGCTGACTACTGCTGGAGCATTAAACGAAATTGCCCAGATGAAATGTACAAACGCAAAAGTTACAAACGCAAATTCCTGCCTGAAAAAAATACACAAAGAAATTGATAAGCTTCCATCAGCTGTGGTGATGTTCTGAAGGATGCTAATCTAACTTTGGGATAGATGTACTGTTAATGTTCTGTTTCTTTTGCCTTAATAAATGTACAGAAATGGCTTTCATACTGTTTTAAGATTCAAGTGAACAAAAGAATTGTGTCTGATATTGCAATTTCCTATAATAACGAAAATTTAAAAAATAAATAAAAATGTCAAATTGCATAAAATCTGTAGCTTGCAGACAAAACCGGACTTCAGATTTGAAATCAGCACACTCAAGTTGACTATAAAAAAGTCTTTT
>NC_134820.1:15077045-15084545 GCF_046742065.1 Oratosquilla oratoria | reverse complement strand
CGTCCTGGGCCCTGGACTGTGCCTCGCCTCGCAGCGTCTCGGCCTAGGACTAAGTCTCGCCTCGCAGCGTCTCGGCCTGGGCCTCGGCTCGCCTCGCCTCGGCCTGGGCCTGGGCCTCGCCTCGCAGCGTCTCGGCCAAGGCCCCGCCACGTCTCGGCCTGGGCCTGGACCTCGCCTCGTCTCGGCTCGGCCTGAGTTGGGCCTCGGCTCGCCTCAACTCGGCCTCAACATGGGCCATGACTCGCAGCGTCTATGCCTGGGCCTCGGCCTGGACTTGGGACTGAGCCTCGCCTCGCAGGGTCTCGGCTTGGGCATCGGCTCGCCTCGCCTCGGCCTGGGCCTAGGTCGTGCCTCGCAGCGTCTCGGACAGGGCCTAGGACTCGCTTTGCAGCGTCTCGGCCTGGGCCTAGGCCTCGCCTCGCAGCGTCTTGGCGAGGGCCTCGCCTCGCCTTGGCCTCAGTCTAGGCCTCGACTCGCAGCGTCTCGGCTTGGGCCTCTGCTCGCCTCGCCTGAGCCTGGGCCTCGGCTCGTTTGGCCTGGGACTGGGCCTTGCCTCGCAGCGTCTCGGCCTGGGACTGAGCCTCGCCTCGCAGCGTCTCGGCCAGGGCCTCGCCTCGCCTCGGCCTGGGCCTAGGCCTCGCCTCGCCTGGGCCTCAGCCTAGGCCTCGACTCGCAGCGTCTCGGCTCTGGCATCGGCTCGCCTCTCCTTGGCCTCAGCCTTGGCCTCGACTCGCAGCGTCTCGGCCAGGGCCTCGGCTAGCTTCGCCTGGGCCTGGGCCTCGGCCTGGGACTGGGACTGAGCCTTGCCTCGCAGTGTCTCGGCCTGGGCATCGGCTCGCCTCGCCTCGGCCTGGGCCTGGGCCTTGCCTCGCCTTTCCTGGGCCTGGGCCTCTGCCTGGGCCTGGGACTGAGCCTCGCCTCGCAGCGTCTCGGCTGCGAGGCGAGGCTCAGTCCCAGGCCGAGACGCTGCGAGGCGAGGCCCAGTCCCACGCCCAGGCCAGAGAAGGCGAGCCGAGGTCCTGGCTGAGACGCTGCGAGATGACGTCCAGGCCCTGGCCGAGGCGAGGCGAGCCGAGGCCCAGGCCGAGACGCTGCGAGGTGAGGCTCAGCCTAGCCCCAGGCCGAAGCGAGGCGAGGCCCTGGCCGAGACGCTGCGAGTCGAGGCCTAGGTCCTGGCCGAGACGCTGCGAGGCAAGGCCCAGGCCCAGGCCCAGGCCAGGCGAGGCGAGGCTCAGTCCCAGGCCGAGACACTGCGAGGCGAGGCCCAGTCCCAGCCCCAGGCCGAGGCCCAGGCCCAGGCAAAGCGAGCCGAGGCCCTGGCCGAGTCGAGGCTCAGGCTGATGCCAAGGCGAGGCGAGCCGAGGCCCTAGCCAAGACGCTGCGAGGCGACGCCTAGGCCCAGGTCGAGGCGAGTCGAGGCCCTGGCCGAGATACTGCGAGGCGAGGTCTAGGCCCGGCCGAGACGCTGCGAGCAGAGGCCTAGGCCCTGGCCGAGACGCTGCGAGGCAAGGCCCAGGCCCAGGACGAGGCGAGGCGAGGCTCAGTCCCAGTCCCAGGCCGAGACGCTGTGAGGTGAGGCCCAGTCCCAGGCCCAGCCCCAGGCCCAGGGCGAGGCCCAGGCCCAGGCAACGCGAGGCCCTGGCCGAGCCTCCGCGAGGCAACACCCAGGCCCAGGCCGAGGCGAGGCGAGCCGATGCCTAGGCCAAGACGCTGCGAGGTGAGGCTCAGTTCCAGGCCGAGACGCTGCGAGGCGAGCCTCAGTCCCAGGCCCAGCACGAGGCCCAGACCCAGGCCAGGCAAGGCGAGCCGAGGCCCTGGCTGAGACGCTGCGAGATGACGCCCAGGCCCTAGCCGAGGCGAGGCGAGCCGAGGCCCAGGCCGAGACGCTGCGAGGTGAGGCTCAGCGTAGCCCCAGGCCGAAGCGAGGCGAGGCCCTGGCCGAGACGCTGCGAGGCAAGGCCCAGGCCCAGGCCGAGACGCTGGGAGGCAAGGCCCAGGCCCAGGACGAGGTGAGGCGAGGCTCAGTCCTAGGCCGAGACCGCTGCGAGGCGCGGCCTAGGCCCAGGCCCAGGCCCAGGCCCAGGCCCAGGCGAGGCGAGGCGAGGCCCTGGCCGAGACGCTGCGAGTCGAGGCTCAGGCTGATGCCAAGGCGAGGCGAGCCGAGGCCTTAGCCAAGACGCTGCGATGCGATGCGAGGCCTAGGCCCAGGCCGAGGCGAGGCGAGGCCCTGGCCGAGACGCTGCGAGGCGAGGCCTAGTCCCTGGCCGAGACGCTGCGAGGCGAGGCCTAGGCCCTGGCCGAGACGCTGCGAGGCAAGGTCCAGGCCCAGGACGAGGCGAGGCTCAGTCCCAGGCCGAGACGCTGTGAGGCGAGGCCCAGTCCCAGGCCCAGGGCGAGGCCCAGGCCCAGGCAAAGCGAGGCCCTGGCCGAGACGCCGCGAGGCAAGGCCCAGGCCCATGCCGAGGCGAGGCGGGCCGATGCCTAGGCCGAGACGCTGCGAGGCGAGGCTCAGTCCCATGCCGAGACGCTGTGAGGCGAGACTCAGTCCCAGGCCGAGACGCTGCGAGGCGAGCCTCAGTCCCAGGCCCAGCACGAGGCCCAGGCCCAGGGCAGGTGAGGCGAGCCGAGGCCCAGACGCTGCGAGGCGAGTCTCAGTCCCAGGCCGAGACGCTGCGAAGCGAGGCCCAGTCCCAGGCCAGACGAGGCGAGCCGAGGCCCTGGCTGAGACGCTGCGAGATGACGCCGAGGCCCTGGCCGAGGCGAAACGAGCCGAGGCCCAGGCCGAAGCGAGGCAATCTGAGGCCCAGGCCGAGACATTTGGAGGCGAGGCCCAGGCCCAGTCCCAGGCGAGGTGAGGCGAGCCGTGGCCCATACGCAGGCCGAGGCGAGGCGAGCCGAGGTCCAGGTCGAGACGCTGTGAAGTGAGGCCCAGGCCCAGGCTGAGGCCCAGGTGATGCGAGCCGAGGCTCAGTCCCAGGCCGAAGCGAAGCGAGGCGAGGCCCAGACGAAGTGAGTCAAGGCACAGGCACAGGCCGAAGCGAGGCGAGCCGAGGCACAGGCGCAGGCACAGGCCGAAGCGAGGCGAGCCGAGGCACAGGCACAGGCATAGGCCGATACGCTGCTAGGCCAGGCTCAGGCAGGTCCAGACCGAGGCCAAGGCGAGGCGAGGCCCAGGCCGAGATGTTGCGAGGCGACGCCCAGGCCAAAGAGAGATGGGAGCCGAGGCCTAGGTGCAGGGGAGTCGAGGCGAGCCGAGGCCTAGACGCAGGCAGAGATACTGCGAGGCGAGGCCCAGACCCAGGCCGAGGCCTAGGCAAGGCGAGCCAAGTCTCAGGCCCGGGCCCAGGAGAGGCGAGGCGAGGCTCAGTCCTAGGCCGAAGCGAGGCGAGGCCCTAGCTATGGCGAGGCGAGGCCTAGGCCGTGGCCGAGACCCTGCGAGTCGAGGCCTAGGCCCAGGGAGAGGCGAGGCGAGCCGATACCCTGGCCGAGACGCTGCGAGGCGAGGCTCAGTCCCAGGCCCATGCCGAGGCCCAAGCCCAGGCCAGGCCAGGCCAGGCGAGGCAAGGCCCAGGCCCAAGCCGAGACGAGGCAAGCCGATGCCCAGGCCGAGACGCTGTAAGGCGAGGCTCAGTCCCAGGCCGAGACGCTGCGAGACGAGGTTCAGTCCCAGACGGAGACGATGCGAGGCGAGGCTCAGTCCCAGTCCCAGGCAAGGCCCAGGCCGAAACGCTGTGAGGCGAGGCTCAGTCCCAGGCCGAGACGCTGCGAGGCGAGCCTCAGTCCCAGGCCCAGCACGAGGCCCAGGCCCAGGCCAGGCGAGGCGAGTCGAGGCCCAGACGCTGCGAGGCGAGGCTCAGTCCTAGGCCGAGACGCTGCGAGGCGAGGCCCAGTCCCAGGCCCAGGCCAGGCGAGGCGAGCCGAGGCCCTGGCTGAGACGCTGCGAGATGACGTCCAGGCCCTGGCCGAGGCGAGGCGAGCCGAGGCCCAGGCCCAGGCCGAGACACTGCGAGGTGAGGCTTAGCCTAGCAGCCCAGTCCCAGGCCCAGGCCAGGCGAGGCGAGGCGAGCCGAGGCCCTGGCTGAGACACTGCGAGATGACGCCCAGGCCCTAGCCGAGGCGAGGCGAGCCGAGGCCCTGGCCGAGACGCTGCGAGGCGAGGCCTAGCCCCTGGCCGAGAGGCTGCGAGGCAAGGCCCAGGCCTAGGACGAGGCTAGGCGAGGCTCAGTCCCAGGCCGAGAGACGCTGCGGCCTGGGACCTGGGACTACGAGGAAAAAGCTAGTAAAACTTTTAATGTAAAGAACCTACTTGTACTGCCTTTCAACGAGAATTTCGTCAAACTACCACATATTCTTAAGACTTTCAACATTCAAGTAGCATTTAAGAACTCCAATACAGTTAGAAGTCTTTTAATTAAAAACTCTCCATATAAGGAAGAAGGATGTATATATTCAATTCCATGTAAAAATTGCGACAAATGCTATATTGGTCAGGACTGGATAAGAATTAAAAGTAAGGTTAAAACAACATCAGTATAGCGTCAAGAGTGGGCAAATGTCTAATGCCTTATTTATTCACCTAAGGGATTTTAATCATTGTATAAATTGGGAGGGTGCTAAAGAAATTGTTAAAGATAAGTCATATTTGACGAGAAATATAATAGAATCCAGTTTTGATCAAAGATACATTTGTCAATAACTTAAATTTAAGTCATGGTATGTATAAATTAGACAATTTTATTGTGAAAAAAGTAGTAGCCCAAACGTCCGCTGCCGCGAACGGGTCAGGTTGACATTAGATCCTCGCAACCTCTCCTGGTTCCCTCCTTGACCTCATACTCTTTGTATATATTCTTGTGTACTTTTTCTTTTCTATGTACCCTGAGGATGTCTGAATAGACGAAAGCGCTTGGTCATCAGTTTTTCTTTTTCCTTGGTGGTTTTTCCGCATATTTAGAATCACGAGTTTATGTGATTTCTCATGCAAAATGGATACCACGCGCTACTTCCAAGACTTCACTGTTTTCTGCCCTGGACTTTCTCCCTTCGTCACTGAATTCTGTTCAGCTCTCTCCAAGTCCCACAAGATGAAACTTCGACTGAGGTTCCTAAAGCGGTGTTTAGAAGAACAAGTGTTACCCAAGTCTCTTCTCAACAACAGATTGTCAAGTTTGTGTGAGCGACCTTTTGAAGAATTCCAAAGAATTATTCTAATGAAAACATATTGAGATCACGAAAATTGAAGTGAATGCCATGTTCCAAGTTTTGGGATCAAAGAGACGTGAATTTGAACGTGCTATACCGGTGGATTGGAAATCAAGACTGCTTGATTACTGTTATGGTAAAATGAGGTTTGTATGTAATACCCTTAGAATTAAGCTTGACAAAAAACTTGACAGTTTAATCAAAGACAGTAACTGGACCAAACATGCAAATCCAAATTTTGTGATTAATTTGTCCGACAAACCCTTAAGTGATGATGCTAGGTGTGCTTTGGGTTATGGACTTACTTTTGCCACATCCAAACAGGTGGATAGTGTTAGTATAGCCAAAGCCTTTTGTAATCTGGAAAAATTTGGTGATGTATCCAGTGATGATATTAATATTTGCAAAGGTTTTGTGTATAATTCTTTGTCTAACTCTAACCAGCCCACTTGCCCGAAACGTTTTCTCAAAGAGTACAACAATTTAAAGAATGACAAAGAATTGCATGTTACTAAAGCAGATAAAAGTAATAGTGTTGTAATATTGAATAAGATCGATTACATTGACAAAATGGAAACCTTATTAAGTGATGAAAAACACATACACTAAGTTAAAGAAAAATCCTTTAGAGTCCGTCAACAACAAATTTAGATCAAAATTAAAACAACTTTTAAAAGGTCATGACCACTTAATTAAAGAGTTTTCATCCACCTCACCTTCTTTGCCATACATGTATGGATTAATCAAAACTCATAAGCCTAATAACCCGGTGAGACCTATTACTTGTTCTATAGGATCTGCCAGTTATAAGTTATCTAAGTGGCTAGTGTCTATCTTAAGTCCTCTTGTAGGCTCCATCTCTAGTAGCCACATTAAGAACAATGTAGAGTTAGTTGATAAGCTTAACAACCTAAATTTAAATTACCATTTTAAGTTAATAAGTTATGATGTTACCTCGTTATTTACTCGTGTACCGGTTTTTGATTTATTGTTGTATCTTGAAGAAGAATTGAAGAAACATGAGTTGCCACTGCCTACCACCACTATCATTGAATTAATTAAATTATGCATTGTTGACTCATATTTTGTATTTGACGGTAATTTTTTCCAGCAAAAGTTTGGTATGGCTATGGGTAACCCACTTTCTCCAGTTCTAAGCAATCTTTACATGGAATTTTTTTGAAACTAAATTATTACCTAAGATTCTCCCCATTTTGTCACATGGTACAGATACATTGATGATATCTTATGTATTTGGCCTGCAAATGATGATCCTAACTTTGTTCTTAACTAAACTCAATGCCTTGGTCCCTTCCATTAAATTTTACCATGGAAATAGAAGAAAATGATCATTTACCTTTCCTTGATGTTATGATTTACAGAAAGGAAAGGTCCTTCAAATTTGATGTCTATAGAAAACCCACCAATGTTCTTTCATACGTACATTTTTATTCGTCTCATCATTGCAGGACAAAGATGTCAGTGTTGTCATCAATGTTTCTGAGAGCCCATAGAATTTGCAGTCCGGAGTTTTTGGATGATGAACTCTTAAGAATATCTAACATAGCTTCAAAATTAAAATATCCTAAGCACCTCGTGGAGATTTCTTATAAATCGGCTAAGAAATCTTTCTACGAGGAAAAAGCTAGTAAAACTTTTAATGTAAAGAACCTACTTGTACTGCCTTTCAACGAGAATTTCGTCAAACTACCACATATTCTTAAGACTTTCAACATTCAAGTAGCATTTAAGAACTCCAATACAGTTAGAAGTCTTTTAATTAAAAACTCTCCATATAAGGAAGAAGGATGTATATATTCAATTCCATGTAAAAATTGCGACAAATGCTATATTGGTCAGACTGGAAAAGAATTAAAAGTAAGGTTAAAACAACATCAGTATAGCGTCAAGAGTGGGCAAATGTCTAATGCCTTATTTATTCACCTAAGGGATTTTAATCATTGTATAAATTGGGAGGGTGCTAAAGAAATTGTTAAAGATAAGTCATATTTGACGAGAATATAATAGAATCCAGTTTGATCAAAGATACATTTGTCAATAACTTAAATTTAAGTCATGGTATGTATAAGTTAGGACAATTTTATTGTGAAAAAAGTAGTAGCCCAAACGTCCGCTGCCGCGAACGGGTCAGGTTGACATTAGATCCTCGCACCTCTCCTGGTTCCTTCCCTGACCTCATACTCTTTGTATATATTCTTGTGTACTTTTTCTTTTTCTATGTACCCTGAGGATGTCTGAATAGACGAAAGCGCTTGGTCATCAGTTTTTCTTTTTCCT
>NC_134820.1:15044545-15072045 GCF_046742065.1 Oratosquilla oratoria | reverse complement strand
GCACACACACACACACGCACGCACGCACGCACGCACGACAGTTGAAGTGATAGCGAAGATTGGAACAAAAAAAAAACCATCAATTTTCGTAGATATCAACGACGAGGGAGTACCTTTTTGTATTTATAGGAAAGGGGAAAGCTTGTGGTGTAGTGGGAAGGCGATGAAAAAGGAGAAAGGGAGGGATTACTGAGGAACATGGAAGGAAATGAGGAAGGGGAAGACTGGATCCAGGTGGCCAGGCGCCATGTAAACAAACGAAGGCCGGATGATTTTGGTGAAGAAGAAGGGGCTAGCAAAAATGTAAAGATTAGAAATATAGATAAGAGCAGCACAATGGAAGGTGAAGATAATAATTTCAATGGATCTAATGATTGGGGGGGGGGGATACCAACTTCCCCCGATTAGCAAGCCTAGAGGAAAAACTTGAGAAAATGACCGAACATTGGGAGAGTACCTTCAGTCAACTTACACGGATTGCGTAGAGAGTTGAAAAGAAGAATTGGAAGAACTAGAGAAGGTGAACAAAAAACCTAACTAAAGAAATAGAAGAATTAAAAAGACAGTTAAAAGAAGTAAAAGATGAGAATGAGGAATTAAAGAGGAATAATAAAGAGAATAAAGAGTCCATAGCAAAAGAAACACAGGGTTGGAAGAAAATCCAAGAGAACAACAAAATTGTATTTAACGATATAGTGACACAGCAGATGAAAGAACAAACTGAAGACACAGTTATTAAAGTGATGAGGGAGAAGGAGAATATAGTAAGAGACTTAGCACATAAAAAGAAGTGTATAATTATATTAGGGATGGAAGACAAGTATAATCTAAATAGGACTACAAGAATAAAGGAGGAAAAGGAAAAAGTAAATAATATAATAGAAGTACTTCAAGAAGATGAACTTGAAATAGGAAAACAAAATGAAGAAACATATAGGCTCGGGAAATATAATACGGATAAGACCAGACCAATTAAGGCTAAATTCAGGTCACAAAAGACAGCAGAGAATATCTTAGCAAAAACCGGGAAACTAGCAGACAGTGAGCAACATAAAAAGATATGAATAAAAAGAGAAAGAAATAAAGAGGAAAGAGAGGATGAGAAATCAAAAAGACTAAAAGCTAAAAAAAAAAAAAAAAAACGAGAAAAGAACAGACACAAAAAGAGAAACTCTAGTGGATATGAAAGTGAGGAAATGGTTCATAGCGGAGAAAAACGGAAAACATGATGGAAGTAGCAGAAAATTAAAATTGTCTTACACAAATATAGATGGATTAATAACAGGTTTGAACGAACTGAATGATTACCTGAAGGAAAAAGAACCGGACATAATGGGAATTGTAGAGACAAAATTAAAAGGTCCACTACCACCAAACAGTGTAGGACATGGAGCATATAATTGTTGGATTAGAAATAGATATGGATGAAGAAATTGAAAGTTATATGAGCTTCTTTGCAGATGATGCAAAATTGTTGAAAAAAGTGAACAATGAAGAAGATTGTGAGTCGCTACAGAGTGATCTCAATAAAGTATGGGAATGGAGAAGGAAGTGGGAGATGGAATTCAATATCAAGAAGTGTAGTATAATGGAATTTGGAAGAAGCAAAAAAAGAATAGTGAGATCATATAAATTGGGAGAAGAAGAAATAAAAATGTAGAAAATGAGGACCTAGGAGTTATTATTATGAATAATATGTCCCCTGAGAAGCATATAAACAGAATTTTTGGAGAAACTTATAATTTAATAAGAACAATTAAAGTGGCATTTACATACCTGGACAAAGAAATGGTGAAGAAAATACTAGTTACCTTGATAGGACCAAGATTGGAATATACAGCGACGATGTGGTCACCAAGTACAAAAAATGTATAACAAAACTTGAAAGAATACAAAGAGCAATTACAAAACTAGCACCAACAGTCTCAGAACTATCATATCAAGAGAGACTAACAAAACTTGAACTACAGACATTAGAACAAAGAAGAGAGAAAGGACACTTGATAACTATTTATAGAATCATGAAAGGTATAGAAACTATTGATAGAGAGGATCTAATAAAATGTGATAGTAGAAATACAAGAGGGCACGGAAAGAAAATCAAGAAAGACAGTTATAGAAGGGACCTCAAAAAGAACAGCTTTCCCCACAGAGTAATAGACATCTGGAACAAGTTGGACGAAAAAGTGGTCTGTGTAAAAACAATTCATGAATTTAAAAACAGTTTAGATAAAGTGAGATATAAAGACGGAACACCACGAGCATAGCTCCCCTTCCCGTAAAATACAACTAGGTAAACACAAACACACACACACACACACACACACACACACACACACACACACACACACACACACACACACACACACACACACACACACACACACACACACACACACACACACACACACACACACACACACACACTCACACACACACACACACACACACACACACACACACACACACACACACACACACACACACACACACACACACACACACAGCAGTTAGCAGACGACTCATATCCTGCGGGATTAGATTAACCCCGAGGTTGGAGAGTCTTATAGTCTTGGTAGCATTGTTGGAAGAGCAACGACTTGCCACGCGCAAGTCTCGGGCTCGAGCTCGGAGACAACTATCATAAGCATGATAGTTGTCTCCGATTGATTGACATCGTCGTCGTTGCCGATTCTATTCAGGTCTTACAACGACGAAAGTCTATCAAGGATACGTACAAGCTTAACCACTAGCTACAAGTGGGCTTGCTTCTTCGTAAAATTAATATTAGGACGGCAGTTAGCAATCAACTCAAATCCTACGGGGTTAAATTAACCCAAAGGTTGAGGAATTTCTCGGTAGCATAGTTGGAAGAGCACCGACCTGCCACGCCTAAGTCTCGGGTTCCAGGCCGGGGACAACTGTCGAAATTATCTTATATATATATATATATATATATATATATATATATATATATATATATATATGTATATATATATATATATAACATATGCATATGTATATATATACATATATAAATATATGTATATCTGTGTATATATATCTATCTATATATATGTAAATATATATATATACATATATATATATATGTATATATATATATATATATATATATATATACCATATATATGTGTGTATATATATACATAATATATATACATACATATATATATATATATATTATTTGGATGATGGAGAACATAAACACAGGGGAAGGCTCGGAACCCTAAACACTCTAACGTTTCGTTCGCGTAGAACTTCTTCAGAGAGTGTATGTAGAACTGCAATTGAAGTTTATGTACTAAATCTAATTATCTTTTCGGACACTTGGGAAAGGTCGTTTTTCTGGCGTGCTTTAGAATTAAAATACTAGTTTCTTTAGCTAAATTGATAAACCCTCCTCGATGATTCGATGAATTATTAGTTGAAATATATGCTGACTCAACAATTCTTCTAGTGAATTTATCAAAACCTTTATGTAGCACTTCAGCTTCTCTCCAGTTTGGTAAGTGGTCGAATTTTTTCCGCATGAACTACTAAAGAATTAGATGTCCTATGTGCTTTTATGTCGTTTTTATGTTCATAAATTCTTTTTTCTAATCCTCATGACGATTCGCCAAAATAAGCCATTGAGCAACTATTGCACGGGATTTTGTATACGACGATGTTTTCGGAATTGGTTCTCTTTTCAGAAGTCTTTATTATGTTAGGTGACTTGATGATAGTAAAGTAAGAATCATATGGTACATAATTTATTAATCATGAATAATTTAAATGAGAAAAGTCAATATATATCAATATTTCCTGGTAGTATCTACGCATATCATCAACACTAGCGACGCGTAGAGGCAGTGAGGTCTCCCGTATGTATAAGGCTTTGTTCACATTACAAGCGGAGCGGAGCGGTTAGGTGTTCACACTACAAGTGGAGAGGAGCGGGCGGAGCAGAGCGTCTGAGCGACTTGCCCAAGAATCAGTCGCAATGGAGGATTTCGTGAGTGCGTATATATTGCTCGACAGCAAAAGACAGAAACGGCAACACTGGGTTCATCCCATCAGAAGAAGAAGAGATCGGTATAGAGAATACCACCATGAACTGAGGAGAGACGAATCGCAATCCACGCGTATTTACGGATGAAACCGCCAAGTTTCGATATTTTGCACTCCCTCATAGAAAAAAAAATTCTAAAAGGTAAGAAAGGTTTTTATTTAAAAAGAAAATATTTCTCTGATGTCTCATATTTTCTTTCAGTCTGAATTACAAATAGAATATTTTGGTGTTGATTTCAACAAAACAATTAAACCAACCACTTAACCGAAGAAGAATTAATCGAGATAGTCTTAAACCTCTAAATGTGAATAAGATTAATTTATCTTAGAACAATATCATCGAGCTACGTAGACAAAAAGTAATCTTAGCTCATTCTAAATCAAAACAAAATCAAACGAATCAAAATCAAATAAAACAAAAACAGAATATAATAAACCAAAACTAACCAAAATGAATCGAAATAGAAATAAATGGATTGATATAAAATACAACTAAATCTTTGCTTCTAAATCAACTTCTAGAGTGACTTCTATATTACCAAATGGTCTTCCAATTGGGGTCTGCCTCGTCTCCCGTTTCGCTGTATCTTAGCGAACCCAAAGTACACGAGTGTATAAAAGTCGTACCATAACACCTGAAGGCCTGGCGTTTGGTTGACTGGTGATTGTTCTGGAACGACTATCGTTTGTTTGCACCAGAGCCATTTATTGTATGAACGGTTATTAATTAGAAATGAAAAGTAATGGTCATCTTGGTGGTCGAGTAAAAACTAAGGCATCTTCGTCTGGAGATGAAAGATGGTTTGAATCCCGCTTAAAGATCGACACGTAACTGTAGTAAGGCTCGTTTCACACGTACCGACGTTTCGCCGTGCGCCATCCACGACACGACATCGCGGTGTCAACAACCATGGGTGTCTATGGACGCTTTTACATGTGGTCGTGGAGGTGACGTGTGAAAGCGTCCATAGACACCCATAGTTATTGGAAAGCATTGGTAGATGCCTTCTTGAACATGGGTACAGTGGCGGAGAACCGCTAGCGGCCGAGCGTTTAAAATATGCCAGCATTTCTTGAGCCTGCCGCTCCGCTCTGCTCCGGTCCGCTTGTAGTGTGAACACCTGAGCGTCTGTACATTCAAAACTACGTAACAATTAATACCGCTCCACTTGTAGTGTGAACGCGCCCTAAACGCCTACAGCTCATTCTCTTCACCATTCCTTGGAAAAGACATACCTGCGAAACTAGTCAGGAACAAACTCAGACTAAGACTCCTGTGTTTCCTGCTCCCACTTACTAAATATGATAACTGAAAACTAAGATGTAGACCAAATTGGAATCATGAATGAATATGAAACTACGTTTGGTAAACTGGAAAGTAGGGAACGGGACCCAACGAACGTTTTTTTCCTGTATACTACGATTAGGTAAATACACGCACATACCCACACACATATACACAAATACATACACACACAAATAAACACACACACACACACACACACACGCACGAACACACACACACGCACGCACACGCACACACACACAAACAAACAATATTTCAAAACTATACATGACAACATTTCACGACCAGGGCCAGGCTAGACGGGGACTTGGGTGTGTGTGTGTGTGTAAGATCACATTATTACCCATAGATCGGTCATACTATGGTAATATAGTCGAGCGGTTGTATAGGCTGACTAAAACTCCGTTGGAATTGTTGGCTCTCCTTTTATTATGTGCTACTATTTGTTTCGGAGTTTGACTACGGAGGCACTGAAATGTGGCAAGATAGGGCAAGCTGTACTCACACTGCGTAGTTACCTTACTCTTGGTGATGCTTATGTCGTGACTGTCTTCGTCGGCTCCTAGACCTGGAATGCACTCTCGCTTGAGCGGGGTCGCGTCGGGTCCTAGTCGCCGTCCTGCTATGCGCTGTCCAATCAGCCCTTAGGCCTATAGCACGTGACCTAGTATGGGGCGGAGTTAACCCGGGACAAAGGGTGCGTCTCTGGGAAACGTGGTGGCTGGGCAAAGCCAAGCCACTTCTAGGGCTTTGTTTACGATACGCGCTAAAACCCAACTTGCCACATCCCTCCCCCTGCCAACAAAAGTCAGTGACCACCGAAAACACAACACTTCAGCGTGAGGGAAAAACCGATGTGTACGACGTGAAGAGGTGGCCCACCACGAATGGGTCGCCTAGTTACGTCAATCACTACGATGAAAAAAACTCTCCGCGGCAAAATGCCAACGAAACAAAATGTCATGAGAAGGGGCTGGTGTCTTGTCATCGGAGAGGTGTTCTACGTCCCACGACCAGCAGAAACGGGTAACCTGTAAAAGGCAACAACAGCAGAATCTTGTCCCAGAGGAAGGGGGGGGGGGTGCTGTCATGCAACCGAGGCAGGTTGCGAAGGAATTATATTGATATTGGCACAAATGGGGAATATGAGCACAACTGAAAAGGGAAAGAAAGAAAAAAAAAATATAGATATGACAAGTTCCAACTTACGTGGATGTCGTACAATGAGAGATCACATGGCTGTGTCTAATCCATTGTCTTCCCGTCAACCTGGTGCGTGTGCGTGCAAGAGCTGGTTCACCCTGTCGACGCAGCTCACTTGTATGTTGTAGGCCGAGAGGGCACATGGCTTTGGGTAATCCAATGTCCTCCCGTCAACCTGGTGCGTGCAAGTGCAAGTGCTGGTTCACCCTGTCGACGGGCTGCGGTGCTCCAACCGCTCCATGCCACAAGGCATTTAGCTGCCTGCTACAGTCTTATGCTTTGCAGAGCTGTAAAAATTAGCAGCGGCAGAAACTATGCACAGAAGAGGGGGGGGGCGGTACGAGTGGATCACACCCCTAATAAATATGTATATACAACAAACATTATTATCATGAAATATTTCAGACACTAGGGGAAATAATGCCATGCAAGAAAACATATATGTACCTGATCGCTGCCAAATGACGGCAGGTGCAAAGAGAAAGTCTCTACTCGCTACTCAGGGTTTGTACAACCATCAACATCCTGTAGTAGGTCTGTAACCTCTTGAAATCCTTCTCACGAGTGTTGTCACTCGGAGGGGTCAGACTCGCTACTCAGGGTTAATACAACCATCAACATCCTGTAGTAGGTCTGTAACCTCGTGAAATCCTTCTCACGAGTGGTGTCACTCGGAGGGGTCAGACTCGCTACTGAGGTCTCCCGAGTGTTGACACTCGGAGGGGTCAGACTCACAATTCAGGTCTCACGAGTGTTGTCACTCGGAGGGGTCAGACTCACAACTCAGGTCTCACGAGTGTTGTCACTCGGAGGGGTCAGACTCACAACTCAGGTCTCACGAGTGTTGTCACTCGGAGGGGTCAGACTCACAACTCAGGTCTCACGAGTGTTGTCACTCGGAGGGGTCAGACTCACAACTAAGGTATCTCGAGTGTTGTCACTCGGAGGGGTCAGACTCACAACTCAGGTCTCACGAGTGTTGTCACTCGGAGGGGTCAGACTTGTTACTCAGGGATAGTACAACCATCAACATCCTGTAGTAGGTCTGTAACCTCGTGAAATTCTTCTCACGAGTGGTGTCACTCGGAGGGGTCAGACTCGCTACTCAGGGTTAGTGGAACCATCAACATCCTGTAGTAGGTCTGATTATCATTTATTATTAGTGATATGTCAATTTATTATTATTTACTATTTACCTGTTTGTTTATTATTTAACCATACCTGTGCATTCATTTATGTATTTGAGTTGTTTAGTTACATTATTATATTTTTTTTATTTATTGTTTTATTATTAATATGATTTTTTTCGCATCCGACCTAGATATGGATCACAAGGTCTCCTGTCGGCATGCTCCGCCTTTGTAATCCTTTGTAATCCTTTGAAAAGGTCTTTACCGTTTACGTTACTTAGTCGCTATCAATGAAGGTAGGTTCGGGAGAAAAGGTCTCTACCGTTTACGTTTGATACAACAGATTATATCACTCACCTTTTTTATGACCCTATAGGGGCCTTTGCACAATGGAACCGCGAAGTGCGAGGTGAGGAAAAGTCAGGGACTCTGAGCAGCTATCGCGGCATCACCGGCAGTTTTTCTGTGTAGTAAACTGCAATTTTGCGACATGTAAAATGGAGCAGTCCTAGCTCTATCAAGCACTCCTGTGTGATCACTGAGTAGTCCTAGCAGTGTGAAGTGTTATTTGGAAATATGTTCACCGAGTTCAGGAATGGGTGCGTGTAACAGGGCGTCAACTCATCCACCGCCTGCCACCAGTATGGCAATATGGTCGAGCGGGTGTATAGGCTGACTAAAACTCCGTTGGAATTGTTGGCTCTCCTTTTATTATGTGCTACTATTTGTTTCGGAGTTTGACTATGGAGGCACTGAAATGTGGCAAGATAGGGCAAGCTGTACTCACACTGCGTAGTGACCTTACTCTTGGTGATGCTTATGTCGTGACTGTCTTCGTCGGCTCCTAGACCTGGAATGCACTCTCGCTTGAGCGGGGTCGCGTCGGGTCCTAGTCGCCGTCCTGCTATGCGCTGTCCAAACAGCCCTTAGGCCTATAGCACGTGACCTAGTATGGGGCGGAGTTAACCCGGGACAAAGGGTGCGTCTCTGGGAAACGTGGTGGCTGGGCACAGCCAAGCCACATCTAGGGCTTTGTTTACGATACGCGCTAAAACCCAACTTGCCACAATACGACCTCTGAGCTCTCATGCGGGAGGTTAATACCTGTCGATCACGAGTCCAACACGTGATCCAAGACCATGGTGAATCACACCCACACACGCAAACCCACACCCACCCTCACACACACACACACACACACACACACACACACACACACACACACACACACACACACACACACACACACACACACACACACACACACACACACACACACACACACACACACACACACACACACACACACACACACACACACACACACACACACACACACACACACACACACACACACACACACACACACACACACACACACACACACACACACACACACACACACAGCAGTTACCAGTCGACTCAAATCCTGCGGTTTTATATTAACCCCGAGATTGAAGAATCTTATACTCTCGGTAGCAGAGTTGGAAGAGCAACGACCTGCCACGCGTAAGACTCGGGTTCGAGCACGGGGACAACTGTAGCAATTATTTGATTGACACCGTCGTCATTAGCGATTCTATTCAGGTATTACAACGACAAAAGTCTATCTAGGATATGTACCAACTTAACCACTAGCTACAAGTGGGCTTGGTTCTTCATAAAATTGAGATTAGGACGGCAGTTAGAAGTCGACTCAAATCTTACAGGGTTACATGAACACAGGGGTTGAGGAATATTATAGTTTCGGTAGCATATTTGGAAGAGCAACGACCTGCCTCGCGCAAGTCTCGGGATCGCTTCCGGGGACAACTATCGCACTTATTTTAGGCACACACACACACACACACACACCCACACACACACACACACACACCCACACACACACACACACACACACACATATATATATATATATATATATATATATATATATATACATATATATATATATATGTATATATATATATGTATATATATATATAATATGTATATATACATATAAATATATATGCATATACATATATATATAGTATATATATCATATATATACATATATATGTTTATATATAGTACATATTCATATGTATATATATATATATATATATATATATATATATATATGCGTGTGTATGTATACATATGAACACACACACACACACACACACACACACACACACACACACACACACACACACACACGCGCACACACACACACACACACACACACACACACACACACACACACACATATATTTATATATATATATATATATATATATATATATATACATATATATATATATATATATGCAAAGTAGACCACTTGGAAAAAGAAACTAACGAAGCAGAGCGCTTTCGTATATTACATCTTCAGTGCAACAAGTACATAGTGATAGGAATACATAGACAATATATACATGATACAAAGGAACCAGGACAGTTTGAATAAGCGTACCGACCAATTACCCCCTAGAGAGCGGAAGGTCATTGTCAATTATCTTACGATGGTCGGGCGACATCAGGTCACAGTCGCCAAGGAGAGCGGAAGGTCATTGTCAATTATCTTACGATGGTCGGGCGACATCAGGTCACAGTCGCCAAGGAGAGCGGAAGGTCATTGTCAATTATCTTACGATGGTCGGGCGACATCAGGTCACAGTCGCCAAGGGTCACTGTTTCTACTACTTATATAGGGCGACATTAAGTCAATTTGTTGGATTACATTTTACCTGATATTATCTTACTAATTTCTTGACAAATGAAATTATCAAGTTTGTACAAGCCTTTATGTAGGTTGGTATTTTGATTACTAGTGGTATGAATCAAACTGCACTCTATTAAATTTTTTTCTATTATGTTGTTGGTATAATAGATTCCACTGAAGATGTAATATACGAAAGCGCTCTGCTTCGTTAGTTTCTTTTTCCAAGTGGTCTACTTTGCATGAGTGAACACACGTACCCGTGTTCTTATTAGCATATATATATATATATATATATATATATATATATATATATGTATATATATATAAATACAAATATAGATATATGTATATAAATATAGATATATGACGACGTCCTCGCAATCATCCCCGAAAACACCAATGTAAATAATAAAGTGAGAATGCTTAACGCGGTCAACAGCGATATTCAGTTCACCGTAGAAGAGGAACAAAACGGACAATTGCCCTTCCTAGATACGTTAATACGACAAGTGGAAAAAACTGTAACTTTCTCAGTATACAGAAAGGAAACAAACAAAGAGGATTTAGTACATTACTTCTCCGCACATGATGACAGGACAAAGAGTGGTATAGTAATAGGATTTTTTCTCAGGGCACTACGAATCTGTAGTAATGAATACCTAGAAGGCGAATTTGATTACATTATGAAAACCTTTGACAAACTTGGATATCCAGAGGGAATGTTGAAAAGAACAAAAAGAAAAGCAATAAATATTTACAATCGCGGAAAGAAAGAGAGAAATGATAAAAATAATACAAATTTTATATCAGTACCTGGCTCAGAAACGTCACCAATAATAGACAAATATCTAACAAAATCAGGTATGAACATAGCTAAAATAACTAACAAGAGGATAGGTGATTTAATAAAGACTTCTGAAAAGAGAACCAATTCCGAAAACAGCGTCGTATACAAAATCCCGTGCAATAGTTGCTCAATGGCTTATTTTGGCGAATCGTCAAGAGGATTAGAAAAAAGAATTTATGAACATAAAAACGACATAAAAGCACATAGGACATCTAATTCTTTAGTAGTTCATGCGGAAAAAATTCGATCACTTACCAAACTGGAGAGAAGCTGAAGTGCTACATAAAGGTTTTGATAAATTCACTAGAAGAATTGTTGAGTCAGCATATATTTCAACTAATAATTCATCGAATCATCGAGGAGGGTTTATCAATTTAGCTAAAGAAACTAGTATTTTAATTCTAAAGCACGCCAGAAAAACGACCTTTCCCAAGTGTCCGAAAAGATAATTAGATTTAGTACATAAACTTCAATTGCAGTTCTACATACACTCTCTGAAGAAGTTCTACGCGAACGAAACGTTAGAGTGTTTAGGGTTCCGAGCCTTCCCCTATGTTTATGTTCTTCATCACCCAAATAATATATATATATATATATATATATATATATATATACATATGTATATATATATATATATATATACATCTGCATATATATATATATATATATATATATACATATATATATTTATGTATATATATATTTACATATATATAGATATATATATATACATATATATATGTATATATGTATATATATACATATCCATATGTTATATATATATATATATATATATATATATATATATATATATATATATACATATATATGTATATATATATATGTATGTATATACCATATATATATATATATATATATATACATATATATATATATATATATATATATATATGTATATATACTATATATATACTATATATATATATATATATATATATATATATATATGTATATATATATATACTATATATGTATATATATATGTATATATATATATATATATATATATATATATATATATATAAATATATATATATATATATATATAAGATAATTTCGACAGTTGTCCCCGGCCTGGAACCCGAGACTTAGGCGTGGCAGGTCGTTGCTCTTCCAACTATGCTACCGAGAAATTCCTCAACCTCTGGGTTAATTTAACCCCGTAGGATTTGAGTTGACTGCTAACTGCCGTCCTAATATTAATTTTACGAAGAACCAAGCCCACTTGTAGCTAGTGGTTAAGCTTGTACGTATCCTTGATAGACTTTCGTCGTTGTAAGACCTGAATAGAATCGGCAACGACGACGATGTCAATCAATCGGAGACAACTATCATAATTATGATAGTTGTCTCCGAGCTCGATCCCGAGACTTGCGCGTGGCAAGTCGTTGCTCTTCCAACAATGCTACCAAGACTATAAGACTCTCCAACCTCGGGGTTAATCTAACCCCGCAGGATATGAGTCGTCTGCTAACTGCTGTGTGTGTGTGTGTGTGTGTGTGTGTATGTGTGTGGTGTGTGTGTGTGTGTGTGTGTGTGTGTGTGTGTGTGTGTGTGTGTGTGTGTGTGTGTGTGTGTGTGTGTGTGTGTGTGTGTGTGTGTGTGTGTGTGTGTGTTTACCTAGTTGTATTTTACGGGAAGGGGAGCTATGCTCGTGGTGTTCCGTCTTTATATCTCACTTTATCTAAACTGTTTTTAAATTCATGAATTGTTTTTACACAGACCACTTTTTCGTCCAACTTGTTCCAGATGTCTATTACTCTGTGGGGAAAGCTGTTCTTTTTCAGGTCCCTTCTATAACTGTCTTTCTTGATTTTCTTTCCGTGCCCTCTTGTATTTCTACTATCACATTTTATTAGATCCTCTCTATCAATAGTTTCTATACCTTTCATGATTCTATAAATAGTTATCAAGTGTCCTTTCTCTCTTCTTTGTTCTAATGTCTGTAGTTCAAGTTTTGTTAGTCTCTCTTGATATGATAGTTCTGAGACTGTTGGTGCTAGTTTTGTAATTGCTCTTTGTATTCTTTCAAGTTTTGTTATACATTTTTTGTACTTGGTGACCACATCGTCGCTGTATATTCCAATCTTGGTCCTATCAAGGTAACTAGTATTTTCTTCACCATTTCTTCGTCCAGGTATGTAAATGCCACTTTAATTGTTCTTATTAAATTATAAGTTTCTCCAAAAATTCTGTTTATATGCTTCTCAGGGGACATATTATTCATAATAATAACTCCTAGGTCCTCATTTTCTACATTTTTATTTCTTCTTCTCCCAATTTATATAATCTCACTATTCTTTTTTTTTTCTTCCAAATTCCATTATACTACACTTCTTAATATTGAATTCCATCTCCCACTTCCTTCTCCATTCCCATACTTTATTGAGATCACTCTGTAGCGACTCACAATCTTCTTCATTGTTCACTTTTTTCAAAAAATTTGCATCATCTGCAAATAAGCTCATATAAATTTCAATTTCTTCATCCATATCTATTTCTAATCCAACAATTATATGCTCCATGTCCTACACTGTTTGGTGGTAGTGGACCTTTTAATTTTGTCTCTACAATTCCCATTATGTCCGGTTCTTTTTCCTTCAGGTAATCATTCAGTTCGTTCAAACCTGTTATTAATCCATTTATATTTGTGTAAGACAATTTTAATTTTCTGCTACTTCCATCATGTTTTCTGTTTCCCTTCCGTTTTTCTCCGCTATGAACCATTTCCTCACTTTCATATCCACTAGAGTTTCTCTTTTTGTGTCTCTGTTCTTTTCTCTTTTTTTTTCTAGCTTTTAGTCTTTTTGATTTCTCATCCTCTCTTTCCTCTTTATTTATTTCTCTTTTTATTCATATCTTTTTATGTTGCTCACTGTCTGCTAGTTTCCCGGTTTTTGCTAAGATATTCTCTGCTGTCTTTTGTGACCTGAATTTAGCCTTAATTGGTCTGGTCTTATCCGTATTATATTTCCCGAGCCTATATATTTCTTCATTTTGTTTTCCTATTTCAGGTTCATCTTCTTGAACTACTTCTATTATATTATTTACTTTTCCTTTTCCTCCTTTATTCTTGTAGTCCTATTTAGATTATACTTGTCTTCCATCCCTAATATAATTATACACTTCTTTTTATGTGCTAAGTCTCTTACTATATTCTCCTTCTCCCTCATCACTTTAATAACTGTCTTCAGTTTGTTCTTTCATCTGCTGTGTCACTTTATCGTTAAATACAATTTTGTTGTTCTCTTGGATTTTCTTCCTCATTCATTCATTCACTAGCTCACTACCAAGTCACCACATCCAAAACATATAAATACACCACACACGCACCTGCCTTATATATTCTAAGTCTTTGACTGTATCTCTCCTTCTGAGGACTCATTGGTGGGTTTCTTCCATCAGTCACTGTGCAAATTACGCCAGTGTAATAGCTCTTTTCCACAGTTGTCTTTCGTTTTGTCACCTTTGTCACCGTGGCAAGATCAACTACTACTTTTTCTTCAGTTTTTCGTCTTTTCTCTTCAATCCAAGTTCCCAAACAATCTTGGAGATTGGCTTCTCCCTCTCTCCTCTCAGCTGGCTGTCATAATCAGTAGAACATGCCCGGAAAGATAATTAATCTGCTTCACCACTACGTAGGTTTGCATATACACATGTCTTCTGTATTTGCTATCTTTCTTAAGCTTATCGTTTGTATGTAAAGCTAGGATTTCAAAGTAATCATAACCATAACCTGTATAGGATTCATCAATTTTATACATGTAGCATATATTTGTTATGTTTCTTAACCCTATAACTTGTATATATATATATATACATTGTTATGCCTTCCGTGAGGATATAAGGAAATATGTCTAGGAGGGGTTCGTACTTATTGGCCTTGATGTGGGTAAGACAAATCCAAACGGAAGTTAACAAAGATAATTAATTTAATGTATAACAAAAAGCCAACAAAACAAATATAAGGACTTTACAACAACAAAATTAATCAATTGACAATTAAGTCCTCCACCGAAAACCAATTTATGAGAATATAGATTACGTGGTGACGCCACGGTACTAGAGCAAAAGCAATATGGGAGAGATAAAGTTACGCGCCGCTCAGCCAACGAAAGTGCGCTCGCTAGGAGCCGGCAGATGCATTATATATACAGTTGGCGAGGACGGGAGGAAGGCGAAGGATGAGCCGGACAGAACTAGTTCACGTCTGTCGGCCTAGAGAGAGTAGATCCCATAAAGTATACAAGCAGTTTTTACCCTACATACGTAATTACCTAACAAGTACAGGATAACACAGATACAGATATTTTTAGATACATGGAGGATGGTGGGCCATCACAACGTATACAAGCAATTTACAGTACATACATAATTATCTTACAATTAAAGATTGACATACAGATACAGACATTTTATATACATGGTGGATGGGGTTGTTGTGTCGAGACGTTGGATCGTGCTTTGCATTTGGGACTTTTTTTGTTAATAATGTTTGACAGTGGGAGGTGTGATTGTGGTTGGCAGCCGTTGTTAAGTGGCTACCAAGCAGTGTAGGACATAGGAGATACAAAGAGCCACAGACACATCGGGCCTTACGGGGCTGCTTGCGAATTGAAAGGGGGTGTAAAGAGGGGGGACAGTTAAGAGCCACTGGCTTAATTTAAGTGTCAATTGCACTTAAACTTACGAGTTGAACAGGCAGTTTGTTCCAAACATTTGCAATGCGGTTAAAGAAACGGAAATAAAAAATAATTGGTGTTTGATCTCTTATAGACTATTTTGTAAGCATTATTTATTCATTTATTTATCTATCTATCTATTACATGACTACGGTCCACAAGAAAATAATCATACATGTTGATATTAACGAAGCCATGGAACATTAGAAAAGAAAGTTCAATTAAATGAGCCCGCATTGTACGTTTGGATAAGCCAAATAAGAAGTCCTTGGCAGGGACGGCGTGTATTTGCAGTGAAGGTGATGTTTTAGATGGACCACCGAGAGTCCTAGGACAGGGCAGCCAGGGAAAGCGAAATATCAGCCGTCGTTCGTTTGTTTGCAGCTAAGTTGGTATAAATGAAGGAAGGATTGTAGGACAGAGAGAAAAAAAAGGAAAAAGGAAGAAGACCAAAAACCAACAGCATCTGGTGTTCCCAGGCGGTCACCCATCCAAGTACTAACCAGACCCAACGCTGCTTAATTTCGCTGATCGGACGAGAAGCGGTGTGATCAGAGTGGTATGGCCGTTGGCGTCTGGAGAGTATGCTTTTCTAATACACAACAACCCTTTCTGCCTACTTCCGCACTATCATAACCTTACACCCTCACATTACAATTCATTCAAATGTCTTATTTGTACAATCACATCAAAAGGGGTATTGAGCTTCCTGTAATACCGGAGTCGGGGTCGGGGCCTGGTCCCCTAGTCAGCTTGCAATTCCATTCTATCTCATCACAAGCAATCCAATTCGAGCATACGCACGGCTACAACATATCATCAATTCCGGTCCTTCTCTAAATTTGTAAGTAACAATACCTTTGCTCAGTAGCAGCAGCACCCTTCAGATGCTATTGTAGCGTAATGACTTTTCAAGTACAAACTCTTTCGGTATATGCATGTTCCAGTCACTTTCATCTCATTTGTCTAACAAATGTGTACGGGCATTTCACTGCCTGCCCATCGCTGCACATGTTGCCTATGGTGTCAATGTGCCAATGTTCTTAACCTGGTGAGCGCGTCCCTCCGAGGGATCAGTCGTCAGTAATTTCCAGGAGCCCCCATTGGGAAAAAAAGTAAGCAGAATACAAAAGTATTGCCTTGTAACTTGAGTTCTCTATAGTCTACTCCCCCCACCTCAGCGCAGCTTACCGTTTTCCCTCTCTATTCACCCCCCTCCATATCCTTCGAAACCCTTGGCACGGGTGCTTTGAACTCGTCCTGGACCTGTAAGCCTACAGTGCCCCTTGGTGACTACTGGTAAGCCCCGTTCTCTTTCATTCTTCTACACACGCCCGTGGTAATAGCTGTACATACACTATATATATATACATATATATATATATATATATATATATATATATATATATATATATATATATATATATACGAATAATAGGGTTAAGAAATATAACAAATATATGCTACATGTATAAAATTGATGAATCCTATACAGGTTATGTTTATGATTACTTTGAAATCCTAGCTTTACATACAAACGATAAGCTGAAGAAAGATAGCAAATACAGAAGACATGTGTATATGCAAACCTACGTAGTGGTGAAGCAGATTAATTATCTTTCCGGGCATGTTCTACTGATTATGACAGCCAGCTGAGAGGAGAGAGGGAGAAGTCAATCTCCAAGATTGTTTGGGAACTTAGATTGAAGAGAAAAGACGAAAATACTGAAGAAAAAGTAGTAGTTGATCTTGCCACGGCGACAAAACGAAAGACAACTGTGGAAAAGAGCTATTACACTGGCGTAACTTGCACAGTGACTGATGGAAGAAACCCACCAGTGAGTCCTCAGAAGGAGAGATACAGTCAAAGACTTAGAATATATAAGGCAGGTGCGTGTGTGGTGTATTTATAACATATAGGGCAGGTGCGTGTGTGATCTACTTAAATGTCTGGATGTGGTGACTTGGTAGTGAGCAAGTGAATGAATTAATGAGATGCAAGTTACGGTGGATGAGGTTGTTGTGTCGAGACGTTGGATCGTGCTTTGTATTTGGGATTTTCATGTTAATACTGTTTGACAGCGGGAGGTGCGGTTGTGGTTGGCAGCCGTTGTTAAGTGGCTACCAAGTAATGTAGGACAGAAGATGCAAAGAGCCACAGACACATTGGGCCTTAATGAGCTGCTTGGGAATTGAAAAAGGGGATGGGGGCGGTTGAGAGTCACTGGCTTAATTTAAGTGTCAATTGCATTCAAACTTACGAGTTGAACAGGCAGGTTTGTTCCAAACATTTCCAATATGGTTAAAGAAAGGGAAATAAAAAAATCATTGGTGTTTGATCTCTGATAGACTATTTTGTAAGCATTATTTTTATCTATAAGGAAGGATGAAGTGAAGGCAGTTGTTAAGATGATGAAAGCAGGTAAGGCACCTGGTCTGGATGGATGCCATGCAGAATGTAAAAAAAAAAAAAAAAAAAGGAGTTACAGTGATGGTGGACTGGATGGTGAGGTTATTCAATGTTTGCTGGGGAGAGGGTAGAGTGCCGGAGGACTGGAGGAATACCTGTATAGTTCCACTTTACAAGAGAAAAGGGGACAAGTGTGAATGTAGTAGTTTCAGAGGGATTAGCTTGTTAAGTGTAGTTGGAAAGACTTATTGGGGGATCTTGATTGAGAGGATTTGGAGAGGAACAGAGGGAGTAATTGGTGAGGAACATTGTGGATTTAGAACGGGTAGAGGTTGTGTACATCAGATTTTTGTGGTAAGACAGATATGTGAGAAAGCTATAGGAAAGGGGAAGGATGTTTTTTGGGCTTTTTTGGACCTTGAAAAGGCTTACGACAGGGTAGACAGAAAGGCACTGTGGGAGGTTTTGTGGATATACGGAATAGGAGGAAAGCTTCTAGGAGCTGTCAAGAGTTTTTATGAGAGTAGTAGAGCTTGTATCAGGATTAGAAATGGAGAGAGAGAGTGGTTCGAGGTAAAGGTGGGACTTCGTCAAGGATGCGTTATGTCACCCTGGCTGTTCAACTTATACATGGATGGGGTAGTGCGAGAGGTAAATGCAAGGGTAGTGGGTCAGGGATTGGAGATGGTTAAAGAAAATGGAGAAGTGGGAGGTGAGCCAGCAGTTGTTTGCGGACGACACTGCGCTTGTGGCAGGATCGGAGGAAGGATTGAGGAAGTTGGTGACAGAGTTTGGTAGAATCTGTGATAGAAGAAAGCTGAAGATAAATGTGGTTTAACCCGCACAGTGCCAGCGACGCATATATGCGTCGGCAAGTAGTGTATCCCGTAGTGCCAGCGACGCATATATGCGTCGGCAACTTCAAAAATTCATAACTCGAAAACTAATCAATTTGGAAACAAACTATAAACAGAGACAGATCTGCCAACTCTTCACATACATGCCCTCAGGCTAGACACCTCCCAAGTCCCCCCCCCCCCCGCGTGGGGTGATGCGTACTCCTGGGTGATGCTTACTCCTGAGTTTGAGGAAAGGCTCAGGGCTCTCTCAGATTATGATTTTACTGACTTTGATGCTAGTGTGACTGATGACAGTGATAAAGACTATGTTCAGGGACAGGAGGGTGAAACATCGAGTGGTGAGGAGAGTGTTGTGCCCTCGCCGCGGCTAGTGAAAAAGTAGTGTTACAGCGCGCTTCTGTAAAAACTTTGCCAACCACTGTGTTTTGGCCGTGTGTACTGAAACTTGTTGAAGTATATAATTATACTGAACGTACTCCATACTTGACACAAAACAACACAGAACTGAAGTGACACCCGCACTGTGGGGTGTCACTTCGCCATCCAGGAGCGACAAAACATTGCACCGCCTCAAATACAAGAGCCTCTATGTCTCCACAACGGCTCATAGGTAAGTCTTAAAATTTTACAGGCATGTTTCTTAGACTGAAATGAAGTGATTTATGTAAAAAAAAATCGAAAAATCGCTGGCACTGGGGTGTTATTTTGGGTAAAACCTTCTGGCACTGTGCGGGTTAAAGAAAGGTGATGAGATGTACCAGGGGTGAAAGTGGCAGTGGTCTGGAAGTGAGCATTAAGGGAGAGCGACTGGAGGAAGTGGATAGTTTAGATACTTGGGTGCAAATGTGACAGGAAAAGGTGGAGTGAAGGTGGAGGTAGAATGTAGATTGAGAGAAGCGAGCAAATGCCTTGGTGGATTAAAAAGTGTAATGAGGAATAGACATTTGGGAATGGATGCAAAGAGGAGACTATATGAAGGAGTGATTGTGCCAATAAACACTGTATGGGGCAGAAACATGGAACATAAGAGAGGAAGAGAGAAGGAGTTTGAATGTGTTTGAGATGAGGTGTCTGAGAAGTATGATGGGGGTTATTAGGCTGGATAGAGTGAGAAATGAGGAAGTGAGGAGGAGAACAGGGGTGGAAAGGGGGTTGGGAGATAGGGTTGGTGAAAGAATATTAGGATGGTTTGGACACATGGAAAGAATGAGTGAAGAAAGATTAGTAAAAGAGGTGTGGAAGGCAGATGTGGAGGGAGTGAACATGAAGGGACGTCCTAGGATGAGGTGGATGGATGGGGTGTAGGGGGCTTTGGGGAAGAGGGGAATGTCTGTTGAGGAAGGACGGGAGAGGACAGAAGACAGGGGTGAATGGAGAGTGGTTGTATATGGATGGTGTTGTGATGCATGAGGTGGAATGGGCGGGGGATGGGGGGTGAGGTAGTATGTGTGAGCAAATGTTGACGCAGCCCGAAGGGATTTCTCCCCGTCTTTTCCTTTATGCATGGGGTAGACCGAGAGGGGGGGTGGTCGCCGATTAAATGAAGCGGCCTTGCTGTGGATGTGCTGTGTCTTGCGACACTGCTTCTGAACCAGGGCAGTGGACAAGGTGCAGGGATAACCCGTCATCCAGGAGGTGCTAAGATAAGAGGGAGGGTGGAGGGGTGTGGAGTGTGTTCAGGGATGGAATGGGTGGGAATGATTTTATGCCTTTTCCTTTTTGGGCTACCTTCTTGTTATATGTATGTATGTATGTATGTGTGTATTATATATATATATATATATATATATATATATATATGGTATATATATATATATATACATATATATATATATATATATATATATATATATATATATATATATATATATATATATGTGTATATATATATATAGTATTCAGTCGCCACTTCGCGCTCCACGTTTCGCGGCTTCATTGCATCGCGGTTGTTGTTGTTTTTTTCAAAATATTCATAAAAAATAATGATAATAAAAGAATAATAAAATTTTCTTAAAACTTAACATACTAACACATGAATGTTGTGCGTTTCTCGTGTAAGTTTTGATAAATGATTAAAATGATAAATAATATCGCTAGACGGAATTTTATCGGGAAAAAAACGCTATCGGTGCGACGTCGTAAAGTCATTCATTTTATGACCTATGTATATCTTGATCTATCAATATTTTAGGAAAAAACGAAATTACGCGTTGCTTATATGGTATTTGAGATTTTACATGCAAAAAGCACTTTAGTCTAGGTAAAGTATTAAGATCGGAAAACATTTGTGACGTCATCAATGACATTATACGGACTGACGGATGAAGAGACGGACATACATCGTTCAAATGCTCATGAAATATGGAGAATAATAATTTGATTATACTACAACAATATCAAGTCGATATATATATATATATATATATATATATATATATGTGTGTGTGTGTATATATATATACATATATATATATATATATATATATATATATATATATTCGTGAAGTAAGGAAGCAGGTTTTCTTTGATGCATGTAGAATTAAATACGACAGCATTCTGACAATTGTTCAACTTTTTCTTAATGTTTTATATTTGTCTTATCAACTTTTTTCCATTTGTAGGGTGAGCTGATACAAGTTCTCCAAGGTTTTCCATTTAATATTCTCGAGTTTTCGTCTTCAAAGAGACATCATCAGGATTGACAAAATCTCTGCAATAATGAATACAAATGTTGGTACATATAAGTTATAAAATGAATTACAAAAATACAAATACAAATATACAGGTAGAACAAAAGATATATAACGAGAGTTATTACTTACGTCTACAAGGAAAGTACAAATGATAGAGAGAGAGAAAGGTTTAAATACATAAACTGCTACCCGAGTTCCCATTACGGAGTCTGGCTGATCGTCTGAGTGGTGGGGGAGTGGGGGGTGGGAGGGGAGGGGGAGAGGGGACCTCAATGTAGCGATGTCTCAGGTTAGCGCTACTGTACAGCTTAATACTGGACGTCATGTCCGACTGAATATTTATAGTGGGGGCAGAGTCCCTGATGTGGAATGCCTCCAAGAGTTTCAACCTTCTAGGGTCCTCATTGTACGCAATAATTTTGGTACATTGAACTAAGGTGTCTCTGTCAATATTTCGATTGTGATATTTTGAATAATGGTTCTTGATCGCTCCGTCCTGTTGGTGAAAGGTTAGTCTTCGGCTGAGAGTACATCTGGTGTGCCCGACGTATGTGATATTGCGAGACGTACAATTCTCGGCTGGACATTTGAATAAATACACCACGTTGGCTTTAGATGTAAAGTCAGCTCGACTATTACAGTTGTTTTTCATCACCATTGAACAGGTTCTAGGGTTACGATAGTATATAAGGACTCGGATCTCATGGTTCTCTTTAGTGGGGTGACAATTTTTCTTAATTATGTCCTTGATTGCTTTTTCATCCTTTTTGTAGGCATCACTGAAGGTGTTACGATAAAAAACGTTAATAAAATTAGGCTTATTGGCGCTTTGGTTGGACCCAAGTTCACACAGTAATTTATTGGTTATGCGGTCAAAATCACAGTTAGCATAACCATTATTGTGAGCATTTGTCGTACATGCTGGATTTCTGCATGTAGTGCTTCCCAGGACGAACATACTTTTATAGCTCTTCTGACGTACGCTCTAATAATACCTTTCTTATAACTATCACTGCATTCGCTGTTACCGTTCATACATTTATCTAAGTTGGTGGGTTTACGGTAAACACTAGTAATAAGATTAGTAGAGGTGGAATCAACCAGGACATCAAGGAAAGGAAGTTTATCATTTGTGTTCATTTCTACTGTGAAATTCAAACCTGAAATGTTCTGTAGACGCAGTCTTAATTTTTCCAGGTGCTCTCTAGAGAGTGTACATACGAAAATATCGTCAATATATCTATAGTATATTTCGGGTTTAAGTTCACTCACGAGAAATGTTTTTTCCTCCACATGTGACATGAAGGACTGAGCAAATAAAACGCCCAAGGACGAACCCATTGCAATTCCATCGGTCTGTACATACAGTTTACCTTCGGGGCATCTGAACGGGGCCTCAGTTGTACAAATAGTTAACATTTCTTTCATGGTGTCCATGGGAATAGGGGGTGGTGTGAGTACAGGGTGTTGGTACACATACTGAGAATGATGTTAATAGTTCTAATGAGGGGAATATTAGTGAATAAATTTTCGGCATCCAGCGAAGCTATAAAGCCTTCAGGTTTGTTGAGTCTCAAGATATCAATGAACTCGTCCGATGAGCGGAGGGAATAAGGATTTGGGATGTAGGGGGAAATCACATTATGTAATTTTTTGGCCACATTGAGATCCGAGTCCTTATATATTATCGTAACCCTGGAACCTGTTCAATGGTGACGAAAAACAACTGTAATAGTCGAGCTGACTTTACATCTAAAGCCAACGTGGTGTATTTATTCAAATGTCCAGCCGAGAATTGTACGTCTCGCAATATCACATACGTCGGGCACACCAGATGTACTCTCAGCCGAAGACTAACCTTTCACCAACAGGACGGAGCGATCAAGAACCATTATTCAAAATATCACAATCGAAATATTGACAGAGACACCTTAGTTCAACGTACCAAAATTATTGCGTACAATGAGGACCCTAGAAGGTTGAAACTCTTGGAGGCATTCCACATCAGGGACTCTGCCCCCACTATAAATATTCAGTCGGACATGACGTCCAGTATTAAGCTGTACAGTAGCGCTAACCTGAGACATCGCTACATTGAGGTCCCCTCTCCCCCTCCCCTCCCACCCCCCACCACTCAGACGATCAGCCAGACTCCGTAATGGGAACTCTGGTAGCATTTTATTTTTTTAAACCTTTCTCTCTCTCTATCATTTTTACGGTCCTTGTATACGTATGTAATAACTCTCGTTTTATATCTTTTGTTCTAACTGTTTATTTGTATTTGTACTTGTGTAATTTATTTTGTAACTTATATGTACCAACATTTGTATTCATTATTGCAGAGATTTTGTCAATCCTGATGATGTCTCTTGGAAGCCGAACGCTCGCGAATATTCAACGGAAAACCTTGGAGAACTTGAATCAGCTCACCCTACAACGGGAAAAATGTTGATAAGACAAATAGAAAACATTAAGAAAAACGTTGAACAATTGTCAGAATGCTGTCGTATTTAATATATTTATATATATATATATATATCTATATATATATATATACATATCCATATATATATATAAATTACTGTATATTAAATGATAATTACTGTATAAGGTTTTATAATTAACGATTTAAGTAAATACGTGTATTGTTGTAATATTTGTCTCAAATATGTAAAGTATAAATGCTGTTTACATATTTTAAACATTCTGATACCCACATACACATACACGAAAATTCCTACGGGGGCCGGGGGCAAATCCTGCTTCGCTGTTTTTCACCTTTCGCGGGGGTTTCTGGTCCCCATTAACCGCGAAAAACGAGAGACCACTGTATACACACACACACACACACACACACACACACACACACACACACACACACACACACACACACACACACACACACACACACACGCACGCACACACACACACACACACGCACACACACACACGCACACACACACACACACACACACACACACACACACACACACACACACACACACACACACACACACACACACATATATATATATATATATATATATATATATATATATATATATATATATACATGGTTAAAAAATACAGCGACTTCTGTATTTATGATCTTCTTGTTGATACTCTCTACTTTGCGAACTGCAGATTTATGCGTAGAGTTGAGCACAGTAATACTACTGCAAAAAAACATAGTAAAACACAGTGGAGCGTTCTTAATGTATTCATGGCGTTTCGTACACTTTGCACATTTTTAAGTGATATTGATTACAAAAAAAGATATGTTTATATATTGAAAAAATATAGGTTTCATGGTTCAGGGTGAGGTCACGTAAAAATGATCAAGGGGGAGGAACGGTGTTGGAAATACGTGGGATGGTGGAACTCAGTAAGGAGGTGGAATTCCGTACAGTGGTGGACTTCATGGACGGGATTATGGCAAGATCTCTTGATTGTAGGTTTAATTTTGGAGACTTCCCTTGGGCCTCGAGAATTTGCAGGCGCTTGGTATCCTGTTCTTGTCCAATATTTCTTGTATTTTTCTCCAGCATTTCCCTTGTTAGAGTGGTGTTGTGGCATGTGATAGTGTGAGTTTTTTGTGTACCATTTTGGAGGTGGAGATTGATTCTTCTACTAAGTTTTGTTGTCGTGTATCCTATGTATGAGGAGGGTAGGGACTCATAGTTCCCTATTTTCCACGAGTATTCATATGACTCCTTTGTAGTTCTATTTTTCATGAGCAGTGATGAGGTTTTTCTGCTTGTATAATAAATGTAGGTACCATTTATCTATTTCATGCTTAATAATCTTGTTGATTTCCTTGTTAAGGTAGCCGTTGTTAACCAGGACTTGGGTTGCTCTCTCTATTTCTAGATGAGTGGCACTCCAACTACTGGAATGAGTGAGGGCCCTTCTGATGAAAGCTCTAATGGTGGAGTCTTTGTAGCGTTGGGGACACTCGCTCATTCCGTTAAGGCACAGCCCTGGGTTGGTCGGTTTTGTGTATACACTTGTTTTAAAGTAAGGGGGACTTTGTTGGACGAGGATGTCCAAGAAGGGAAGCTTGTTTTCTTGACTAAATTCTATAGTAAAATTAAGTCCAGAAATCTCCTGCAGTATATCTTTAAAGGGAGTAAGATCAGATTTGTAGTCTACTTTAACAAAGATATCGTCAATGTATCTTGCATAAATTGACGGCTTTTTAAAACAATTAAGTACCTCTTTTTCAACCATCTCCATGAAAAAAATTGAAAGAGAACACCAAGTGGGGATCCCATAGCGACACCATCAATCTGTCTGTACATATTGCCTCGAGGGAAGACGAATTGTACATATTTCTAACAGGGCTTTGAGGGCCGCTTTTGGTAAATCGAGTTTGGGAACGCCATTCTCGGGGTAGACCTCTTTCAGAATGTAGTCCATAGTGCGGAAAATTGGTACATTGGTGAATAGACCTTCGGCATCCAACGAGGCAATAACACCATTGTTATCGGAGTTACTGAGCAAGTCTAAAAAATCAGCGGTAGACGGCAAGCTAAACCTAGAAGGAACATAGTATGTAACTCATTCAACTTTCTAGCAATAACGTAAGTTGGGGTGAGAATCTTCTATAGGGTTCCTAGGGATTCGTTATAATTTAGTCACGTTCATTAGTAAGGTATCAACTTTGTTCAAGTAGTCTTTGTTGGGGATCAGTACGTAGTGAGCTGCTTTATCAGTACGGCGGATGGTAACCTCAGGTTCCTCTCTGAGTGACTTGGCTGCCTCAAGGTGTCTCTTATCAATTATCTTGCTCCTGTAAATCCCTCTGCTTTTACCAGCCTCCCTCAGGAGTTCAGCATGCAGACCTTCTTCTGTGGTTACTTTACCATCCTTAGCTAGTTGGTGGATATCATCCAGGAGAAATTCTATCTCAAGGCGTTTTCCCATGGACGAGGTTTAGAAAGTACATGGCAGATAAGTCCCAAGCTAAGAAGTTACTCTTGGTGTTTTGTTAAGGTCTTATTTGTCATATTGATTTAGCCAATAGTAGGTACAGGGAATTTTGGGTTACCTTTGTTAAGACGGATGAGTTTTTTACAGGTCCTGCTCTCAGCGATACGGCGGTGATGGTCCAGTTCTTCAACGACAGCAAGGTTAATTTCATCTCTGGTTGATTGGGAGATGTCACAATATTTCCAATTTGTTTCGGCTTCATTAAGCTGTTCTTTGAGTGAAGTAAGATCTTTTTTTTTTTTTTTTTTGGTCTCCATTTGGTGTTCGGCGAGCCTTCTTCTGCATTCCAAGATAAATCGAACATTGCGAACTGCCGGATCATGTAGTTTAGCATTTGAATATTTAGGCAGCAGGTTCTCCTGTAAGCATATTTGGTTAAAAAATACAGCGACTTCTGTATTTATGATCTTCTTGTTGATACTCTCTACTTTGCGAACTGCAGATTTATGCGTAGAGTTGAGCACAGAAATACTACTGCCAAAAGGCATAGTAAAACACAGTGGAGCGTTCTTAATATATTCACGACGTTTCGTACACTTTGTACATTTTCAAGTGATATTGATTACAATAAAAAGACA
>NC_134820.1:15029545-15032045 GCF_046742065.1 Oratosquilla oratoria | reverse complement strand
TCATATAAATGATTCTTAAAGCTTCGAACTGAACTACATTGCACTACCTGTGAAGGAAGTTTATTCCATTCATTAACTACACGGTTAGAAAAGTTGTTTCTACCTACTTCCAAAATTGAATCTATTTCCGGATAGTTTGAGACCATTGTTTCTTGTCTGATTCTCATTCAATGTGAATTTTTTTTTCACTTTTGATGTTGTCAATTCCCTTTAGAATTTTAAAGACCTGTATCAAGTCACCTCTGAGTCTACGCTTTTTTTAGGGAAAACAGATTCATATGTTTTAGTCGATTTTCATATGATTTATTTTTGATATTTGGAATCAGTTTTGTGGCTCGCCGTTGTACTTTTTCCAGTCTGTCAATGTCTTTAATGAGATTCGGTGACCATACGGAAACAGCATATTCCAAATGTGGACGAACTAACGATTTATATGGCTTGTTAATGAGTGATGGACTTTTGAAATCAAAAGATCGTGCAATCAGTCCTAGAATCTTATTTGCTTTCTCAGAGGCTGAAATACACTGCTTGGATGATTTGAGGTCGTTACTGATAATTACGCCGAGATCTTTTTCATTATCCACTTTTGTTAACGAATTTCCAAATAACTTGTAATCGTACTTACTGTTATTTTTACCTTTGTGCATTACCTTGCATTTATTTGTGTTAAATTTCATTAGTCACATTTCAGACCATTGCTGTAATTTATTTAAATCTTCTTGAATATCTAATTGATTTAAGTGATGATTTGGGGTTCCGCACATTTTTGTATCCTCAGCAAATTTGGAGACAATATATTTTAGTCTATGGTCTATATCATTTTCATAACTATGAATAGAAGTGGCCTAAGAAGGGAACTCTGAGGAACTCCACTCTTAAAAAATTTCCATCCAGAAGTTTGCCATTTAAAACAACTGTCAGTTTTCGATCTTTCGATCAATTTCTAGTCAAACTTAATAGGCTACCACTTATTCCGTGTAATTTAGTGAGTAGTCTTTCGTGGGAGACGGTATCAAAAGCTTTTGCAAAGTCTAGATATATTAAATCTATATTGTTTCTTTTGTCATAATTCGAGATAACTGTGTTGTAGAATTCGAATAAGTTAGTCACGCAAGACCGTTTCCGTCTGAAACCATGCTGGCTATCATTTATCAAACGGTTACTTTCTAAATGATGTTCGATAGCATCTCTGATGATAGTTTCCATTATTTTTCCTGCGATTGAAGTCAAACTTATAGGCCTATAGTTATTTGGCTTCTTTTTGTCACCTTTTTTGAATATGGGAGTAAAGTTAGCTAGCTTACATTCTCTTGGGACATCTCCGAATATGATGGATTTCTTGAAAATAATTTCTAATGGAACAACAATCTCATTTTTCATTTCCTTTAAGATTCTTGGATACCAACCGTCAGGCCCTGGTGTTTTATTAACTTTGAGTTTGTCTATACACCTTCTAATTTTTTCTTTTGTTACATTTACCGTAGTGAGCAAGTTCACCCTAGACTTTTCACATGTTTCAGTTTGGAGTTCACTTTGAGGTGTTTTGTTTACGAATACCGAACTAAAATAATTGTTTAAGATATTACACATTCCTTCATTTGAATATTCAAGTTGACCGTCAGCAGATAATAGTGGGCCAATGTGATTCTTAACAACCTTTTTATCTCTAATGTAACTATAGAATTCTTTGGGATTCTCTTTGGATTTATCAGTGATATACATTTCGTATTGTCGTTTTCGTTTGTTATTGATTTTATTCTCTCTCTGTATTATTACATAATTCTAATATTCATTAGATACATCCGAGCCATTATATTTCTTATAAGCCTGTTTCTTTTAGAAAATACTTTTTCAGATTTTTTGTCAACCCTTTTTGGACGAGCCTGATTTGGGGGACGTCTGTCCTTAAAAGGAATGTAAGTATGAATCATCTTAGTGAGCGTATTTTGAAATATTTCCCACGTCTGATCTACAGGTCTTTTGCTTAATTTTGCCTCCCAATCTGTACGTAGTCCTGACGTAGTCCTATGAACTGAGCTTTACTGATATCGGGTATTTTAGAAACACAAGTATCTATTCTAATTTCTTTTTAGGAGGTTGAATCTAAGTTATGATCACTATTTGCAACAGTTTCACCGACTTCTACATCAGTTAAAATGCTATCGCGGCTAGTGATCAATAGATCAAATAAGTTTCCATATCTTGTGGGCTCTTTTACATGCTGAATTAAGTAATTGTCACCAAGAAAATCAATCAAGCGACTACCTATATGGCCATGTTCAAGGGTCATCCAATCAATGTCAGTAAAATTGAAATCACCCATTATCAATAAATCCCGGTTGCAGAAACTAGACAGTTCTTGAAATAACAGTTTGTCGTCTGCTAATGATAATGTCTTTGGCCTATATATTACACCTACATTCATTTTTTGTCCATTTGTTTGGGTTAACTCAACCCACAAACTATCATATGCATCCTGTTTCACTTTCTCTAAAACACA
>NC_134820.1:15014545-15022045 GCF_046742065.1 Oratosquilla oratoria | reverse complement strand
ACATTCTGATACTTGGGATTTTGTAAATTATCTTCACATTCCAACTTAGTTTATTGGCCACTTCATCTATAGACTTTCCTTTACCTATTTTCTTTTATTTTTATAATTTTGTTCCTCTCGCACTCTAAGATCTTTTCCTCACCCCATCTCTTCAAACTAATATTTGGACTAATAACTCTATTCACTTAATAAACAAGTATGTTAATTGATATAAAAACTAAGAAAGCTACAAAGCATGAATTTTGTAAACAAAACAGGAATAGTGTACTGAACTATATTGTAAACTATCATAAATATCCTTTGGATAGTTAATCAGAAATTGTACACTATGATCTCGAGTCATAGTGTCCACAGGCAACCCCAACAGATCACATAGGAGATTTGATAACTATTTACAGAATCATGAAAGGCATAGAAATTATTGATAGAGAGAATCTGATAAAATGGGATGATAGAAATACAAGAGGGCACGGAAAGAAAATCAAGAAAGACAGCTATAGAAGAGATCTGAAAAAGAACAGCTTTCCTCACAGAGTAATAGACAGTTGGAACAAGTTAGATGAGAAAGTGGTGTGTGCAAAAACAATACATGAATTTAAAAATAGTTTAGATAAAATGAGATATGAAGACGGGACACCACGAGCATAGCTTCCCTTCCCGTAAAATACAACTAGGTAAATACATGCACGAGAATGCCACTAGGCTGCGTCTCAACAAACATTCGCCTCCCTCGACGTGCGCGGTACACAAGACGTCACCTCCACCAAACGAGCCCCAATCCACCTGGATGGGCATATAGTGAGGTGGAATGAGATAAGTTGCGGAAGATGTTTGAGTCGAATACTGCTGCTTTTGTGGACATGCAGAATAGACCAGTGGTGTCATAACGACTAGCGAGCTTGTGCCATGGAAATAATGAAATATCTCAACGATAGCCAAAACAAGATGAAAACTTCCGCGTGGAACGGAAAAGGTTATTTTGCGACCAGAGTGATGAACGTGGTTATGAGTGTGCACGTGACGTTTCACGTTAAGCTGGGTGAGGTTTCGGTGTTCGAAATATAATTTTTGTTCTATCCGATGCGATAAGATTTTTCAAGGTAAAAATGTGAGCCGGCTTTTTTCTTCCCTCTCCAATTGCGAACGAACCATCATACAATCATCCGCAGTTGTGTCTCGACTTCAGCCGGTTCAACTCAAAGTCGCTTTCTCTATCTTCAGTGTCGTAGTATTTAATTTTTTTTCACGGATCAGCTGTAGAGGTGAGGTCGGAATTTTTTACTGTGTCTGTTTCAACTTTTATTTCTTTTGAAGGATTACCTTTGTAGAGGTACAATAACGTCTACAATTTAACGTATTCTGATCCGACTAAAACGAGTGAAGACGAACCAGTACTGTTGACTCGCTCTTACTAAACAGAATTGTTGTCTGAATATTCTTTTCCAGCGCAGCTGAAGCAAAAGTAAGCGATTCTTTATCACTGTTCTAAAATCTTACCATTTGAAACTTTCCTATTGTTTCATCTGCCACCAAGATCTTTCTTTTTTATTTTCAAGCATTACTTTGGAAGGGAAAGAAGATCATGACTATGCTTATCCGTACTATAGAGCAATTTAGACCCCTTACTCTGGCTTCTGTCAGGAATTTTTATTAAGCTCTGTGATCCCTTCGACAGGAGAAAGTATTCTCAATCGCCACATGGATATTTCATTCATTTTCCTGGCTCTATTTCTGAGGAATAAAAATTCAAGTTAATTTTCACTAGTCCCCTTCTGTTCTTACCATCGTCAGACTATTGCTTTCAGCTCTGCAGTACCTCTTTGGTAGGAAGGGTGTTCAATCTACCTCAATCAGGCTCATCCGCAGTGGACGAGACGGGACCTATCCTTCCATTCTGGCTACCGCCAGGCTCTCTCGTTCATGTGCCGAGTTCCCATTTGGCTGGAAAAGAGTTCGAGATAGTCTCTGATCAGGACGAAGTTACCTCTTCCGCCCCAAAAGAAGTATGTGTGTGTGTGTGTGTGTGTGTGTGTGTGTGTGTGTGTGTGTGTGTGTGTGTGTGTGTGTGTGTGTGTGTGTGTGTGTGTGTGTGTGTGTGTGTGTGTGTGTGTGTGTGTGTGTGTGTGTGTGTGTGTGTGTTGTCTGTGTGTGTGCGTGTGTGTGTGTGTGTGTGTGTGTGTGTGTGTGTGTGTGTGTGTGTGTTTGTGTGTGTGTGTGTGTGTGTGTGTCTATGTGTGTGTGTGTGTGTGTGTGTGTGTGTGTGTGTGTGTGTGTGCGTGTGTGTGTGTGTGTGTGTGTGTGTGTGTGTGTGTGTGTGTGTGTGTGTTTGTGTGTGTGTATATGTGTGTGTGTGTGTGTGTGTGTGTGTGTGTGTGTGTGTGTGTGTGTGTGTGTGTGTGTGTGTGTGTGTGGGTGGGTGCGTGGGTGCGTGTGTGTGTGTATGTGTGTGTGTGTGTGTGTGTGTGTGTGTGTGTATGTGTGTGTGTGTGTGTGTGTGTTTCTGTGTGTGTGTGTGTGTGTGTGTGTGTGTGTGTGTGTGTGTGTGTGTGTGTGTGTGTGTGTGTGCGTGTGTGCGTGTGTGTATGTATGTGTGTGTGTGTGTGTGTGTGTGTGTGCGTGTGTGTGTGTGTGTGTGTGTGTGTGTGTGTGTGTGTGTGTGTGTGTGTGTGTGTGTGTGTGTGTGTGTGTGTGTGTGTGTGTGTGTGTGTGTGTGTGTGTGTGTGTGTGTGTGTGTGTGTAATTCCGAACTAAATTTGATACTTTGTTTCTTAATTCAGTATCAATAGCTTCCCTGTTGACTTCACAGATCTTCATTAAAATTGGCCAGTTATTTATATAGGCCATGAGACAGTCTGACATTGTGTTCCACCTTGTGTCCTGGGGCATGACTAGACACTGACCACCTTCCTGCCGATACTTTGAAGCAGAATAATGATTATTTCTAAAACATTTAACTACATGGACCACATGTTGTTTTACATGATCAATCTCAAGGTCATGAAGCAGTAGATTTAGTAGGCGTGCTGCACATCCGTATGTGAGGACGGTATGCTCAGGTTCACTTGATTCCTCCAAGACTTTTCTCATCTTGGTGACATTTGCTGCATTGTCTGTCACAACACTTCCAACGTGACAACCAAAATCTTGTTCAGCCTTCTTGATCGAATTTTGTACAAGTTATAGAAGATATTCAGCAGTGTGAGGTTTCTCTGATGTGTCTATTGTGTCAACTAAATTAATCTGACCATTGGATATTGTTGGAGTGACATATTATGGGTTCATTATGGATGTTAGACCACCCATCAATTGAAAGACATACAGTTTCATTATTCAAGTCATCTGCACACTTTTTATATTCCTTTTCATACACAAGATCCAAGTACTTACCAGCAATATCTTTTCTGGATGGAGGAATATAACCTGGCCTCAGGTTCTGAACCATCTTGAGAAACTGAGGATGCTGAACAAGAGGAAATGGTGTATTTGTAGCAAATATAATTCTTGCAACTTCTTATTCGAGATTTTCCTTTTGAGAGGCTGAAGTTTTTATGATAAATCTGTCCAGAGATGTTGATGACTTTCTTTTAGATGAAAATGATTTACCAGAAATGGCGCCTGTGGAGGGGTCTGATAGTGACCTTTTTAATGGTGGAGTAAGGTTTGCAGATAATTCAAGTGGAGCCGATGATGCAGGGATTGAAGCTGTTGATACAGATCCTGAAATGGAAACAGAAAATTTTAGCATATTGCATAATTTATCAATGAATAAATAAATGAATTAATACAGTGTGATTTAGGCTACTTTTGAGTACAGTAGTTATATTTTAGAAAATAATTATATTCACACAAGTCACTAAATTATTTGGAAATAATTAACAGGATATGAAATAGGTGGGCTTGGAATTCAGCTCCACACAGGGTTCAGTCCACTTTTAAATTCACTAAAAATAATGGGTTACTTGGGTTAGGTTAGGCTAAATCACTTTGGGCTGAATCCCATGTGGGCTGAATTCCAATGGAACCTATGAAATATATTACATAATGTTGAATGAAATGAATAACAATCATCTAGGTCCCAAAGTTGAGTGGATACAGTATATTATAGTGATATAGTTATTACCCAAATTTAGAAGTAATGAAGTTAAAGTATCATTTCTTTAGGCCTTCACATTCTTATTGTACGTGCTCTCCATTGTTCACCAAATTTATATAGTTGCGTATGGAAAGAAAGAAATGCACGCAATATTTGTAAAATTATTTACCTGGGTCATCAATTCCTTCTTCTGTATGCTGTGGCTGACCTTGGCATTTATCTCTGTGAGATTTTAATCTTGACACAATGCCCTGTAGTTCCTGGCTGCAGTCTTTGCATTTAGCTTGGTACCCTTTGCCAGAAGTTGTTGGTAGTTTTTCAAAATAATTCCAGACAGGATCATTTGTTCTGCATGAAGGAACCACTCTGCTAGGTCCAGAAGACATCTTTCCTGGTTGATTCCAAAGCAGCAACTGACTCAGTGAGAAGCTGCTTACCTAGAACAAGTTTCAACAAGAATCTTGTTGAAACTTGTTGTGAGCTGCACAGTGATATATACTACATGTAGGCTTATACCGTTCCTTGTATACTTGTGGCAAGTCTACATAACACTGCTCCTTATATTGATATGCTAAAATGTCCTTTAGCAATCAGATCGCATATCAGATAAAAATCCCACAATATCTAAAATCTATAAAAAAAAGTATTTAAATCAAATAATCTGATTTAAATAAAATAAAAATCTATTATATATATTTTTTAAGGATAAAAAAAAAAAAAAAATCGCCAACCGTGGTGTCCGGCTAAAATTGGCATTTCAAAGCATAACAGTGCCTTAAAAATAGCTTCTTATTTCACTATAAAAGTTTATATAAACTTATACTACATTGAATAAGTCAATAGTTGATATATTTGTCCTATATACAATGTTAGGTTTCTAGTTTTGATATATTATTTTGTCCAATATAAAATGTTAGGTTACAAAGAAAGCAATGGCCTCCACCAGCGGAGCCAGGAATCTGGGTGCGCACGTCCTGTGTAATAGTAGTCCTTGATGTATATATATATATATATATATATATATATATATATATATATATATATATATGTATATACAATATATATATACATATACAATATATATATATATATATATATATGTGTGTGTGTGTGTGTGTGTGTGTGTGTGTGTGTGTGTGTGTGTGTGTGTGTGTGTGTGTGTGTGTGTGTGTGTGTGTGTGTGTGTGTGTGTGTGTGTGTGTGTGTGTGTGTGTGTGTGTGTGTGTGTGTGTGTGTGTGTGTGTGTGTGTGTGTGTGTGTGTGTGTGTGTGTGTGTGTGTTTATCTAGTTGTATTTACCTAGTTGTATTTACCTAGTTGTATTTACCTAGTTGTATTTTACGGGACAAGAGCTATGCTCGTAGTGACCCGTTTTCGTATCTCTCCGTATCCAGTTTATTCTTAAAATCGTGTATATCTTTTGCACTCACTGTTTCTCCGTTTAGTTTGTTCCAGACATCAATCACTCTATGTGGGAAGCTATTCTTTTTCAGGTCTCTTCTGTAACTGTCCTTCTTTAGCTTCTTTTCGTGTCCTCTTGTTTCTCTTCTGTCCCACTTTAATAAGTCGTCTCTATCGAGAATTTCCATCCCTTTCATAATTCTGTAAATGGTCAACAAATCACCTCTTTCTCTTCTCTGTTCCAGTGTTGATAGATGTAATTTCTCCAATCTTTGTTCGTATGTCAGATTTGACAGTGTAGGTGCCATTTTTGTCGCTGCTCTTTGGATTCTTTCTAATTTTCTTATGTTCTTTTTTGTGCTAGGTGCCCACAGTGTTGCAGCATATTCTAGTTTAGGTCTTATCAGTGTAACCACTATTTTTTAACCATCTCCTCATCCATGTAGTCGAAGGCCACTTTCATTGATCTTAATAAGTTAAAAGTCTCTCCAAATAATTTATTGACATGTTTATCAGGTGTCAAGTCACTTGAGATGATTACTCCCAGGTCCCTTTCTGAATCGACTTTTTTGACTTCCTTGTTTCCAATTTTATATTGACCCGATACTCTATTTTTGCTTTTTCCAAATTCTATTATGCTACATTTCTTAATGTTGAAGTTCATCTCACATCTCTGACTCCATTCCCATATTTTGTCTAGGTCTTCTTGTAGTGATCTGCAATCTTCTTCTGTTCTTACTCTCTTGAGTAATTTGGCATCGTCGGCAAAGAAGTTCATGTAACAATTTACTCCCTCATCCATATCATTTACATATATATGGCATGCATTAAAGGAGCCAATACAGAGTCTTGCGGGACGTCCCTCTTCACATCTTCCCAGTTCGAATTTTTGTCTCTAAGTACCACTCTCATTTTTCTCCCAATTAAGAAATCCTTCATCCATCCCAGCAGCTTACCTTGTATTCCTCCTATTATTTCAATTTTTCTTATTATGTGGTACTTTGTCAAATGCCTTCTGCAAGTCCAAGAAGGCGCAATCTGCCCAGCCATCTCTTTCTTGTATTATCTCAATTAATCTCGAGTAAAAGCAAATTAGGTTTGTGGTACACAATCTTCCACTTCTAAAGCCAAATTGTTTAGGGTTTACTATTCTATTTTCTTCCAAGTGTTTGGTCCATTTGTTTCTGATGACTTTTTCGCATATTTTTCCTACTGTGCTTGTAAGGGATACCGGTCTGAAGTTTGTAGGATCTTCCCTATTTCCTCCTATATATATATTGGTACTATGTTTGCACCTTTCAAATATTGCGTACCTTTCTTTCTTTGAGTGAGAAATCTATTATCTTGTATAATTTGTCTGTCAGTTTGTTTATACACTCTTTCAGTATCCAATTTGCAATTCCATCCGGTCCATGCGATTTCCTGACATCTAGGTTTTTTATTTGATCTCTTATTTCTTTTTGTGTTACCTTTATTTCTTTCATTTTGGGTGATGTTTCTTGTTGTCCATCTTCCCAAAATTGTGAGCTCTCAATTGTAAAAACAGACCTGAAATGTTTGATCATAACTTCTGCCATTTCTGTGTCATCTATATATTCTTTATCTCCTTCACGCAATTTCACTATTTCATGTTTATCCTTTAGTTTTTCATTTATATATCTGTAAAAGAGTTTAGGTTTATCCTTACATTTGTCTATAATATCTTTTTCATAATTTCTTTTTTTCTTTCCTGCGTATATTCACATATTCGTTCCTAAGTTTTTTATATGTTTGCCATTTCGATGTTTTTTTATCTTTTTTCAATTTTTTTCCAGGCTTTGTCTCTTCTGTCTTTAGCCTCACTACACCTTTTGTTATACCAACACTTTATATAAATCCCTTTTTGTTTCTTTTTTGGTACATATTTGTCAATTCCTTCCTTGTATTTTTCTTTGAATATGTTCCATTTGTCTTCCATCTTTGTTTCCTCATTAGAGAATTTATCCCAGTTTGTGTTTTGGAAAAATT
>NC_134820.1:15004545-15012045 GCF_046742065.1 Oratosquilla oratoria | reverse complement strand
GAACAAAAGGTAGGGAGGTGCTTAGAGTGAACTCTTTAGATGAAAAGGAAAAGGAAAAGGAGTACAAGAAGCTGAAGGAGGAGTGGGAGGGAGTGAAGGATAGAGTAGAGCTAGGTGTGGAGGAGGAGTGGGGATGGTTCAAGGAGGGAGTCACGAGGTGTGCAAAGATGGTGTGTGGAACAAGAAGGACGGGAGGAAATAGAAGGAAGGGTAGTGAGTGGTGGGATGAGGAAACAAAGAAGGTTGTAGAAGAGAAGAAGCGAGCTTTCACAGATTGGTCACAAAATGGGGCGAGGGAGTCATATGAGAGGTACAAAGAAAAGAGAAGAGAAGTAAAGCACAAGATAAAGGAGGCAAAGAGGAGAGCAGGTGTGAAGTGGGGTAGGAGTATGACAGAATTTTTTTAAAGTAATAGAAAGATGTTTTGGAAAGAAATTAAGAGAGGAAGAGGAGGAGAAAGTAAAGTAAAGAAGAAAAGGTAAAAGGTGCAGATGGAGAGATGATAATGGAAGAGAATGCAGTAAAAGGAAGATGGGCAGAGTATTTTAAGGAGTTGCTAAATGTGAAGGAGGATAGGGAGGGAAAGGTAGTTGCAGTGGGAAGCGATAATAAAATGACCATGATGAGTGAGGAAAATGGAGGAGAAATAAAGAAGGATGAAGTGAAGGCAGCAGTTAAGATGATGAAAGCAGGTAAGGCACCTGGTCTGGATGCATGCCATGCAGAATGTCTAAAAAAAAAAGGAGATACAGTGATGGTGGACTGGCTAGCGAGGTTATTTAATGTTTGCTAGAGAGAGGGTAGAGTGCCGGAGGACTGGAGGAGTGCTTGTATAGTTCCACTTTACAATGGAAAAGAGGACAAGTGTGAATGTAGTAGTTTCAGAGGGAATAGCTTGTTAAGTATAATTGGGAAGGCTTATGGGAGAGTCTTGATTGAGAGGATTAGGAGAGGAACAGAGGGAATAATTGGTGAAAAACAGTGTGGGTTTAGGATAGGTAGAGGTTGCATAGATCAGGTTTTTGTGGTAAGACAGATATGTAAGAAAGCTATAGGAAAGGGGAAGGGTGTTTTTTTGGGCTTTTATGGATCTGGAAAAGGCGTACGATAGGGTAGATAGAAAGGCACTGTGGGAGGTTATGCAGATATACGGGATAGAAGGAAAGCTTCTAGGAGCTGTCAAGAGTTTTTATGAGAGTAGTAGAGCTTGTGTCAGGATTAGAAATGGAAAGAGTGAGTGGTTCGAGGTAAAGGTGGGACTTCGTCAAGGATGCGTTATGTCGCCCTGGCTGTTCAACTTATACATGGATGGAGTGGTGCAAGATGAAAATGCAAGGGTAGTGGTTCAGGGATTGGAGATGGTTAAAGAAAATGGGGAAAAAGTGGGAGGTGAGCCAGCTGTTGTTTGCGGACGACACTGCCCTTGTGACAGGATCGGAGGAGGGGTTGAGGAAGTTGGTGGCAGAGTTTGGGAGAGTATGTGATAGAAGAAAGCTAAAGATAAATGTGGGTAAAAGTAATGTGATGAGATGTACAAGGGGAGAAAGTGACAGCAGGCTGGAAGTGAGCATTAAGGGAGAGCGACTGGAGGAAGTGGATAGTTTTAGATACTTGGGTGCAAATGTGGCAGGAAAAGGTGGAGTGAAGGTGGAGGTAGAATGTAGATTGAGAGAAGCGAGTAAATGTCTTGGTGGATTGAAGAATGTAATAAGGAATAGACATTTGGGAATGGATGCTAAGAGGAGACTATATGAAGGAGTGATTGTGCCAACAGCACTGTATGGGGCAGAAACATGGAACATAAGAGAGGAAGAGAGAAGGAGTTTGAATGTGTTTGAGATGAGGTGTCTGAGAAGTATGATGGTTACAAGGCTAGATAGAGTGAGAAATGAGGAGGTGAAGAGGAGAACAGGGTTGGAAAGGGAGTTGGGAGATAAGGTTGGTGAAAGAGTATTAGGAAGGTTTGGACACATGGAAAGAATGAGTTGAGAAAGACTAGTAAAAGAGGTATGGAAGGCAGATGTGGAGGGGGGAAGATGAGGGGACGTCCTAGGATGAGGTGGATGGATGGGGTGAAGGGGGCTTTGGGGAAGAGGGGAATGTCTGTTGAGGAAGGATGGGAGAGGACAGAAGACAGGGGTGAATGGAGAATGGTTGTATATGGATGATGCTGTGATGCATGAGGTGGAATGGGTGGGGGGGATAGGGGGTGAGGTAGTGTGTGTGTGCAAAATTTGACGCAGCCCTTAGTGATTTTTCCCCGTCTTTTCCTGTTATGCATGGGGGGACGGAGATGGGGGTCGCCGAATTAATGAAGCTGCCTCGCTATGGATGTGCTGTGTCTTGCGACACTGCTTCTGACCCAGGGCAGTGGACAAGGTGCAGGAATGACCCGTCATCCAGGAGGTGCCAAGATAAGAAGGTAGAGTGGAGGGATGTGGAGTGTATTCAGGGAAGGAATGGGTGTGATTGATTTTATGCCTTTTCCTTTTTGGCTACCTCCCTTGTAATGGGGGAAAAGCCTTGGTATATGTATGTATGTTTATTTTTAAATTCATGAATTATTTTAGCACACATCACTTTTTCGTCTAACTTGTTCCAGATTTCTATTACTCTGTGTGCGTGCGTGTGCGTGCGTGTGTGTATGTGTTTGTGTGTGTGTGTGTGTGTGTGTGTGTGTGTGTGTGTGTGTGTGTGTGTGTGTGTGTGTGTGTGTGTGTGTGTGTGTGTGTGTGTGTGTGTGTGTGTGTGTGTGTGTGTGTGTGTGCGTGCGTTTATCTTGTAGATAAGCTATGTTCAAGGGTATAGAGGACTGAGTCTTTATTTTTTCGCGAGCATGTATATAAACACACACACACACACACACACACACACACACACACACACACACACACACACACACACACACACACACACACACACACACACACACACACACATGTATAAATATATATATATATATATATATATATATATATATATATATTATTTGGATGATGGAGAACATAAACATAGGGGAAGGCTCGGAACCCTAAACACTCTAACGTTTCGTTCGCGTAGAACTTCTTCAGAGAGTGTATGTAGAACTGCAATTGAAGTTTATGTACTAAATCTAATTACCTTTTCGGACACTTGGGAAAGTTCGTTTGTCTGGTGTGTTTTAGAATTAAAATACTAGTTTGTTTAGCTAAATTGATAAACCCTCCTCGATGATTCGATGCATTATTAGTTGAAATATATGCTGATTCAACAATTCGTCTAGTGAATTTATCAAAACCTTTATGTAGCACTTCAGCTTCTCTCCAGTTTGGTAAGTGATCGAATTTTTCCGCATGAACTACTAAAGAATTAGATGTCCTATGTGCTTTTATGTCGTTTTTATGTTCATAAATTATTTTTTCTAATCCTCTTGACGATTCGCCAAAATAAGCCATTGAGCAACTATTGCACGGGATTTTGTATACGACGCTGTTTTCGGAATTGGTTCTCTTTTCAGAAGTCTTTATTAAATCACCTATCCTCTTGTTAGTTATTTTAGCTATGTTTATACCTGATTTTGTTAAATATTTGTCTAATATTGGTGACGTTTCTGAGCCAGGTACTGATATAAAATTGGTATTATTTTTATCATTTCTCCCTTTCTTTCCGCGATTGTAAATATTTATTGCTTTTCTTTTTGTTCTTTTCAACATTCCCTCTGGATATCCAAGTTTGTCAAAGTTTTTCATAATGTAATAAAATTCGCCTTATAGTTATTCATTACTACAGCTTCGTAGTGCCCTGAGAAAAAATCCTATTACTATACCACTTTTTGTCCTATCATCATGTGCGGAGAAATAATGTACTAAATCCTCTTTGTTTGTTTCCTTTCTGTATACTGAGAAAGTTACAGTTTTCCCACGCGTCGTATTAACGTATCTAGGAAAGGCAATTGTCCGTTTTGTTCCTCTTCTACGGTGAACTGAATATCACTGTTGACCGCGTTAAGCATTCTCACTTTATTATTTACATAGTTGTTATCGGGGATGATTGCGAGGACGTCGTCTACATATCTAAACCAGTGTGATCCCCTACCATTGATTCTGATAAAGTTTTCTTTTTCTAATAACTCCATATATAGAGAGGCCATCACTGAACTTAAAGGACTACCCATAGCGAGACCTCTATGTTGTTCATATATTGGTCACCATTAAAAGTAAACGCACCGAAATCTACGCATAAATCTATCAATTCTTTATAATCTTGTTTTCTTATGGGTAGGTCAGTATCGTTCATATCTTTTATTACTCTCTTTACTGCTTCTAACGCACCGTCAGTGGAAATATTTGTATATAACGCCTTGATATCATAGCTTACTAACTTTTTCCCCGTGAAATCTAAATCTTTTAGTCTTGTCAAAAGATCGTTAGAATTTTTCAAATGTGTATTGCTTGGATATCCAGAGGGAATGTTGAAAAGAACAAAAAGAAAAGCAATAAATATTTACAATCGCGGAAAGAAAGGGAGAAATGATAAAAATAATACCAATTTTATATCAGTACCTGGCTCAGAAACGTCACCAATATTAGACAAATATTTAACAAAATCAGGTATAAACATAGCTAAAATAACTAACAAGAGGATAGGTGATTTAATAAAGACTTCCGAAAAGAGAACCAATTCCGAAAACAGCGTCGTATACAAAATCCCGTGCAATAGTTGCTCAATGGCTTATTTTGGCGAATCGTCAAGAGGATTAGAAAAAATAATTTATGAACATAAAAACGACATAAAAGCACATAGGACATCTAATTCTTTAGTAGTTCATGCGGAAAAATTCGATCATTTACCAAACTGGAGAGAAGCTGAAGTGCTACATAAAGGTTTTGATAAATTCACTAGAAGCATTGTTGAATGGTCACTGGTCACCAGACTGGATTACATGGATGGCAGCAAACAAATTGATTATGAAAGCGGCAGGATAGATTCCCACATACCAAGCCCAAGTAACTTGAGTCCCCTTGCCCGCGTCTCCTAATTGTTCCCTCCCTGTCCATATTTATATTTGTTAACTCTATTCTTTGTATCATTTTGCTGAAGAGGACCACAGTCAGTGGTCGAAATATACAGATAATTAGTATTTCTGTTTTCTTTTCTCAGACAGTGGGTTAACAAGTTTCATTTTACCAATGTGCTACATTACGCTGTGCTATATATATATATATATATATATATATATATATATATTATATATATATATATATATATATATATATATATATATATATATATATATATATATATATATATACATGTGTGTGTGTGTGTGTGTGTGTGTGTGTGTGTGTGTGTGTGTGTGTGTGTGTGTGTGTGTGTGCGCGCGCGCATGTGAATGTATTAATACATGTATAGTTTATATATGTGGCCTTCGTTTTCAGAATGGCACCGGAGGATACATCAAGAAAAGAAATATGTCCAGAAAAGGACCCAATCGCACCTACGGGAACCACCAAGCCCCCACGGGAGAGGGATGAAAAAGACGAAGGTCCTCAGAACGACGAAACGATGAAACTGTTGTCCTTGAAAAAGTCTTCGGAGTCCTTCGAACTGACGGAGGAAATGATACTGGAGACTCTTGGGCCAATAGAAAACACCAGGTAAGAACAATACCTAACCTAATCTGACTCAACCTAACCAGCGTAACCTTTTCTAACCTAACTTAACCTATCCCAAACTGACTTAGCCTAACCTAAGCTAACCCTTTCGTGACAGAAAACCTGGACTGTAGTGACAATAGACTTATAATGTAAAAACATTCTGTTAGGGTCCTTAGTAAACTACCAAGTAAAGAAATAGTTAAACTAGTAAATACATGAATCCATAATAGAATTGATAAACACAATAACAATAAATTAGAAAAAATCAATTAGATAAATTATATGTACAAAAAGTATACTGTTTCACATATCGTTTTTATCGTCATGATATTTTTTTTTGGGGGGGGCGGAGTCAACGCATGGTAACTGTTATATATGTTCAAAGTAATTTATACATGATATCACTTGTCTTGCGTAATATGGCAGTTGGCGGTATATCAAAAAGGTATAAGCGAAACGTGGTCGCAATAAACTCTACGTTATCTTATCTACAAAGATTACAAAGGAATACAAAGGCGGAGCATGCCGACAGGAGACCTTTTGGTCCATATCTAGGTCGGATGCGAAAAAAATCATAATAAAAATAAACGAATAAATAAAAACTATAATAATATAAATGATAAATGAAATACATAAATAAATGCATGGGCATAGTTAAATAATAAACAAACAGGTAAATAGTAAATAATGATAAATTGACATATAACTAAAATTAAATGAGATTGAAACAGACAAATGATAGAAAATAATATCAAATAAATGATAATCATTACAGCATCTTGCTTAGGTGTTTATCTAAATGATTCTTAAAGCTTCGAACTGAACTACATTGCACTACATGTGCAGGAAGTTTATTCCATTCATTAACTACATGGTTGGCGAAGTTATTTCTACCCACTTCCGAATTAGATCTATTTTCGGACAGTTTGAGACCATCGTTTCTTGTCTGATTCTCATTCAGTGTGAAAATTTTGTCACTTTTGATGTTGTCAATTTCCTTTACAATTTTAAAGACCTGTATCAAATCACCCGTGAATTGACACTTTTATTTTTCTTTTCTTTTTTTTAGGGAAAATAGATTCATATGTTTTAGTCGATATTAGTATGATTTATTCCTGCTATTTGGAATCAGTTTTGTGGCTCGCCGTTGTACTTTCTCCAGTCTGTCAATGTCTTTAATGAGATTCGGTGACCATACGGAAACAGCATATTCCAAATGTGGACGAACTAACGATTGCCCTCTATAATTTCTATTTGCATACTAATGTAACGGATGATTATCTCTCAATGTCAAAGCTATCATCTCTTCAAGATTTTCAATTCTGGCGTTTCATCATTAGTGTTACATAATTATTGATTCATTGATTTCTTTATTAGATTATCTCCTCATGTATTTGTCTACGAACCTTTTAATTCAGTATTGCCTAATTTTTTCCTTAGCATGTTAGTTACTTTAACAATTAAATATATATCAATTTACCAATTAATTACCTATCAACTTAATAATTTACCTGGGAATTTCTGTACATCTTCATTTATGTATTGACAATTTGTTCCTTAATATATTAATCATCTTAAAGATTCATTCATATGTTAGTTTATTAATCACCTATCAATTTTATAGTTTACCTAGGTATTTATTTTCTTATTTTACATCCAATTCCTCTCACACCACCCCAACACCAGCTGTGGCTTCGGGCCCAGTTGTCAGCGATTTGCCTCCGCCGAATCTTATCTGGTCCTCTTCGGACTCTCCGCCTTGGCCCAAGGCATGTACTTCAGCTACAGCAGCGCTATCATCACCACCATGGAGAAGAGGTTCAGTCTTCCCAGCAAAATATCAGGTCTCTGACTCTCTTCTCTC
>NC_134820.1:14972045-15002045 GCF_046742065.1 Oratosquilla oratoria | reverse complement strand
ATTTCTTTACAATTAAAGTCACCCATCCATTATAACTATTCTTCCTCCATCTTCCATTATCTTATTTAGTGTTATCCTTGTGTCTTCTAACACGATTTGTGTTCTCTCTCTTCCCATGAAGCCGTTATAGGAGGCACATAATTTACTACAAACTTCCTGCTCTTCCCATCCCTGTCCTCCACTTCCATCAAAGGATTACAAAGGATTACAAAGGCGGAGCATGCCGACAGGAGACCTTTTGATCCATGTCTAGGTCGGATGCGAAAAAAAAATCATATTAATAATAAAATAATAAATAAAAACTATAATAATGTAAATAACAAATAAAATACATCAATAAATACATAGGTATAGTTAAATAATAAACAAACAGGTAAATAGTAAATAATAATAGATTGACATAACTAATAATAAATGAAAATCAGACAGACAAGTGATAACAAAACAAAAACAAATAATATAACATAAATTAAAATCATTACAGCATCTTACTTAGGTATTTATCTAAATGATTCTTAAAGCTTCGAACTGAACTACATTGCACTACCTGTGCAGGAAGTTTATTCCATTCATTAACTACACGGTTGGCAAAGTTGTTTCTACCTACTTCCAAATTGAATCTATTTCCGGACAGTTTGAGACCATTGTTTCTTGTCTGATTCTCATTCAATGTGAAAATTTGGTCACTTTTGATGTTGTCAATTCCCTTTAGAATTTTAAAGACCTGTATCAAGTCACCTCTGAGTCTACGCTTTTTTAGGGAAAACAGATTCATGTGTTTTAGTCGATTTTCGTATGATTCATTTTTTATATTTGGAATCAGTTTTGTGGCTCACCGTTGTACTTTTTCCAGTCTGTCAATGTCTTTAATGAGATTCGGTGACCATACGGAAACAGCATATTCCAAATGTGGACGAACTAACGATTTATATAGCTTGTTAATGAGTGATGGACTTTTGAAATCAAAAGATCGCGCAGTCAGTCCCAGAATTTTATTAGCTTTCTCAGAGGCTGAAATACACTGCTTGGATGATTTGAGGTCGTTACTGATAATTACGCCATATGTGACATTCCTCACATTTATATCCTTCTTAGTCAGGAACATAACTCTACCCCCTTGTTTTACCTCTCTGTTTCTAATCCAATAATTATATGCACCATGTCCTACACTGTTGGGTGGTAGTGGACCTTTTAATTTTGTCTCTACAATTCCCATTATGTCCGGTTCTTTTTCCTTCAGGTAATCATTCATTTCGTTCAAGCCTGTTATTGAGCCATCTATGTTTGTGTAAGACACTTTTAATTTTCTGCTACATCCATTGTATTTTCTGTTTCCTTTCCGTTTTTCTCTGCTATGAACCATTTCCTCACTTTCATATCCATTACTTTCCAATAGAATTTCTCTTTCTCTGACTCTGTTCTTTTCTCGTTTTTCCCCTTAGCTTCTAGTATTTTTGTTTTCTCATCCTCTCTTTTCTCTTTATTCATTTATCTTTTTATCCTTACCTGTTTATATTGATCACTATCAGCTAGTTTCCCTGTTTTTGCTAAGATATTCTCTGCTGTCGTTTGTGACCTCAATTTGATCTTAATTGGTCTGGTCTTATCTGTATTGTGTTTCTCTATTCTATATATTTCTTCAATTTCTTTCCCTGTTTTTTGTCCATCCTCTTGAACTACTTGTAATATTTTGTTTACCTTTTCCTTCTCTTTTACTCTTGTAGTCCTATTTGTATCATGCTTCTCTTCCATCCCTAATATAGTTGTACATTTCTTTTTGTCCGCTAAGTCCCTTACTATATTCTTCTTCTCTCTCATCACTTTAATGACTGTATCCTTAATTTGTTCTTTCATATGTTGTGTCACTATATCTCTAAATACAATTTTGTTCTTCTCTTGGACTTTTCTCTAACCCTATGCTTCTTTTGCTATGGACTCGTTATTCCATTTTTATTCTTCTTTAATTCCTCATTCTCATCTTTTACTTCTTTTAACTGTCTTTTTAATTCTTCTTATTCTTTATTTAGGTTTTTATTCTAGTTCTATAGTTCTTCCAGTTTATCAACTCTTTGGGTAACTAGTGTTAATTGGTTAAACCTAACTTCCCATGTTTCGTTCATTTTTTTTTTTTTTTTTTAGTTTATCCTCTAGATTTACTAGTCGGGGGAGGTTGTCACCTCCTCCCTCCTTAAATCCATAAAATCAATTATCTTCTCTTTCCATTGAGCTGCTATTATCTATATTTCTGCTTTTGACACCTCTGCTTCCTTGTTCTCCCTCGTCTGTGTGTTCTGCACTCCTTTTGTTTACACCCCTTCTAACATCCGGGGCCCGTTCGTCCCCTTCCTCATTTCCTTCCATTTTCCTCAGTAATCCCTCTCTTTCTCATTTTCCTTCACTTTCCCACTAGACCACGAGCTTTCCCCTTTCCCTACTAATACAACACATGTACTCCCTCGTTGTTGAGATCGATGAAACTTGAATATTTTCTGGAATTCCAAACTTCGCTCTCACTTCGACCGACGTGTGTGTGTGTGGTTGTATGTGCGTGAATGTGTGTGTGTGTGTGTGTGTGTGTGTGTGTGTGTGTGTGTGTGTGTGTGTGTGTGTGTGTGTGTGTGTGTGTGTGTGTGTGTGTGTGTGTGTGTGTGTGTGTGTGTGTGTGTGTGTGTGTGTGTGTGTGTGTGTGTTTCTGGGCGCACGCGTGTAAGGTCACAACATTGCCCATGTATCGGGCTATATATTAGTTATAAGGTCTCATCCGGTAAAGTAAATGCTGTCGATTATGAGTTGAATACGTGATCCAAGACTTTTGTGAATCATACACACGCATACATACAGACAGGCACACATACACGCACACACACACACGTACACACACAGTAAGGGCAGCCTCATACGAACTTCACATATTACAAAGGATTACAAAGGCGGAGCATGCCGACAGGAGGCCTTTTGGTCCATATCTAGGTCGGATGCGAAAAAACATAATAATGATAAATAAATAAATAAGAAATATAATAATGTAGATAATAGATAAAATAAATAGATAAATGCATAGGTATAGTTAACTAATAAACAAACAGGTAAATAGTAAATAATAATAAATTGACATATAACTAATAATGAAAGAGAATCAAGCAAATGATAATAAGCAAACAGACAAATGGTAACAAAAGAAATAAACAAATAATATAAAATGAATTATAGTCATTACAGCATCTTGATTAAGTGTTTATCTAAATGATTCTTAAAGCTTCGAACTGAACTACATTGCACTGCATCCGCAGGAAGTTTATTCCATTCATTAACTACACGGTTGGCGAAGTTGTTTCTACCCACTTCCAAATTAAATCTATTTCCAAACAGTTTGAGACCATTGTTTCTTATCTGATTCTCATTCAGTGTGAAAATGTTGTCACTTTTGATGTTGTCAATTCCCTTTAGAATCTTAAAGACCTGTATCAAGTCACCTCTGAGTCTACACTTTTTTAAGGAAAACAGATTCATATGTGTGGTAGGGTGGTAAGTTTAAACGCCAAGAATCCGTTGAAGTTTTATTACTGACGTTTCGTCCAACTAGGACTTCCTAGAGTGATGAAGACCTAGTTGGACGAAACGTCAGGAATAAAACTTCAACGGATTCTTGGCGTTTAAACTCACCACCCTACCACTCATTCTGTCTTCACACCTCAGATTCATATGTTTTAGTCGATTTTCGTATGATTTATTTATGATATTTGGAATCAGTTTTGTGGCTCGCCTTTGTACTTTTCCAATTTGTCAATGTCTTTAATGGGATTCGGTGATCATACGGAAAGAGCATATTCCAAATGTGGACGAACTAACGATGTATATAGCTTGTTAATGAGTGATGGACTTTTAAATTCAAAAGATCATGCAATCAGTCCTACAAACTTATTTGCTTTCTCAGAGGTTGAAATACACTGTTTAGATGATTTGAGATCGTTACTGGTAGTTACGCCGATATCCTTTTCACTATCCACTTCTGTTAACGAATTTCCAAATAACTTATAATCGTACTTACTGTTATTTTTACCTATGTGTATTACCTTGCATTTACTTGTGTTAAGTTTCATTAGCCACTGTTCAGACCATTACTGTAATTGATCTAAATCTTAATGAATAACTAATTGGTTTAAGTGATCATTTGCCATTCCACACAATTTTGTATCATCAGCAAATTTGGTCTATATCATTTGTATATACTATGAATAGAAGTGGCCCAAGAACGGAACCCTGAGGAACTCTACTCGTAACATTTTTCCATCCAGAAGTTTTTCCATTTAAAACATCTCTCTGTTTCGATCATTCAACCAATTACTAGTCCAACTTAATAGGCTACCACTTATTCCGTGTGAAGCTAATTTAGTAAGAAGTCTTTCGTAGGGGACGATATCAAATATTTTTGCAAAGTCTAGATATATTAAATCTATGTTGTTTCTTTTGTCACAATTCGAAATAAATGTGTTGTAGAATTCGAGTATGTTGGTCAAGCATGAACGTTTCCGTCTGAAACCATGTCGGCTATCATTTATCAAAGAGTTACTTTCTAAATGATGTTCGATAGCATCTCTGATGATAGTTTTCATCATTTTTCCTACGATTGAAGTCAAACTTATAGGCCTGTACTTATTTGGATTATTTTATCACCTTTTTTGAATATGGGAGTAATGTTAGCTACCTTCCATTATCTTGGGACATCTCCAAATATGATGGATTTCTTGAAAATAATTTCTAAAGAAACAACAATCTCATCTTTCATTTCCTTTAAGATTCTTGGGTACCAACCGTCAGGCCCTGATGTTTTATTAACTTTGAGTTTATCTATACACCTTTTAATTTTTTCTTTTGTTATATTTGCCGTAGTAAGTTTACCCTGACTTTTAACAGGTTTCAGTTTGGAGTTTACTTTGAGGTGCCTCGTTTACGAATGCTGAGCTAAAATAATTGTTTGAAATATCACACATTCCTTCATCTGAATATTCAAGTTGACCGTGACTGTCAGCAGATAATAGTAGACCAAAGTGATTCCTAATAACCTTTTTATCTCTAATGTAACTTTAGAATTCTTTGGGATTCTCTTTGGATTTATCAGCGATATTCATTTCGTATTGTCATTTTCGTTTTTTATTGTCTTTTTTAAATCTCTCTGTATTGATACATAACTTTGATAGTCATTAGATGCTCCAGAGCACTTGTATTTCTTATAAGCCTGTCTCTTTTTGGCAATACTTTTTTCATTGTCTTTGTCAAGTCATTTTGGGCGAGCCTAATTTGGGGGACGTCTGTCCTTAAATGGGATGTAAGTATGAATCATCTTAGTAAGTGTATTTTGAAATATTTCCTACATCTGATCTACAGGTCTTTCGCTTAATTTTGCCTCCCAATCTGTAAACTGAAGCTTCTGACGTAGTCCTATGAACTAAGCTTTACTGAAATCGGGTATTTTAGAAACAGAAGTATCTATTCTAAGATTGTTGGTAGTTTAAATCTAACTAAGTTGTGATCTCTATTTGCAACAGTTTCACCGACTTCTACATCGGTTATCATGCTTTCGCGGCTAGTGATCAATAGATTGAGCAAGTTTCCATGTCTCGTGGGCTCTTTTACATGCTGAACTAAGTAAGTGTCACCGAGAAAATCTATCAAGCGAGTATCAGTAAAATTGAAATCATCCATTATCAATAAGACCCGGTTGCGGAAAGTAGACAATTCTTGAAACAACAGTTTGTCGTCTGCTAATGATTATGTCTTCGGCCTATATATTACACCTACATTCATTTTTTGTCCATTTGTTTGGGTTAATTCTACCCATAAACTATCATATGCACCCTGTTTCACTTTCTCTATAACACAAGCATGGACATTGTTTTTAACGTAAAAGAGAACACCCCCACCTTTCTTGTGGTTTCTATCCTGATGAAAGTGTTTAAATCCCGTAATATTAAATTCAGCTTCAAACTCTACCATTTAACCATGTCTCGGTTATTCCTATCATATCGGGATCTTCGCTTTTGACATACGCCTGTATTTCTTGGAATTTGTATTTCTTGGAAATTGTTCCTAATACTACGTACATGGTTTTAAGAAACTCGTGATTATTTCCTTTTGACACGTTTTGAGTTTCAATACTATGCCTTATATTATAACATTCCTCTTTATAGACACCTTGTTCTATATTGATTTTTGGCCCTTCCTTGACATTGAATGCCTCATTATCATTTCCCCCATCACGGACATCTGGTCGCTCACGGTCATCCGATCTCTATTGTACACTTTGCCTCCCTACATCACCGCGTTCCCCATCGCCCATTGAAATTCTGTCCGCCATCCCTTCCTAAAATTAGATTTTGTCCTCCACTGACATTATATCCTAACGTGATATTTTGTCCTCCACTATCACTACATCCCATCGTGATCTTTTGTCCTCCACTGTCATTACATCCCATCGTGATATTTTGTCCTTCATTGACATTCTGCCCGGTATCTCTTCCTAAAATCATATTTTTCCTCCAGTGACATTATATCCTACCGTGCTATTTTGTCCTCCAGTGTCATTACATCCCATCGTGATATTTTGACCTCCACTGTCATTATATCCCATAGTGATATTTTGTCCTCCACTGTCATTACATCCCATCGTGATATCTTATCCTTTGACGTTACATCCTAATGTAATATTTCGTCCTCTACTGACAATATATCATAAAACTACATTTTGTCCTATACTGGCATATTGTTCTACATTGTTGCTATATTCTACTCTGTTTTCCCCAGTATACTCTATTTCCCCTTCCCTTTGGGTTTCTTCCCAAAAAAGGAACTAGTTCATTACAAATTCCCACAGTGAGGTTTGTAAGAACATTTCTGTGGGTAAGGTGGATCCCATCAGAAGCGTAAAGGTCATGACGCCTGAAAAAAAAAAAAAAAAAACAAGGATCAAGAAATTGGTAGCCCAGTTACGTGCACAATCATGATATCCTCTCATGGATCTCTATGGCTCTACTGTTCCAACACGAACATGCGTAGATCCTCGGGAGGATCCCACAGACTACGTGACGGCTCCCACGTTCTTTCATCTCCTGAAGGAGGACCTTGTAATTCCGAACAAATTCCTCTTATCTCACCCTACCCACATCGTTACTTTCCGTATGAACAATCGTAACCGTGTTCGTCCGTCTTTGTTCCATGATGGTCTGGGTACAATCGACGATCCCAAGGCACGGTTGACATACAAGTTTGCAACGTCGTTTGGTCTTCCGCTGCAGGATATCGTCATAGCCTGGCACCATTGAGTCCCGCACCACCAAGAACTCCTGATTGTCAGCCACCTCATCCCTCAGCAGAACAAAACGATTGGCTAGAGCTAGCGTTTGTTCGGCAGGGCACCGGCTTACTGAACGTGGGCTAGACAAACGGGACCCCACGGAGTGCCACTCGCTAACGGCAGTGGCAGAAGGGGATAAGAAGTTGAACGCTCTTTGGGTTGTGGGGATGATTCACTCTTCTCACAGAGAGCACTCCTGAGAAGACGAATTTCTTCCTCGCACATCCTGAGACGGTCCTCCAAGTTCACTCAATCTTCGCTAGCCATTTCGCTCCTCCTTCAGCAATACAAACGGCAATGAAAAAATGTAAATCAACAAAAGAAACCAAAGCGGTCTCTAAATAAACTAAATACACGAATCTTACTCTGCTTACCTTATACTATTACTCCTACCTTTGGAGTGCAGTAACAGAATACTGTTTTGATTCTAAATGAATAGAACACTACGCTTTATCTTATACTTATAATTATATAGCACTCTACGTATACAATCTTATTATTACTATGGTACAATATGATTTTATTTTCTCACAATAAAAGTATAGGATGAGTAAAAAAAGGGGTATCGGGGTTACGGCGGTCACTGAATACCAGGAAAAGTTAAGTAGAAAGTGAACCAAGTGTCTGGGAACAGGAATGGTTAAGGATAAGATGGAACGATTAGCTGGGTGAAGGACAGTAGCCCTCCAAAATCCCCTTTTTTCCTCTCAAGGTCGTTGTCCATCAGTAGACAATTGCTCGCCTTTTCTTTTTCTTTTCGTTCCTCGCTTGTGAGCTAATGTCCTTTACCCAGCCAATCATTCCGTCTTATCCTTAACTTTTCCTGTTCCCAGACATTTGGTCTACCTACTTAGCCTGTCCTAGTATTCAGTGACCCCCTCCCTACCTCCCCCGTTCCTCTTATCTAATCTCAGTGATGTGTATTACGACTATGTACTTGGAAAAGGTGTAACAAAAGAAACGTCGTACTAATAAAGGCTCCTCTGTCTTCACTTGTGGTGTTTATTTCGATAGTGTGTATCTACCGTACCTAGGATATCCACAACCACACAGAGGTATACATGTTTGCACAAACGCACTTAAGCATACACCCTCAGTAAAATGGATCAGTTTCCCTGAAAAAATAACAACAATAACCATGTCACCTGACAGGCATCATCAGTATGGGCAACGACCTCGTCCAAGTCCTGCTTGCGATCCACGCGTCCTTCATCGCGGGCCAGGGCCACCGCCCTCGATGGGTCGCGTCGGGCCTCCTCCTGAGCTTCTTGGGCTGCATGATCACTGTCATCCCTCACGTCATCTACGGAGCGGGAGATTTCGACACCTTCACCCGGCAGGAAGGAACGCACGCCACGCGGGTTGAGGACAAAAGTTTGTACCGGGCTGGGAGAGGGTAGAGCAAAGAGATCGAGATAGTTTAAGATGTAGCAATAGGTGGAGCAATAACAGAAGTACTGACGGCAGCCTAATGGAATTTTTTTGTTGACTCGTGTTACAGAAGAGTCCATTTGTTATTTTTAAACAGCAGCTTCTTCCATTTGGCTTTTGGTTTTTCCTGATATCAGTTTGCGAGGTTTTGCCAAAATTGATGATATCGTATTTATTCTATTATTGTATTACTTTACTAACGGCACCTCTACAAATGTTCTTCGGTTTAGGGTAATGCTTCCCTGCAAACTAGATTAAGGACATTTCATTAATCCCCTTTACAACGATATTACCTTCACAAAATTATCCTATTCAGCTCAGGACAGGATAAATTGTAGAACCCCTCCCCCCACATACACTGATTGAAAAAAGTCGGAAGTGTTCTGCCGTCGCTCTGCGCCGTCACTCAGGTCACGGTAAAGTTGCTTTATTATTAAATTTACAGCTTGGGAGCATTAATGGTTAGGTTAGGTTAGGTTACTATCACCACCACTTGTGATCAGGCATACGCCGTCAATCAGGTCATGGTAACGTTTTTTTTTTATTACTCATTTTTTTAGGGTTTGGTGTAATGGTGGTGATAGTAACCTAACCATTAATGCTCCCAAACCGTAAACTACTGCATAACAGAAAAAGTTACCATGACCTGAGTAACGGCGCAGAGCGACAGCGGAGCACTTCTGACCTTTGTCGATCAGTGTGTGTGTGTGTGTGTGTGTGTGTGTGTGTGTGTGTGTGTGTGTGTGTGTGCGTGTGCGCGTGCGTGTGCGTGTGTGTGTGCGCGCGCGCTTGTGTGGGAGGATTCTACAATTTATCCTCATTATCTAATGACAAAACTTACTCATTTCTCATTGCTATCATTAACTAGTGACCATTTTCCTCGTGACCTTATATCATTGCTACTACTCCTGCCTGCCGATTAGCAATCGGCCTTTGCAGCGACAACTCTACGGGGGGCTGTGAGGTTTCCGCCGAAGAAGGAACTTCAAATTTCTTCACCACGGAGCAACTCTTCGTCATCTGCTTTCAGTTCTTCTCGCAGGTAAAACGATGTCAGAAAGCGTAAGAGAGTGTCTGGATGTAATTCCACATGGTGTGGGTCACGTGTTGGATTCGTAGTCGACAACTATTACCCTCCCGTATGCATGTAATTGCATGTCTTTTTGTGTGCATGAGTGTGTTCAGCTAATTGCATTTGATTTTGCCATAAAAAAAGGAGCTAAACCCATAGAGCCATTATCCTTTATAACCCAACTATCATACCTGGTTTCGACTTCGCTTGGGACTTTACTTTGGGCATTTTCAACTCCATAAAAGCGTCTGTGTGCGTGTGCGCGCGTGTGTGTATGTGTAATTGTTTGTTTGTGTGTGTGTGTGTGTGTGTGTGTGTGTGTGTGTGTGTGTGTGTGTGTGTGTGTGTGTGTGTGTGTGTGTGTGTGTGTGTGTGTGTGTGTGTGTGTGTGTGTGTGTGTGTGTGTGTGTGTGTGTGTTTATGTTTATGTTTGTACTTATCTAACTTCGCAAAAGGCCCCTTGAGTCAAAACCTTTCAAGCATATAACCTAAGATCATCCAAGTTACTGGATCTAATGTCCTTTAGAACGTCCGTGTATTTTTCCGGTTCCACGTGCAAAACGGATATTCAAAGCTGACCCGTGATATATTGTATGGAACCCATGAATACATGTCTCAACCTAACTCTTATGCGTAGGGGTATTATTGAATTCCATCAAACACTGATAGCATAGAACCTATTGTTTACAGGTGATGCCTAATACAACGGTGCTTTTGCAGGTACTGTCGGGTTTTGCGAATCTCATGTTTTACACCGTCGGCTACTCTTACCTGGATGAGTCTGTGCCCAAGGAGAAAGTACCCTTGTATTTCGGTAGGTTCTAGCCCGAAATAATATACTATAATGATTATAATATAATATATATATATAAAAAATATATTATACAATATAATAATATTGTTAAGCATATTCATACATTGGAGGAGAGCCAGAGATATATGCAGACTTATACACATGTATACACACACATACACACACACACACACACACACACACACACACACACACACACACACACACACATATATATATATATATATATATATATATATAATTTGTGTCAGGTGGTCTCCCACCACTGTAGTTGTGTGTGTGTGTGCAGAGGGTGTGTTGTGTGTGTGTGTGTGTATGGTGTGAATGGTGTATACATGGTATGATATGAGAAATTCTTGCATATATCCAGGCTCTCCTCCAATTTATGAAACGTATAGCTTACAATATATAAAATATATATATATATATACTATATATTTAGCCATATAATATAAAATATATATATATAATACATTGGGCTTGAATGTATACCTACCTGGATGCAAATACAGTTGTCCCCCCACTCGACCTCATTCTCTTGTAATGAGTCACAGACCAATCCATAAAGATTAGCCGACGTATTCGCTGTACACAACATGAGATTCTAAAACGATCGTTTACTATTCGCAAAACCCCGACAGTACCTGCAAAAGCACCCACGAAATTAGGCATCACCTGTTATACAGTAAGTGTTTATGCTATCAGTGTTTGATGAAATTCAATAATACCCCTACGCATAAGAGATAGGCTGAGACATGTATTCATGTGTTCCATACAATATATCAATGGGTCAGCTTTGAATACCCGTTTTGCACGTGGAACCAGAAAAATACACGGACATTCTAAATGGACATTAGGATCCAGTAACTTGGATGAACTTATGTTATATGCTTGAAAAGGTTTTGACTCAGGGGTCTTTTTGGCGAAGTTAGTTATAAAGTAGCAACATAAACATAAACACACACACACGCACACACACACACACACACACACACACACACACACACACACACACACACACACACACACACACACACACACACACACACACACACACACACACACACACACACACACACACACACACAAGCAATTGCACATACACACACGCGCGCGCGCAAACACACGCACACAGACGCATTTATGGAGTTGAAAATGCCCAAAGTAAAGTCCCAAGCGAAGTCGAAACCAAGTATGATAGTTGGAGGAAAATGATCCTGGCTCTATGGGTTTAGCTCCTTTTTCCTGTGGCAAAATCAAATGCAATTAGCTGAACACTCTCATGCACACAAAGGGACATGCAATTACAGGCATACGGGAGGGTAATAGTTGTCGACTACGAGTCCAACACTTGACCCACACCATGTGGAATTACACCCAGATACTCTCTTACGCTTTCTGAGATCGCTTTACCTGCGAGAAGAACTGAACGCAGATGACGAAGAGTTGCTCCGTGGTGAAGAAATCTGGAGTTCTTTCTTCGGCGGAAACCTCACAGCCCACCGTAGAGTTGTCGCTGCAAAGGCCGATTGCTAATCGGCAAGCCAGAGTAGTGGCAATGATATAAGGTCACGAGGAAAATGGTCCACTATTTAATGATAGCAATGAGAAATTAATAAGTTTAGTCATTAGTATAATGAGGATAAATTGTAGAATCCTCCCACACAAGCGGCGCGCCGCACACACACACGCACACGCACGGCGCACACGCACACACACACACACACACGCCACACACACACACACACACACACACACACACTGATCGACAAAGGTCAGAAGTGCTTCGCGCTGGCGCTCTGCGCCGTCACTCCTTCCCCATGTCATGGTAAAAACATTTTCTGATATTCAGTAGTTTACGGTTTGGGAGTATATAATGGTTTAGGTTACTAACACCACCATTACCAACCAATCCCAAAAAAAATGAGTAATAAAAAAAACGTTATCATGATCCTGAATTGGACGGCGTTAGGCCAGTCACAAGTGGTGGTGATAGTAACCGAACCTAACCTAACCATTAATGGACCCAAGCTTGTAAAATTGAATAATAAAGCAACTTTACCGTGACCCAAGTGAAGGCACAGAGGCGACGGCAGAACACTTCCGACTTTTTTTCAAATCAGTGTATGTGGTGGGAGGGGTTCTACAATTAATCCTGTCCTGAGCTTAATATGATAATTTTGTGAAGGTAAAATCGTTGTAAGAGGGGATTAATAAAATGACCTTAATCCAGTTTGGCCAGGGAAGCATTACCCTAAACTGAAAAGAACATTTGTAGAGGTGCCGTTTAGTAATGTAATACAATAAGAGAATAGAATTACGATATCATCAATTTTGGCAAAACCTCGCAAACTGATATCAGGAAAAAACCAAAAGCCTAATGGAAGAAGCTTGCTGTTTAAAATAACAAATGTACCTCTTCCGTAACATCGAGTCAAGAAAAGCCCATTTAGCACTGCCGTACAGTACTTCTGTTATTGCTCCACCTATTGCTACATCTTAAACTATCTCGATCTCTTTGCCCTACCCTCTCCCAGCCCGGTACAAACTTTTGTCCTCAACCCGCGTGGCATGCAGTTCCGTTCCTGCCTGGTGAAGGCTTCGAAATCTCCCGCTCCGTAAATGACGTGAGGGATGGACAGTGATCATGCAGCCCAAGAAGCTCAGGAGGAGGCCCGACGCGACCCATCGATGGCGGTGGCCCTGGCCCTCGATGAAGGACGCGGTGGATTGCAAACAGAACTTGGACAACGTCGTTGCCCATACTGATGATTCCTGTCCAGGTGACATGGTTATTGTTTATTATTTTTTTCCAGGGAAACTGATCCATTCTACTGAGGGGTAATGTTTAGGTGCGTTTTGTTCAAACATGTATAACCTGGTGTGTGGTTGTGTATAATCCTAAGGTTACGGTAGATAGCACACTATCGAAATAAACAGCACAAGTGAGGACGAAGGATTCTTTATTAGTACTGCGTTTCTTTCGTTACACCTTTTACAATTAACATAGTCGTAATACACATCACTGAGATTAGATAAGAGGAATCAGGGGGAGGGAATGAGGAAGGGAGTGTAGGGAGGGTGTATGGGAGGGGGTCACTGAAAATACTAGGACAGGCTACGTAAGGTATACCAAATGTCTTGGAACAGGTAAAAGTTAAGGATAAGACTGAAATGATTGGCTGGGTAAGGGGACATAAGCTCACAAGCGAGCAACGAAAAGAAAAAGAAAAGGCGAGTAATTGTCTACTGATGGACGACAACCTTGAGAGGAAAAAAGGGGATTTTGGATGGTTATTGTCCTTCACCCAGCCAATCGTTCCATCTTATCCTTAACCATTCCTGTTCCCAGACACTTGATCCACTTTCTACTGAACTTTTCCTGGTATTCAGGGACCGCCGTAACCTCGATACCCCTTTTTTTTTACACATCCTATCATTTTATTGTGTAGAAAATAAAATCATATTGTACCAAAGTAAAAATAAAATAGTAAACGTAGAGTACTATATAATTACAGGTATAAGATAAAGGCGTTGTGTTCTATTAATTTAGAATCAAAACAGTATTCTGTTACTGCACTCCAAAGGTAGAGATTAATAGTATAAGGTAATCAGAGTAAGAATTCGTGTATTTAGTTTATAATAGAGACCGCTTTGGTTTCTTTTGTTGATTTACATTTTTCCTCTTTGCCGTTTTGTATTCCTGAAAGAGGAGCGAAATGGCTAGCGAATGGGTTGAGTGAACTTGGAGGACCGTCCCTCAGGATGTTGGAGGAGGAACTTCGTCTTCTCAGGTATGCACTCTGGTGAGAAAGGTGAATCATCCCCGACAACCCAAAGAAGCGTTCAACATCTTACCCCTTCTGCCACTGCCGTGAGCGAGTGGCGACTCCGTGGGGTCCCGTCTTGTCGAGCCCACGTTCAGTAAGCCGTTGCCCTGCAGAGCAAACGCTAGCTCTAGCGAATCGTTTTGTTCTGCTGAGGGATTAGGAGGGTGACAATCAGGAGTTCTTATGTGGTGCGGGACTCAACGGTGCCAGGCTATGACGACATCCTGCAGCGGAAGACCAAACGACGTTGCAAGCTTGTATGTCAACCAGTCCAGGGGAACGATCGATTGTACCCAGACCATCATGGAACAAAGTACGGACGAACCACGGTTACGATTGTTCATACGGAAAGTTACGATCTGGGTAGGGTCAGAAATCAGAGGAACTTGTTCGGAATTACAAGGTCCTCCATCAAGGAGAATGAAGGAACGTAGGAGCCGTCACAAGTCTGTGGGGAACCTCCCGAGGATCAACTCATGCTCCGTTTTTGGGAACAGTATAGCCATAGGGATCAATGAGAGGCTATTCACGATTGTACAGAGAACTGGGATACTACAAATTTCTTGATCCTTGGTTTCTTTTTTTCAGACGTCATGTACCTTTACGCTTCTGATGGGGAATACCACCTTACCCACAGAGATGTTTCCTACAAAACCTCATTGTGGGAATTTGTAATGAACTAGTGCCTTTTTTTGGGTAGAAACCCAAAGGGAAGGTGAAAAAGAGTATACTGGGGAAAACAGAGTAGAGATATAGCAACAATGTAGAACAATATGCCAATATACGACAAAATATAGTTTTAGGATATATTGTCAGTAGAGGACGAAATATTACATTAGGATATAACGTCAAGGGACAAAATATCATGATGGGGTGTAATGACAGTGGAAGACAAAATGTAACGATGGGATATAATGAAAGTGAAGGTCAAAATATCACGATGGGGTATAATGATAGTGGAGGACAAAATAGCACTTATTGATATAATGTCAACTGGAGGACAAAATATAATTTATTATGGGGAAGAGATATCTCGTGCAGAATGTCAATGAAGGACAAAATATCACGATGGGAAGTAATGACATTTGGAGGACAAAAGATCACGATGGGATGTAGTGTATTAGTGGATGACAAAATATCACGGTTAGGATACTAATGTCAGTTGAGGACAAAATCTAATTTTAGGAAGGGATGCCGGACAGAATTTTCAATGAACGACGGGAGGCCGAATGTGGGAACGCGGTGATGTAGGTAGGCAAAGTGTACAAAAGAGATCGGAATGACCGTGGAACGACCAGATGTGTCCGTGATGGGGGAAATGATAATGAGGCATTGAATGTCAATCAGGTACCAAATATCAATATAGAGCAAGGTGTCTATAAAGAAGAATGTTATAATATAAGAGCATGGTATTGAAACTCAAAACGACTCAAAAAGAAATAATCACCGAGTTTCATAAAACCATTGTACTTTAATGTTCGTAGAAAAAGGAACAATTTCCCAAGGAATACAGGCGTAAGTCAAAATCGAAGATCCCGAAATGATATGAAAAACCGATTCATGGTTAAATGGTATATTTTTGAAGCTTGAATTTATCATTGCGGGATTTAAACACTTTCATCAGGAAAGAAAACCACAAGAAAGGTGGGGGAAGTTCTGCTTTTACTTTAAAAACAATGTCCATCACCCTTTTGTGTTATAGGAGAAAGTGAAACAGGGTGCATATGATAGTTTATGGGTATAATTAACCCAAACAAATGGACAAAAAAATGAATGTATGTGTAATATATAGGCCGAAGACCTAAATCATTAGCAGACGACAAACTGTTGTTTCAAGAATTGTCTACTTTCTACAACCGGGTCTTATTGAAAATGGATTGATTTTACAATTTTACTGATATTTTCGCATGATAGATTTTCTTGGTGACACTTACTTAGTTCAAGGCATGTAAAAGAGTCCATGAGACATGGAAACAGTGCTCAATCTATTGATCACTAGCCACGAAAAGCAAGATAACCCATGTAGATGTTGGTGAAACTGTTGCAAATAGAGATCACAACTTAGTTAGATTTAAACTACCAACAAATTAGAATAGATACTTATTTTTTTAAAATATCCGACTTCAGTAAAAGCTAATTTCATAGGACTACGTCAGAAGCTACATTTTACAGATTGGGAGGTAAAATTAAGCGAAAAAAGACCAGTATATCAGATGTAGGAAATATTTCAAAATACTCTTACTGAAGATGATTCATACTTACAACCCATTTCAGGACAGACGTCCCCCGAAATCAGGCTTCGCCCAAACTGACTTGACAAAGACAATTAAAAAATTATTGCCAAAAAAGAGACAGGCTTATAAGAAATAACAAGTGCTCCTGGAGATCTAATGACTAATCAAAGTTATGTAATACAATGCCAGAGAGATATAAAAAAGACAATGAAAAACGAAAATGGACAATACGAAATTAATATCGCTGATAAATCCAAAGAGAATCACAAAGAATTCTATATTTTTACATTAGTAGATAGAAAGGTTAATATGGAAATCACATTGGTCTACTATTATACTTCTGACGGTCAACTTGAATATTCAGATGAAGTTAATGTGTGAAATTATTAAAACCAATTATTTTTAGCTCCAGTATTCGTAAACGAAAGCACCTCAAAGTGAACTCCAAACTGAAACCTGTTAAAAGTCAGGGTAAACTTACTCACAACGGTAAATATAACAAAAGAAAAAACTAAAAGATGTATAGATAAACTCAAAGTTAATAAAACACCAGGGCCTGACGGGTTGGTACCCAAGAATCATAAAGTGAAAAGAAAGATGATATTTGTTGTTTTCTTTAGAAATTAAATTTTCAAGAAATCCATCATATTCGGAGATGGTCCCATAGAGAATGGAAGGTAGCTAACATTACTCCCAATATGTCAAAAAAAGTGACACAAAAGAATCCAAATAACTATAGGCCTAAAAAGGTAAGACTTCAATCGTAGGAAAAATGATTGAAACAATCATCAGAGATGCTATCGAACATTCATTTTAGAAAGTAACTCTTAGGAAAACGATAGCCGACATGGTTTTCAGACGGAAACGTTTCCTTGCTTGACCAACTTACACGAATTCTACAACCACAGTTATTTCGAATTGTGACAAAAAGAACCAATACAGATTTGATATATCTAGACTTTGCAAAAACATTTGATATCGCCTCCCACGAAAGACTACTTACTAAATTAGCTTCACACGGTGAATAAGTGGTATCCTACTAAGTTGGACTAGTAATTGGTTGAATGATCGAAAACAGAGAGATGTATATCCAACGAAAAACTTCTGGATGGAAAAATGTTACGGCCAGAGTTCGCTCAGGGTTTCCGTTCTTGGGCCACTTCTATTTTTTATATTCCCCGCTCATAGTAATATAAAAATGATATAGATCACGGACTAAACTCTATTATTTCCAAATTTGCTGATGAAACAAAATTGGTGTGGAATGGCAAATGATCCACTTAAACCAATTAGTTATTCAATGAAGATTTAGATAAAGTGACAGTAATGGTCATGAACAGTGGCTAATGAAGACTTTACACAAATAAATGCAAGGTAATACACATAGGTAAAAACAACAGTAAGTACGATTACAAGTTTATGTTGAAAATTCGTTAACAGAAGTGGATAGTGAAAAGGATAACTGGCGTAACTACCAGTAACGATCTCAAATCATCTAAACAGTGAATTTCAACCTCTGAGAAAGCAAATAAGTTTCTAGGACTGATTGCGTGATCATTTAGAATTTAAAACTCCATCACACATTAACAAGCTATATACATCGTAAGTTACGACCACATTTGGAATATGCTCGTTCCGTATGATCACCGAATCTCATTACATTGGCAAAAAGTACAGAGGCGAGCCACAAAAACTGATTCCAAATAATCATAAATAAATCATGCGGAAACTCGACAAAAACATATGAATCTGATGTGTGGAAGAACCGAATTGTAGTTGGTAGTGAGAGGTAGAGTTTAACCGCCAAGAATTCCGTTGAAGTTTTATTCCTAACGTTTCGTCCCAACTAGGTCTTCTTCACTCAAAAGAATTCACTAGTTGGACGAAAAAACGGTTTAGTCAAAAAACTTTCAAGTGATCCTTTGCTTTTTAAACTTACCACCCTACAACACATATGAGATCTGTTTTCCTTAAAAAAGTGGCAGACTCAGAGTTGACTTGATATATGTCTTTATTTTTTTTTTAAAATTCGAAAGGGGTATTAGTACAACATCAAAAGTGACACAATTTCCACACTGAATGAGAATCAGATAAGTAAAACAATGGACTCAAACTGATCTGGAAGATAGATTTAAATTGGAAATTTGTAGAAACAACTATCTCCAACCGTGTAGTTTTAATGTAATGGAATAAACTACCATGCAGATGCAAGTGTAAATGTAGTTCAGTTCGAAGCTTTAAGAATCATTTAGATAAACACCATATCAAGATGCTGTAGTGACTATAATTCATTTCATATTATTTGTTTATTTCTTTTGTTACCATTTGTCTGTTTGCTTATTATCATTTGCTTGATTCTCTTTCATTATCAATTAAATGTCAATTTATTATTATTTACTATTTACCTGTTTGTTTATTATCTAACTATACCTATGCATTTATCTATGGATTTAATCTATTATTTACATTATTATATTTTTTCATTTATTTATTTATTTATTTACTTATTTATTTATTTATTTATTTGTTTATTTATCTATTTATCATTTATTTATTTACTTATTTATTTGTTTGTTTATTTATTTATTTATTTATTTATTTATTTATCATTACTATGTTTTTTTTCTCATCCGACTTAGATATGGACCAAAAGGCACCTTTCGGCATGCTCCGCCTATGTAATACCATTGTAATATGTAAAGTAATCGTATGAGGCTGTCCCTACACTGTTTGTGTACGTGTGTTTGGTGTGTGGCCGTAGTATGTGTGCCTTGGTCTGTAATGTATGCGTGTGTATACTATCACCAGTCATTGGATCACGTATTCAACTCATAATCGACAGCATTTACCTTACCGGATTAATACTATTATAGCTATTATATAGACCGATACATTGGCAATGTTGTGACCTTGGAACACGCTTGCGCCCAGAAACACACACAAGGCACACACACACACACACACACACACACACACACGACACACCCCACACCCATCACACACACACACACACATACACACACACACACACACACTCACACAACATAACCACACACTACACACATACACACACACACACACACACATTCACGTCACATACAACCACACACACACACGGTCGGGTCTAAGTGGACCAGGCGAAGTTTGGAATTCCAGAAAATATTCAAGATTTCATCGATCTCAACAACGAGGGAGTACCTGTTTGTTGTATTTAGTAGTGAAAGGGAAAGCCCGAGGAGTGTAGGTGGGGAAAGAGAAGGAAAATGAGAAAGGAGAGGGATTACTGATTGAAAATGAGGAAGGAAATGAGGAAAGGGGACTGAACGGGCCCCCCTATGTATAGAAGGGGTGTAAAACAAAATGGGAGTACAGAACCCACAGACGAGGGAGAACAAGGAAGCAGAGGTGTCAAAAGCAGAAATATGGATAATAGCAGCTCAATGGAAAGAGAAGATAATTGATTTTATGGATTTAAGGAGGAGGAGGTTGACAACCTTCCCCCGTGCCTAGTAAATCTAGTGGATAAACTAAAAAAAAAAAAAAAAAAAAAAAAAAAAAAAAAAATGAACGAAGCATGGGAGAGTTAGGTTTAACCGATTAACAACTAGTTACACCAAGATTTGATAAACTGGAAGAACTAAAGAACTAGAATAAAAACCTAAATAAAGGAATAAGAAGAAAGTAAAAAGAAGGTTAAAAGAAGTAAAAGATGAGAATGAGGAATTAAAGTAGAATAATAAAGGGAATAACGAGATTCCATAGCAAAAGAAAGCAATAGGGGTTAGAGAAAAGTCCAAGAGAAGAACAAAATTTTAATTTAGATGATATAGTGACACAACATATGAAAGAACAAACTAAGGAAACAGACATTAAAGTGATGAGAGAGAAGAAGAATATAGTGAGGTACTTAGCGGACAAAATGAAATGAATAACTATATTAGGGAAATAGAAGAGAAGCATGATACAAATAGGGCTACAAGAGTCAAAGAGAAGGAAAAGGTACACAAGATCTTAGAAGTAGTTCGAGAGGCTGGACAAGAAACAGGGAAGAAAATTGCAGAAATATATAGAACAGAGAAACACAATACAGATAAGATCCAAACCAATTAAGATCAAATTGAGGTCACAAACGACAGCAGAGAATATCTTGAGCCAAAAACAGGGAAACTAGCTTGATAGTGATCGAATATAAACAGGTAAGGATAAAAAGAGAAATGAATAAAGAGGAAAGAGAGGATGAGAAAACAAAAATTCCACTAGAAGCTAAGGGGAAAAAGAGAAAAGAACAGAGTCAGAGAAAGAGAAATTCTATTGGAAGTAATGGATATGAAAGTTAGGAAATGGGGATCATAGAGCAAAGTAAAAGCGGAAAAGGAAATAGAAAAATACAATGGGAAGTAGCAGAAAATTAAAAGTGGTCTATACACAAACATAGATGGCTCAATAACAGGCTTGAACGAATAGAATGATTACCTGAAGGAAAAAGAAACGGACATAATGGTAATTGTAAGAGGACAAAATTAAAAGGTCCAACACCACCCAAACAGTGTAGGACATGGTTGCATATAATCATTGGATTAGAAACAGAGAGGTAAAACAAGGGGGTAGAGTTATGTTCCTGACTACGAAGGATATAAATGTGAGGAATGTCACATATGGCGTTAATTATCAGTAACGACCTCAAATCATCCAGACAGTGTATTTTCAGCCTCATAGAAAGCAAATAAGATTCTGGGACTGATTGCGCGATCTATTGGATTTCAAAAGTCCGAATCAACACATTAACAAGCTATATAAATCGTTAGTTCGTCCACATTTGGAATATGCTGTTTCCGTATGGTCACAGAATCTCATTAAAGGACAATGAACAGACAGAAAAAAAGTACAACGGTGAGCCACAAAACTGCTTCCAAAATATAAAAAATGAATCAAACGAAAGTCGACTAAAAACACATGAATCTGTTCCCATAAAAAAGCGTAGACTACAGAGATGACTTGATACAGGTTCTTTGAAATTCTAAAGGGAATTGACAACCATCACAAGTGGGACCAAAATTTCACATTGAATGAGCATCAGACAAGAAACAATGGTCTCAAACTGCCGGCGGAAATAGATTCAACTTTGGAAGTAGGTAGAAACAACATTGCCAACCGTGTAGTTAATTAAATGGAATAAACTTCCTGCACAGGTAGAGCAATGTAGTTCAGTTCGAAGCTTTAAGAACCATTTAGATAAAATACCTAAGATTGCTGTAATGATCTTAATTTATCTTATATTTATTTGTTTTTTGTTTAGTTATCATTCTTGTCTGTCTGATTTTCATTTATAATTAGTTTTATGTCAATCTATCTTATTATTTACTATTTACCTGGTTTTTGTTTAGTTATTCAACTATACCTATGCATTTATTTCTGTATTTGATATGTTATTTTACATTAATATAGTTTTTTTTTTAATTATTATTTTAGTATTAATATGATTTTATTTCGCATCTGACCTTAATAAAAAAAATAAGCATCAAAATGGGTCATTTCCTGTCGGCATGCTCCACCTTTGTAATACCTTTGTAATCCTTTGATGGAGGTGGAGGACAGTGATGGGAAGAGCAGGAAGTTTGTAGTAAATTATGAGCCTCCTGATAACGGCTTCATGGTATGAGAGGAGAACACAAATCGGTTTAGAAGACACAAGGATAACACGAAATAAGATAATGGAAGATGGAGGAAGAATAGTTATAATGGATGGGTGGACTTTAATTGTAAAGAAATCTGCTGGGAAGAGATGACAGCTGAGGGGAGAATGTTTCCTTTCCCCAGTGCACGGCTCTTTATGACAAATTCCTTTACTGAACTTTTTATTGTCCTTCATTGTGTTCTCTACTTATTCAACGGATTGTTTGTATGCTCTCTTGCTCTTCATATTGTTTGTGCTTTCCTCTTTAACTCTTTATGGCTCTTTTTGACGAATGCTTCTTTCAGCTCTCATTGTCATGATGCAAAGATCGTTTTTGTTCTTAGGCTCCTTTCCGTGTCTTTATAGATATTATACAGATGCTTTCCTTTCATTCTTGTCCTTATTATGACTTTAGAGAAACTGCATTTTTCAATTTGTCTTTCCACATTTCTGATGTACGTTTTGTGAGTACGATCAGTTTTCAACTGAATACTACATTGAGATTTTTTGTCTACTTTTTTTTTTTTTTTTTTTTTTTTTTTTTAAACCTCAGAAATTCATAATTTGAGAATCTTCATCGAAAGCAGGATCGATACTTTGGATTGAGCCCTTTGTTTTATGCACTTCCGTTGAAAAGCTTTTTATCACTTCTTAAGCCCTGTAGATGTTTTTGATGGCTCTTTCATAGCTATCCAGATGGATATTAAGATGAATGTTCTTGCAAGCAGACATTGTGCTTCTTGAAGAAATTTTGAAGCTAAGAGAGCCTTGTGTTTCTGTGTGGCCAATACACGTATCCCAAACTAAACTGATGGATATCAAGATGAATGCTCTTGTCGAGCAGACATCGGGCTTCTTGAAGAAATTTTGAAGCTCCTGTACTTATAAGAATGCTTTCGAGCAAGGAGAGCCTTGCTTTTACGTGTTGGCCAGATGCATATATCCCGAGGAAACCATTGATGGGATATCAAGATGAAATTCTCTTGCGAGCAAATGTAATAAAGCGAGGAAGTTGAACCCGTCTTATTCACCGAAGACGAAGATATCGTTTTCTTCTTGAAGAAAATTTTATAACTTCGAACTTGAAGAAAATAACGTATCTATGAGAGCCTTGTAAATCTGTGTGGTCAAGGCATGATAGTGATTGAACAGCATTGTTATTCTTTCCAACATATTTTAAATATCACCTCAATTCTTTTATTTACTTTTTATATATGTAGTCCTTTCCAACATCAACATAAACTTTTACTAGAATTCGAGCCACTGAAACAAATTACTTACTTGGTCCTTGGAGCGAGGACCAAGAAGGCAGAAGATCCGACGAAATGGATAGCCTCTGTGGCCGTAATCGACCACGAACAGAGGCTGGTCATCTTTGAGCACCCTTAGGCTGGATCATGAAACAGCAAGACGTTCCGGGCCTTTATGTCTTGTTGTGAGACACGCCTGCGTTAAAACATCTTAGTACAATCTTTACGATGTCAATGAAGAGCCGTTTGAATGTCTTTGAAAGGGATGCCTAGCCCGCACTTTTCCATATAGAAATACAAAGAAATTCGCTTTTGGGACCAATAACATCACCATATGAAAGGATGCCTTAAGAAACAAAACATTCATACAATTTTTTATTACCCCAGTTGAACCGTCTGGGACCTTTTTCAAGGAAAGAGGTCTCCATGGTCACTCTCATCCATTTGGAGGTCGCCCCCAGGTGCCGACACGGGAGAGTGGTACCTTCATTAACGGCTACCTGGGTGTCCATCGGCGAGGCTCTTAGCCAGGTAAAGGCACACCCTAACCGACTTTGCCGATGGTTTTTCCTGCACCTCGAGAGCTGGTCCCCTCCATTGGGTTGATCTCATTAGTATTCATCCCTCATCGAAAAGTCTTCGGCCATGGCGGTCGACCCGACTGATCATGTGACCAAAGGTCGCATTTTTAGAAGGGGTCACACAACGCGCTCAGGTTTACGGTTTTCGGTGAGACCGGAATGCAAACCCGCACCCGTCTAGACTTGCGTCTAGAGGAGTAGAGCCCTTGGCTGCAGAATCTCCCTTGCCGGGGGACCCACCTCTTGTACAATGTATATCGTCCGCAAGACGTAGAGCTGGCGTCTGGAGAGATGCTCTCCCTAGCCGGCCGTGAATCCACATTCATTGTATGTAGACATTGATATGCATCCCTCCCTCCCTCCTCCTCCCCCCCGTTTCTCTTATCTAATCTCAGTCATGTGTATTACGATAATGTACTTGAAAAAACTGTAACAAGCAAAACGTCGTACTAATAAAGGCTCCGTCCTCACGTGGTGCTTATTTCGACACACACACACACACACACACACACACACACACACACACACACACACACACACACACACACACACACACACACACACACACACACACACACACGCACACACACACACTCAGAGAGAGAGAGAGATAGAGAGAGAGAGAAAGAGAGAGAGACAGAGAGAGAGGATAGAGAGAGAGGAGAGAGAGAGAGAGAGAGAGAGAGAGAGAGAGAGAGAGAGAGAGAGAGGAGAGAGGGAGAGAAAGAGAGAGCGAGAAAGAGAGACAGACAGATAGATGAGAGAGAAGAGAGAGAGAGAGAGAGAGAGAGAGAGAGATAGAGAGAGAGAGAGGAGAGAGAGAGAGAGAGAGGAGAGAGAGAAGAGAGAGAGAGAGAGAGAGAGAAGAGAGTCAGAGACCTGATATTTTTGCTGGGTAGACTGAACCTCTTCTCCATGGTGGTTGATGACGGCGCTGCTGTAGCTTGAAGTACATGCCTTGGGCCAAGGCGGAGAGTCCGAAGAGGACCAGATAAGAAATTCGGCGGAGGCAAATCGCTGACACCTGGACCCGAAGCCACAGCTGGTTTTGGGGTGGTATGAGAGCAATTGGATGTAAAATAAGAAAACAAATACCTAGGTTAAACTATAGAAAAAAAAATTGATAGGTGATTAATAAAACATATGAATGAATCTTTAAGATGATTAATATATTAAGGAACAAATTGTCAATACATAAATGAAGATGTATAACAGAAATTCCCAGGTAAATTATTAAGTTGATAGGTAATCAATTAGTAAATTGATAAATATTTTTATAAATAGTTAAAGTAAATAACATCCTAAGGAAAAAATTAGGCAATAACAGAAATATAAGGTTCGGTAGACAAAGACATGAGGAGATAATCTAATAAAGAAAATCAATGAATCAATAATTATGTAACACTAATAATAAAACGCCAGAATTGAAAATCTTGAAGAGATGATAGCTTTGACATTGAGAGATAATCATCCGTTACATTAGTATGCAAATAAAAATTATTGAGGGCAATCGTTAGTTCGTCCACATTTGGAATATGCTGTTTCCGTATGGTCACCGAATCTCATTAAAGACATTGACAGACTGGAGAAAGTACAACGGCGATCCACAAAACTGATTTACAAATATAAAAAATTGAATCATACAAAAATCGACTAAAACATATGAATCTTGTTTGTTCCTAAAAAAAAAAAAAAATAAAAAAAAAAAAAAAAAAAAAAAAAAAAAACCTCAGAGGTGACTTGATACAGGTCTTTAAAATTGTAAAGGAAATTGACAACATCAAAAGTGACAAAATTTTCACACTGAATGAGAATCAGACCAAGAAAACAAAGGTCTGCAAACTGTCCGAAAATAGATCTAAAATTCGGAAGTGGGTAGAAATAACTTCGCCAACCGTGTAGTTAATGAATGGAATAAACTTCCCTGCACAATGTATGCAATGTAGTTCAGTTCGAAAGCTTTAAGAATCATATAGATAAACACCAAGGCACCATGCAGTAAAGATTATAATTTAATTGATATTATTTTCTATCATTTGACTGTTTTTCATTCTCATTTATTTTTATTTATATGTCAATTTATCATTATTTACTATTTACCTGTTTGTTTATTATTTTAACTAAATAGGAAAACACAGCAGGTAAAGAAGAACCAGGGTAAGAAAAGCTAATCAAGGAAATGATCAAACAAAGACCTATATGCCCAAGCCATTAATTTTATGTTTTTTTATTATATTATCAATTTAAATATTATAGTTTTTATTTATTCGTTTAATATAACATTATGCGTTTTATTCGCATCCGACCTACATATGGATCAAAAGGTCTCCTGTCGACATGCTCCTCCTTTGTAATCCTTTGTGATCTTTGTAGATAAGATAACCTAGAGTTAATTGCGACCACGTTTCGCTTATACCTTTTTGATATACCACTAACTGCCATATTACCCAAGATAAGAGATATCATGTATAAAGTACTTTGAACATATATAAGTTACCATGCGTTGACGCCGCCCCCCCCCAAAAAAAAATAATGACGATAAAAACGATATTTGTGAAACAGTATACTTTTTGTACATATAATTTATCTAATTCAGTTTTCTTATTTTATTGTTATTGTGTTTATCAAATTCTATTATGGATTCATGCATTTACCAGTGTTAACTATTTCTTTACTTTGTAGTTAACAAAGGACCCGAACAGAATGTTGTTACATTATGAGTCTATGTGTCACTACAGTTCTTATTGTTCTGTCACGAAAGGGTTAGCTTAGGTTAGGCTAAGTCAAGTTTTTATTTTATTTTTTTTGTAGCAAAAGTAAGGTTAGTCAAAAAGTATACGCTGGTTATGTTGATTCTAGATTAGTTTCGGTGATTGTTCTTACCGTGTTTATCTATACCCAAGATTCTCCAGTATCATTTCTCTTCCGTCAGTTCGAAGGACTCCGAAGACTTTTTCAAGAACAACAGTTTCACCGTTTCGTCGTTCAGATTACACATCGTCTTTTTCATCCCTCTCCCGTGGGGGCATTGTTGGTTCCCGTAGGTGCGATTGGGTCCTTTCCTGGACATATTTCTTTATCTTGATGTATCCTCTTGGTTCCATTCTGAAAACGAAGGCCACAAATATAAACCTATACATGGAAAGTAATACATTCATATTCACGCACCACACACACACACATGCGCGCACACACACACGCACACACACACACACACACACACACACACACACGCACACACACACACACACACACACCACACACACGACACACACGCAATTACACACACACACATACACACACATGTATATATAAATATAAATATATATATATGAAAGATATATATATATATACTGTATATATATAAAATATATACACTATATATATATTATATATATATTATTATAAATATATATATATATATAGCAAATCGTAATGTAAGTCACATTTGTAAAATGAAAACTTGTTAACCCACTGTACGGAGAAAAGAAAACAGGATAATACTAATTATCTGTATATTTCGACCACTGACTGTGGGCCTCTTCAGCAGAATGATACAAATAATAGAGTTTAACAAGTATAAATATGGACAGGGAGGGAACAAGTAGTGAGACGCGGGCAAGGTGATCTCAAGTTACTTGGGTTTGAATGTGGGGAATCTATCCTTCCTGCTTTGCAATAATCAATTTGTTTGCTGCCATCCATGTAATCCAGTCTGGTTGACCATTGACCATCTCAACAATGCCTTCTAGTGACTGTTATCAAAACCTTTATGTAGCACATCAGCTTCTCTCCAGTTTGGTAAATGATCGGAATTTTTTTTCCGCATGAACTACTAAGAGAAATTAGATGTCCTATGTGCTTATATTTCGTTTTTATGTTCATAAAATTATTTTTTCTAATTCCTCTTTACGATTCAGCCAAAATAAGCCATTGAGCAACTATTGCACGGGAATTTTGTACAACGGACGCTGTTTTCGGAATTGGTTCTCTTTTCGGAAGTCTTTATTATATCACCTATCCTCGTTGTTAGTTATTTTAGCTATGTATTATACCTGATTTTGTTAAATATTTGTCTAATAATGGTGACGTTTATCTGATCCCAGGTACTGATATAAAATTGGTGTATTATCTTTATCATTTCTCTCTTTCTTTCCGCGATTGTAAATTATTTATTGCTATTTCTTTTTGTTCTTTTCAAACAAGTTCCTGTACTGGATATCCAAGTTTGTCAAAGGTTTACACCTTTGTAATCAAATTCGCCTTCTAGGTATTCATACAGATCTCCAGTATATCTGATCTGTACACAGACTAAAGATTTAGATTTTCACGGTGAAAAAGTTTAGTAAGCTAATGATGTCAAGGCGTTTATATACAAATATTTCCACTGATCGGTGCTTTAGAAGCAGTAAAGAGAGTAATAACAGAATATGAACGATACTGACCTACCCATAAGAAAGACAAGATTATAAAAGAATTGATAGATATTTATGCGTAGATTTCGGTTGCGTTTTACTTTTTAATGGTGACCAATTAAATGAACAATAAAAGAGGTCTCTGCTATGGGTAGTCCATTAAGTGCATGTGATGGCCCTCTCTATATATGGAGTTATTAGAAAAAGAAAACTTTATCAGAATCAAGTGGTAGGGGAACACACTGGTTTAGATATGTAGACGACGTCCTGCGCAATCCAACCCGAAAACAACAATGTAAATAATCAATTGAGAATGCTTAACGCGGTCAACATTTGAGTATTCAGTTCACCGTATAAGAGGAACAAAAACGACAATTGCCCTTCCTAGATACGTTAATGACGGACGCTGGGTAAAGACTGTAACTTTCTCAGTATACATAAAGTAAACAAACAAAGAGGAATAAGTACATTATTTCTCCGCACATGATGATAGGACAAAGAATGGTATAGTAAATAGGATTTTTTCTCAGGGCACTACGAAGCTGTAGTAATAGGAGATACCTAGAAGGCGAATTTTATTACATTATGAAAATCCATTGACAAACATGGATATCCAGAGGGAATGTTGAAAAGAACAAAAAGAAAAAGCAATAAATATTTACTAATCGAGGAAAGACAGAGAGAAATGATAAAAATAATACAAATTTTATATCAGTACCTGGCTCAGAAACGTCACCAATATGTATAGACAAATATTTAACAAAATCAGGTATCAACATCAAGCAAAAATAACTAACAATAGGATAGGTTGATTTAATAAAGACTTCTGAAAAGAGAACCAAATCCGAAAACAGCGACGTATACAAAATCCCGTGCCATATTTGCTCAATGGCTTATTTTGGGCGAATCTGCAAGAGGATTAGAACAAAAAATTTATGAACATAAAAACGACAATAAAAGCTACATAGGACATCTGAATTCTTTAGTAGTTCATGCGAAAAAATTCGAGCACTTACCAAACTTGAGAGAGTGGCCTTGAAGTTGCTACATAAATGTATGTATAAATTCACTAAGAAGCATTGTTGAATTCATCATATATTTCTAACTAATAAAGCAAGTCGAATCATCTGAGGAGGGTTTATCAATTTAGCTAAACAAACTAGTATTTTAATTCTAAAGACACGCCAGAGAAACGAACTTTCCCAAGTGTCCGAAAAGGTCATTAGATTTAGTACATAAACTTCAATTGCAGTTTCTACATACACTCTCTGAAGAAGTTCTACGCGAACGAAACGTGAGAGTGTATATGGGTTCCGTGAGCCTCCCCCTCTGTTTATGTTTCTCCATC
>NC_134820.1:14805413-14971545 GCF_046742065.1 Oratosquilla oratoria | reverse complement strand
GTAGACTATAGAGAACTCAAGTTACAAGGCAATACTTTTGTATTCTGCTTACTTTTTTTCCCAATGGGGGCTCCTGGAAATTACTGACGACTGATCCCTCGCAGGGACGCGCTCACCAGGTTAAGAACATTGGCACATTGACACCATAGGCAACATGTGCAGCGATGGGCAGGCAGTGAAATGCCCGTACACATTTGTTAGACAAATGAGATGAAAGTGACTGGAACATGCATATACCGAAAGAGTTTGTACTTGAAAAGTCATTACGCTACAATAGCATCTGAAGGGTGCTGCTGCTACTGAGCAAAGGTATTGTTACTTACAAATTTAGAGAAGGACCGGAATTGATGATATGTTGTAGCCGTGCGTATGCTCGAATTGGATTGCTTGTGATGAGATAGAATGGAATTGCAAGCTGACTAGGGGACCAGGCCCCGACCCCGACTCCGGTATTACAGGAAGCTCAATACCCCTTTTGATGTGATTGTACAAATAAGACATTTGAATGAATTGTAATGTGAGGGTGTAAGGTTATGATAGTGCGGAAGTAGGCAGAAAGGATTGTACTGTATTAGAAAAGCATACTCTCCAGACGCCAACGGCCATACCACTCTGATCACACCGCTTCTCGTCCGATCAGCGAAGTTAAGCAGCGTTGGGTCTGGTTAGTACTTGGATGGGTGACCGCCTGGGAACACCAGATGCTGTTGGTTTTTGGTCTTCTTCCTTTTTTTCTCTCTGTCCTACAATCCTTCCTTCATTTATACCAACTTAGCTGCAAACAAACGAACGGCGGCTGACATTTCGCTTTCCCTGGCTGCCCTGTCCTAGGACTCTCGGTGGACCATCTAAAACATCACCTTCACTGCAAACACACGCCGTCCCTGCCAAGAACTTCTTATTTGGCTTATCCAAACGTACAATGCGGGCTCATTTAATTGAACTTTCTTTTCTAATGTTCCATGGCTTCGTTAATATCAACATGTATGATTATTTTCTTGTGGACCGTAGCCATGTAATAGATAGATAGATAGATAAATAAATGAATAAATAATGCTTACAAAATAGTCTATCAGAGATCAAACACCAACGATTTTTGTTTGTTTTTCTTTCTTTTTTCGTTTCTTTAACCGCATTGCAAATGTTTGGAACAAACTGCCTGTTCAACTCGTAAGTTTGAATGCAATTGACACTTAAGATTAAGCCAGTGGCTCTTAACCGTCCCCCCTCTTTACACCCCCTTTCAATTCGCAAGCAGCCCCGTAAGGCTCTTTGCATCTCCTATGTCCTACACTGCTTGGTAGCCACTTACAACGGCTGCCAACCACAATCACACCTCCCGCTGTCAAACATTATTAACAAAAAAAGTCCCAAATGCAAAGCACGATCCAACGTCTCGACACAACAACCCCACCCACCATAACTTGCATCTCATTAATTCATTCACTAGCTCACTACCAAGTCACCACATCCAAAACATATAAATACACCACACACGCACCTGCCCTATATGTTATAAATACACCACACACGCACCTGCCTTATATATTCTAAGTCTTTGACTGTATCTCTCCTTCTGAGGACTCACTGGTGGGTTTCTTCCATCAGTCACTGTGCAAGTTACGCCAGTGTAATAGCTCTTTTCCACAGTTGTCTTTCGTTTTGTCGCCGTGGCAAGATCAACTACTACTTTTTCTTCAGTATTTTCGTCTTTTCTCTTCAATCTAAGTTCCCAAACAATCTTGGAGATTGACTTCTCCCTCTCTCCTCTCAGCTGGCTGTCATAATCAGTAGAACATAGATAGATAGACTTTATTTGGCAATAAATGAATGTACATGAAGTGCAAATAATGACAAGAACACATAGCTCGAAATAATAAATGTAAATTGCCGAGGATAACACAAAAAGCATGCCCGAAATTACTGACGACTTCCTCGGTGGGACGCATATCAATATCTTGGAATATCTAAATATGTGGGATTTTGGAGCTGGGATTATGACCTTATAGGATTTTTTGCGTAGTCACCATAGTGTTTGGTAGTCATAAAACTGCTCGCTAAGATCGTTGCCATGGCAATGGTTTGTTTATACCTCGGACATTCCAAGTAGAGGCATCGAAGAAATCAGAGGAAGTTGGACCTTTCTCATGTAAGTAGGATTCTTTTTTTTTCTTCTTCTTTTTTCTTTTTTATTTAGGGGGAGGTGATAATTTCTCAGTTGTAGTATTTTTTTTTCGCTTATGATAAATTGTATGTATGGTAACGAGTACAAATTCTTAATAGTTACTAGTTAGTTGGGGATAAGTTATAAGTTCAAATTTTATTACTAAACCGCTCTGCCGTGTTAAATGAGATGTCATCTGTTTCTATTGGTATTTTTGGCTCGACATCATACAGCTGTACCATTCTAATGTTGTTGTTTTTAATTAATTTTATTTCTACAAGTACACAAGCAAGATTGAAGACCTAAGGTTGCATTGCAACCTAACATACTCTTCCTGGCAGTGTTGGTGTCATCGGGTCTCACTAATTGCCGAACAAACCGAACAAAACCGATAAAAGCCGAACATACCAACAAAACCCAAACAAGGACGGTTTTTGCTCAAATGCACACTTTTATATATATATGGTTGCATTATTTGAACTATTTTCTTTAAAATGTGTGATTTCCATGTAATATGATCAAAGAGAAGTTACGTTTTTATCCTCTGCAAAATTACCGAACACAGCTACGATTCGACCCAGCCCGCCGTCTATGATCACTGGTGGTATGGATCAAACTACACTCTTTTAAATTTCTTACTATTGTGATATTAGTGTAATAGACTGCATATAGTTGAATTATTTCAACTATTTTCTTTAAAATGTGTTACGTCATAACTTCTCTTTGGTCAAATTACATGAAAATCACACATTTTAAAGAAAATAGTTGAAATAATTCAACTATATGCAGTCTATTACACTAATAACACAACAGTAAGAAACTTAAAAGAGTGTAGTTTGATCCATACCACCAGTAATCATAGACGGCGGGCTGGACGAATCGTAGCTGTGTTCGGTAATTTTGCAGAGGATAAAAACATAACTTCTCTTTGATCATATCACATGGAAATCACACATTTTAAAGAAAATAGTTCAAATAATGCAACCATATATATATATATATATATATAGAAGTGTGCGTTTGAGCAAAAACCGTCCTTGTTTGGGTTTTGTTGGTTTGTTCGGCTTTTATCGGTTTTGTTCGGTTTGTTCGGCAATTAGTGAGACCGGTGTCATCTTCCCAGCCTTATTTTTGGATACTTTGAGGTGGGCATGCCCATAGAACCCCTGCATTTCATGTTGGGCTTTGACCAGAGACACAGACCCCAGTAGCAAATATCTATTTTCCACATAGAGTTGTAGATCTGTAGATGATTATAATTATTAATAGTCATGCAAAAATAAATACCAATTAATTTGGCAATTTTTTTTTAGTGATATAGTGATAGAAATTAAATAATTTTGTAAATTGGATATTATTTTAGTTCTGCACACCTACACAATGTAGCATTAGAAAATTAAAAATTAATTTTGTAAATTATAGTACATGAACATAATATGCGATTTTCTTGGAAATAAAAAAAACAAAAAACTTGCTTCAAGCAAATTTACTAACAAATGAAGCTGCTAGGATATGGTATGGACACCATGCCAGTCCAGTCACTATCAAACAACGGCTTTCACGTTGTGGACTTGATGTTCTCGAACTCCAGATAACATTAATAAGTGCTGTTACAAAGGCAATAGAGCTTCCTTGGGCTTTATGAGAGAACATGGGGTTCTGCCATTGTCTATTAATTACCCGAGGTACAATAATAATCAGGCTGTCAGCAACTGTGACGACAACGGCGACCCAGATGATCTTTAGAATTTGAGGTACCGAATTACTAAACGTTGGCTAGGTTATGTAGGTTAAGTTAGGTTAGGTAAGGTAAGGTACGACGACAACCCGGATGATCTTTAGAATTTGAGGTACCGAATTACTAAACATTGGTTAGGTTATGTAGGTTAAGTTAGGTAAGGTACGACGGCGACCCGGATGATCTTTAGTATTTGAGGTACCGAATTATTAAACATTGGTTAGGTTATGTAGGTTAAGTTAGGTTAGATAAGGTAAAATAAGGTAGGTTAGGTTAGAATAGACTAATTTATCATCCTTTCATTTTTTCGACCTCGGCACCTTTCAAAACAAACATAGCGTATCATTCAATGCCGACTTCATTCATTAGAAAAAAGATTTAACAGCTTTTTTGTTATTCATTTCCCCCAAGAAAATCACATATTACATTGATCTATCATAATTTACAAAATTAACAATTTTCTATTGCTATATTGCATAGGTGTGCACAACTAAAATTTTACCATAAGTTGTAATTGGTCAATGTAATATACATTATTATATTATACATAATATACATTATTCTTGGCAGAAATTAACAATAGAAACAGTTGCTAAAAGTTACAAACAAACAAACGAAGTTGCATGGGTGTCCATAATGTTGCTGCATACTCCAGTTTTGGCCTTATTAGTGTAACTCATATTTTTTCAATCATATTTTCATCCAAGTAGTCAAATGCCACTTGCATTGACCTTAGTAGGTTGGAAGTTTCTCTAACAATTTTATTGATATGTTTGTCCAGTGTGATGTCTTTACTGATTATTACTCCAAGGTCTCTTTCCGAGTTCACTTTTTTGACTTTTTCTTCACCAATTTTATAATTTCTTTATATTCTATTTTTACTTTTTCCTAACTCTATTATACTACACTTCTTGATATTGAAGTTCCTTTCCTACTTTTGAGTCCATTTCCAGATTTTGTCCGGGTCTAACTGTAATGATTAACACTCCTCCTCTGTTCTTATATTTTTTAGTGTTTTTGCGTCATCTGTGAAGAAATTCATATAACATTCTACTCCTTCATCCATGTCATTTATATATATATATATATATATATATATATATATATATATATATATATATATATATATATATATATATATATATATATATATATATGGCAAACATGATTGGAGCCAGTACCGAACCTTGCGGGACACCACTTATCATTTCTTCCCAATTCGAGTAATTGTCTCTGATTACTACCCTCATTTTTCTCCCAGTCAGGAAGTCTTCCAATCATTCCAATAATTTTCCTCTGATGCCACCTATTGATTATATTTTTCTTATTAGTTTCTTGTGGTGCCTTATCAAATGCTTTTTGTAGGTCTATAAAGGCACAGTCTGCCCATCCATCCCTCTCTTGTATTATTTCTATTAGTCTCGAATAGAAGCATATCAGGTTTGTTGTACATGATTTTCCTTGTCTAAATCCAAATTGATTTGGATTCAGTATAGTTTTTTCATCCAAATGTTTAACCCATCTACTTTTGATAACTTTTCACATATTTTTGTTACTGTGCTTGTTAGGGAGACCGGTCAGTAGTTGGTTGAATCTTCCTTGTTTCTTCCTTTATATTTTGGTACAATATTTGCATTTTTCCAGTCCTGTGATACCTTTCCTTCTTTGAGTGAGTATTTAGTTATATTGTATATTTTGCCTGTCAACTCCTCTATGCATTCTCTCAGTATCCAATTTGGAATTCCATTTGGACCATGTGATTTTCTGACATCAAGGTTTTTTATTTGGTCCTGATTTCCTTCATTGGGGGGATCTCTCTCTCTCTCTATTCCTTCACAGTTCTGTGAACTTTCAATTGTGAATACAGATTTGAAATGATTGCTCATAATTTCAGCCATCTTTAGTTCTTCTGTATACAGACGCTCCTCAACTTACGTTTTAGTTACATTCCAAATGGCCGAACGTAAGTTGAAAATGAACTTAAGTTGTTACTGTACCATACATCCATAAATTCTATTACCATATCTTATAAAACACCCCTAAATCATTAATTATACACATAACATTGTAAAATGATAACATTAATTTCAAATAAATTAAATTCAAGCAACATAAATTGAGATGGTGGAGGAGGAGGAGGAGGGGGAGGCAAGGCACGTTCAGTCTGTTGTATGTGCCATGTAAACAATGGACGCAGCATCATGCGTAAGTATCGTTTGAACTATGGAGAGTGCACTAAACTAAGAAATTCACTAAAAAAAAAATTACCATTTTTTTTTTTACAGTCAGTTCAAACGTAAAATCGAAAAAACGTAAAACAAATGAAAGTAAGTAGAGGAGCGTCTGTATTCATAATTTCCCTGGCACAGCTTTTCCATTTCTTATTAATTTTTTAGTTTACCATTTACATACCTGTAAAATAGTTTAGGTTGTTCCTTGCATTTTTCTCTTATGTCTCTTTCATAGTTTCTCTTTTCATCTCTGCATATTTTTACATAATAATTTCTTAGTTTGATGTATGTTTGTCTCTTCTGTTCAATTTTTATCATAATTGATTCTACATTGTTTTTTTCCTTCTGTTATGTTTGTCACATTTAAGTCTTTCCTAGTCAAAAGTAATACTCCCCCATCCTGTTTTTCCTTTCTATTCTTCGTCCAACAGTTGTATAGACCTTGTCTCACAGTATTTGATGGTAGAGTACTTTTTAATTTAGTTTCTACTATTCCCATTATGTCTGGTTTTTCTAATGCCAGATAGTCATTCAATTCATTCAGTCCTGAAACCATTCCATCTATGTTGGTGGCTAACTTTAATTTCTTTCCTTTCTCATCTTTTTCTCTCTAATTTGTTTCCTTTTTCTTGATATACCATTTTTTCAGCCTCAAAAAAACAAGAAAAAAACAACAACAACTTTTCAGTCTCGGTTCTCTTTTCATTTTTTTCATTTGCTTTATTTGTAAGTTCCTTTTCTTTCTCATTTTCCTCATCACTCATTTTCCTCAGTAATCCCTCCCCTTCTCCTTTCTTCATCACCTTCCCACTACACCACGAGCTTTCCCCCTCCCTATTAATACAACACAGGTACTTTCTCATTGTGATCTTCGAAATTTGCAGTCTTCTCTGGAGTTCCAAACTTCGTTATCACACACACATACATATATATATATATATATATATATATATATATATATATATATATGGATTTCTCGAATTATGTGAGGGATACATTTCTGAAGGGATTGCATAATGTAAAGATCTCATAATGTGAACTGATTGCTGAATTAAACTGTACAGTACATAACAAGTCTGGAGTGTTGCATTCAGCTGACATCAAGTTGAAGGATATGAGTTGTGGGATATCAAACTTATAAGGAAGTTAAGTTTTACTATTTCTTACTTGTTATGTTTATATTAAACTGTACTGTTATGTAGCTTTATATTTTCTCTGTCACTGGGTAGCTCTGCCTCTGCCTCTGCCTTATGCTCACTTGACTGTCCTGCCTCTGACTCCACCTCTGTCTCACTCATGGAAGAATGCTGTTATAGATTGTTGTTTCTTTTTTATTGCTTTTCCTTCAGCAACACTTCATAGCAGGCCATTTTGCTCATCACTTCTCTGATAACTGCAGTTCTTCTCTCCACATTTGTATAATTTTTTATGAATTTCATTGCTTGCCTCAAGTCCATACATTGGGACAAATTTGTGGCTGTGAGGGTTCACTGAGGTTCTTCTGATGCTGATGCCTTCTCCATGAGCTTTTGCTCTAGGGTCGAGTTCTTCCTAGATCTCTTCTGTGTATTGCCACTTGCTACAGAAGTCGAAAGGTGCTTGGAAACCATGGTAAAAACTGTGGTAAGGTACTGAGAGCAGAGAGAGATATACTAGCGGTACAGGTAACAATGAGATTGAAGCAACACGCGAAGGGACAGCATGTTGGCAGTACACATTGGGAACACCTGGTGGCCATATCATGGAATTAAACCAGCCATGCAATTTTTTTTTTTTTTTTTTTTTTTTTTTTTTTGCATAGTGTTATTCTACAAAATCTATGTAATATGAAAAAATGACTAGGTTTTTTACCTCGTGCTATTCCAAAATAACTTTTTCTAAATACACATAAATTGAGAAATCCCTGTATATATATTGTATTTATATATATCTTTACTATTGATTTATTTATTTGTTGTTAATGAAATACAGGGTCAATGAAAATGTCTGGGGCATTTTTAGGATTGGCAGGGAGTCTACACAATTTTTTTTTTATGGCCTAATAATATCTTCACTGTTATAGCTAAATGAGTTTATCCTTGCTGTCTGGTAATATACTTTGCACATATAATGGCAGATCTTTTTACTGGACAAAAGAGAAGACATGAGACCAAATGAAATTCTCATTGATGAGGACCTCATATTGTTCTGAGTAAATTCTTCTGGTGTTAGAACAAAATATGTAAAATGCATCAGTGGGATGAAGGTGTTAACATTATGGTATTTTATTACAGTGAATGAATATTGTCATGACAGTTATAAAATACAAGTAAAAATTGAGAGATTAGTACATATGAAGAAATACATGTGAAGTTGCTGCAGGTGAAGGATATATAAGTTACTATCATGATGAAGAGATATTAATGTATAACCCTTTTAACAGCACAGGTCTATAGAGAGTTGGGAGTATGATGAATCCATAAAGATTGATGAGAACAGTCAACCTATTTCTCTGTCAGAATCAACACTCAAGGAAAGTTGTCAAGCCAGTCTTGAAGATAGAGAAACACTCGAGGAACAAAAAAGCAAACTGGAGGAGTCTGCTGGATCTGAACAAGGCTCTGGAGCCCCACTTTTGAAGAGGTCTGGAAGGTTTGGGGTTAAATATGATGATATTCCAAATCTGAATTGGCAAGATACCAGTGTAGGCTATGAAGACATAGAAACACTCAATAAATGGCCAGATACCAAAGAAAATTTATTCAAAGAGGGGAAGAGTATAGATAAACAAGATCTGAAACATTCAGAGGTATGTATTCAATGATAATCCTTTTCATGTAGTTGGATATATTGATATAAACACATTGCATTGAGCTGTTTTTAACTCTCACTGCTGATGATAACTTGGAAATTTTATTCTGCTAAAGGAAATCCCTGCTGATTGAAAATGTTACTACCACTTACACTACTGATGACTTGTACATTTATTCTGGTTTTTGCCAGGAAATTTTATTTACCCAGGGAAAACTCCCTGCACAGTAAAAAGGGTGAATGATTAGATAAATTGTACTTTTATTTGATTACTGTATATACTTGTGTATAAGCTGACTACATGTACAGTGCAACCCCCCCCCCCCTTTTTTTTTGTCATAAACCTTGTTTATAATGTGACCCCAACTTTTGAACATTACTAGTAGGCTTACCTTAGTTGAATATTGCATATTGCAGTGCTGGGTATCATTCTGGACATATTTTATAACAGATAAATGATTTTCATTCTCTTTTGTACAAAGATATCCTAAAATGGTCAGAAAGACTAATTAAAACATCTGATATGAATGAAGATTTAAATGCTTGCAATCATGCCTGACAATGGTTGCTCCTTTACCCTGGGCCTGTCTCCTATTTAGCCTAAGTTTATTTCCTTTTGTTGCTACGTGAAGAACAAAACCTGATCCAGTATGTATTCTACTTAAAATCAACAAATTCCTTGTGTAAATAAAAAATGAACAATATTTTTTCTTGCCTCAGATTTGTGTGCATCTTTGTTTGCAAGTGTTTACAACATTGAGGTATTGCCTTTCCAGTGACAATTCTTTTATCAGGATTAGCAGTGCATGTATACCTTATCAATAGTGGAAAGAATAATGTATAATAAATTAAAATATAGATAAACAGATGAAGGCAGAATAAGGAATACAACTGAAAGAAAGGCTTACAAAGGAGGAGCATACCAACAGGAGACCTTTTGGTCCATAGTGAGGTTAGATGCAAAAAAACTGTACATACATACATATACCAAGGCTTTTTCCCTCTTACAAAGGAGGTAGCAAAAAAGAAAAAGGCTTAAAATCATTCCCACCCATTCCATCCCTGAAATACACTCCACTCCTCTCCACCCTCCCTCTTATCTTAGCACCTCCTGGATGACAGGTCATCCCTGCACCTTGTCCACTGCCCTGGGTCAGAAGCAACAAATAAATGAAAATTATAATAATATAAATAATAATAAAATAAGTAAATAGATAGGTAAAGTTAAATAATAAACAAAGAGGTAAATAGTAAATAATAATAGACAAATAAATAATAATAAATGATAATCAAAGAAATAATAAACAGACAAATAATAACAAACAAATAAATAAATAATATAAAATGGTAGACATTACAGCATCTTGCTTAGGTGTTTATCAGAAAGAAGTGCCATTGGGAAAGCAATACCTCAGCAATGTACACTCAAACCTCGTTTTTCTGGATTAATTGGTGCAGCTACCTGTCCAGGTAATGAAAAAATCTGGATATTGAAAATGTTTTTATTTTAGTCCAAAATACAAAGTTATAAATCCAAATTCATCCTTCAACTAACCTTAACACATAGTGGAACATAACACATTGGTTTGAGGTTGAAATAAGTGTTCTTTACTTTACTCTTTTTCATCTAATGAAAATCCCTCGAAATCCAGTCTTTTATATCCATTTCTGCGCAAATTTCCTGGCAGCCACAAGAATTTCCGTACCTCAAATGTTCATACCAACTGACTTTTGCTGAACGTACCATATGAACACTGCTGCATCTAATTCTGCCTCTTTTCCAAGTCGAGTGTATTTTCTAGGCACTCCTTTACCACTTTTTGCCACTGATGCGTCCACACAAAACTTAGAACAGTAATTCAGTAATTTTGCCTTGGATTTTCTAATATCCGACACTGTTTGTTTGGCCACTCCAAATTCGTCACACACATTTCCTACACTTGCTCCTTCCTCAAGTCCAATTTTTGCCGCACTGTTAGAGCAACTCACTTTTGTTCCACAACTTTATTAGGCATGATGACACAAGTATATTTGTAGTATTGTATAGTAGTGTACAGGTTGACATTCAAAAATCCGGCAACCATAAATCCGGAACCTTCAGAAATCCGGGACAGATTTCGGGAGTGCATTTTCATATTTCCCGTGTTGGTGCGCCACTGTTTTCTGGAACTGCTGCTTACGCCGGAATCAGCTGTTGGTTGCTTCCACCTGCTAACAAGTAATCCTGCTCATTTTTCTCATTATTCTCCTCATTATAGCATTTGTTGTTGTATAGTTCCAATAGGGAATCAACAAAGAAGAAAGGTGGCATAAAACGCAAACATCATGCGTTATCGATCGCAGAGAAAGTGGAAATATTAAAGAAAAATTAGTAGCAATGTGTCTGTGTGAATCATTTGTGAAACTTACGACATTGGTTCCTCCACTATATACGACATTAAAAAACAGAAAGAAAAACTGAAGCTGTTCCTGTTGCCGATGATGTTGTCACTGTCAGTAATGATGAAGATGATCTTGACAGCCCATCTACTATTTAGCTTCTTTTCTCAAGAAATACAGGGTACAGTACAGAGTATTTTATTTAGTTTAATTAAAATTCTTAGGAGGATCAGTTTTATTTAGTTGAATCAAAATTGAATTAAAATTATGTGTAAAAGGCCATCTGCTATATAGCTTCTTTCCTAAGAAGTACAGTGAGGAGTATTTTATTTAGTTTAATTAAGATTCTTTGAAGGATCAGTTTTATATGTTTTATTAAAATTGAATTAAAATTCTATATATCTACCTTTACTGTATTTTATTTAGTTCGTGAATAATACAATTTCATTTGTTTTTCACTTAGTGTTTATTTTTTCCATTAAAGGACTGCACAAGTGGTAATTTTCTTTAAATATATACGGGGTACACCATACAAAATTATAAACTTCAAAAATCCGGCAGTCCTCAGGTCCCGAGGTTGCCGGATTTTTGAATGTCAACCTGTACTGTAAATAGGTGTTGTATGGCCTTCACCACACAACTAGCGTCATTTATATACCCCGCCACGCGCCATCTGGTGTTTACATTTCAAACTACTGTAACTCGGTATCGTTCGCCTCACGTATGTGGTGGTTTTTCGGTTTTTCGGGCAGCTAAGGATGAGAAAAAATTTGACACAGCTAAATATGAGAAAAAATTTGACACAGCCCGAAGGGATTTCTCCCCCATCTTCTCCTTTTCTGCATGGGGGGACGGATTTTTTTTTTTTTTTTTTTTTTTTGTGCCAAATTTATGAAGTGGCCTTGCTGTGGATGAGCTGTCTTGCAACACTGCTTCTGACCCAGGGCAGTGGATAGGATGCAGGGATGACCCATCATCCAGGAGGTGCCAAGCTAAGAAGGAGGGTGGAGGGGAGTGGAATATATAGGAAATGGAATGGGTGGGAGTGGTTTCTATGCCTTTTTCTTTTTGGCTATCTCCCATGTAGGGGGAAAAAGCTTTTGGTACATGTATGTATGTATGTAAGTTGAAAGGAGTGGAGATTTTGAGTTTGGAAGTGTAGTCAAGCATGAGTACACATGGGAAAGGGTAGTGGATGGAAAGTTGGATAAGGCATTATTGGACTATGTAGTGGTATCCAAAAGAAGGATAGGAAGAGTTCTGGATGTCTATGTTATTAGAGGAGAGAGTGGGGGAATGTCAGATAATTTTTTTCTGGAAGGTAAGTTGAGAATGGAGGATATGTGGAGAAAGGAAAATGTCAGAAGGTAGTGAGGTGCTTATTGTGAACTTTTTTTTTAAATGAGAAGGAAAAGGAGCAGGAGCATCAGGTGAAGCTGAGAGAAGTGTGGGAGGTGGTGAGGGATAGAGTAGAGATAGAAGTAGAAGAGTAATGTTTTTTTTTTCCAAGGAGGATGCAACAAGGTGTACAAAGATAGTATATGAAACAAAGAGGATGGGAAGAAATAGAAGAAAGGATAGTGAGTGGTGGGATGATAAAGTGAAGATGGTAATAAAAGAGAAGAAGTGAGCATTAAGGGACTGGTTACAAAGTAGGACTCAGGGAATATATGAGATGAACAAAGAAAAAAGAGAGGCAAAAGATAAGATAAAGGAGGCAAAAAGGAGAGAGGATGTAAAATGGGGTAGGAGTATGATAGAAAGCTTTGAAAAGAATAAAAAGATGTTTTGAGAAGAAGTTAGGAGAGGAAGAGAAGATGAATTAAGTAGAGAAGAAAAGGTAAAAGGTGCAGATGGACAGATGTTATATGGAAATGGTGGTAGGAAGGGGAAAATGGGTAGAGTATTTGAGAGAATTGTTGAATGTGAAGGAAGATAGGAAGAGATTGGTGGTGGCAGTGGGAGGTACTAAGAAAATGACTGTGGTGGGAGAAGAAAATGGAAGAGATATAAGAAAAGATGAGGTAAAGGAGCTTTGAAAATGATGAGAGCAGGGAAAGCACCTGGATTGGATGGATGTCATTCAGAGTGCCTGAAGAAGGGAAGTACAGCAGCAGTGGACTGGCTAGTGAGGTTGTCTAATATATGTATAAGGGAGGGGAGAGTGCTTGAGGACTGGAAGAATGCATGTATAGTTCTGTTTTACAAAGGAAAAGGAGACAAATGTGATTGTAATAGTTTTAAATGTATCAGTTTTTTGACTGTAGCTGGGAAGGCATATGGGAGGGTTTTGATTGATAGGATTAGGAGAGGAACGAACAGAGGGAGTAATTTGTGAGGAGCAGTGTACATTAGGAAAAGTAGAGGATGTATGGATCATATTTTTGTAGTAAGGCAGATTTGTGAGAAGGCTTTGGCAAAAGGTAAGGATGTTTTTAGGGCCTTTATGGATTTGAAAAAGACTTATGACATGGTAGACAGGAAGGCACTGTGGGATGTATTGCAGATATGTGGGATTGGGGAAAACTGTTAAGGCAGTCCAGAGTTTTATGAGAGTAGTAGAGACTGTGTTAGAATTGGAAATGGAGAGAGCAAATGGTTTGAGGTAAAGATAGGGCTGCATCAGGGCTTTGTCATGTTGCCATGGCTGTTCAATGTGTAAAAGGATGAGGGTAGTACATAAGGTAAATGTAAGGGTAATGAACAGAGGACTGGTGATGATTAAAGATAATGGAGAAAAGTGGAAGGTGAGCCAGTTGTTGTTTGTGGATGACATTTGTGGCAGGGTTAGAGGGGGAATGAAGGGAGTGATGGAGGTTGGGAAGGTGTGTGATAGGAGAAAGTTGAAAGTAAATGTGGGTACAAGCAAGTTGATCAGATGTACAAGGGGAGAGGATGAAAGTAAGCTTGACGTTAGTCACAATTAAAGTAGAAAGGCTGGAGGAATTGGAAAGTTTTAAATATTTGGGGTCACATGTGACAAGAAATGAAAGAGTAGGGGTGGAGGTAGATTGAAGGTTGAAAGAAGCAAGTAAATTTCTGGGGTGATTAAAAAGTGTCAAGAGAAATAGGATTTAGGAATGGATGCAAAGAGAAGATTATATGAAGGGGTAATTGTACTGATTACACTGTAGGAGGTGGAAACTTGGAGTTTGAGAAAGGCAGAAAGGAGAAATTTAAATGTATTTGAAATGAAGTATCTGAGAAGTATGATAGGAGATACAAGGTTGGATAGAATAAAAAAATGAGGAGAGCTGGGATGGAAAGGGTGAAGGCAGACAAGGCTGATGAAAGAGTATTGGAATGGTTTGTACACATGGAAAGAAAGAGTGAAGAAAGATTAGCAAAAGAGGTGTGGAAGGCAGAGGTGGGTGAAGTGAATTTGAGGGGATGATCAAGGATGAGATGGATGAGGTGAAAGGGGCTTTGAGCTAGAGGGAAATGTCTGTTGAGCAAAGAAGGGAGATGGGAGGGGATAGGGGTGAATGGAAAATAGTTGTATATGGATACTTTGACACAGCCTGAAGGAATTTCTTCCCATCTTCATTATTTTCTGCATGAGGGGACAGAGAGGTGGGGTCACTGATTAGGTGAAGCGGCATTATTGTGGATGTGCTGTCTCTTGCTGTGTTGCTTCTGACCCAAGTAATGGGCAGGAGACAGAGATGACCTCTTATCAAGAAAGAGCTAAAATGAGAGGGAAACAGGGTGGGGGATGGGAGTGAAATGGGTGGGAGTGGGTGCATGCCTTTGACTTGGTTACCTCCCTTATAAAGGAGATGCTGATGATGATAATGTTCCCTAGACTGTCCGGCTGAGCAGCCCTCCCTGAGGAATGCCATGACTGGAATAGGGTTTTCTAATAGATCACTTATTTACCTAGTTGTATTTTGCGGGAAGGGGAGCTATGCTCGTGGTGTCCCGCCATTGTATCTCGCAGTGTATAGAGTATACATTGTGTTATTGGCATTCATAATTATGTACAATGCAGTCTTCCATAATGTGTTGTCGTTGTTGTTGTTGTCGTTCCCTAGACTGTCTGTCCGAGCAGTCCCGTCTCCCCAAGGAATGCCATAGCCGAAACTGGGTTTTCCCACAAATCCTTTATAGAGCGTATGTTGTGTTGTTTGCGTGCATGATTGTGTATAATGCAGTCTTCCATTATGTGTTGTATGGTATGGGGTGAAGTGTTACATCCTGGGCAGCTGTTCACAATGCGGTCATCCAGCCTCTTCTGGTAGCTTAGAAGCGCTGGGTGGTGACCGCACCGCAGTCTGGCCAAGTGGACTCTGTCCTTTCGTGGGAGAGAGGATTCAGAAGGGTGGATATCAGGGGGTCTGGCATGCAGCAGTGTGTTGTCTTTCAGTGTGTTAATGGAGCGGTGAGTGATATGATTATGAATATGTTTCCGGAGGCTGGTATTTGGTGGTTTTGGAGGAAGAGAAGAGAGTATTTGTGCGTAATAAAGGTCTTTGGGTGTTGTTTTAATGTTTCTTGGTGTGTGTGGGTGTTCTGCTATGTAGTGTAGCGGGTGTGATGTGTTTGTGGTGGCTGCGGCAAGTGTTTGTGTGCCTCTCATGTCGAGGTGGTCCTTGACTTTGAGGACTTTTGTTTCATGGTGTAAATGGTCTGTAGGTGTTGTATTTGTGCAGCCTGTAATTGTTTTTAGGGCTTCGTTTTGTATGATTTGAAGGGTGTTGTGGTGTGTCTCACTGAGATTAGGAGCCCATGCAGGACTCGCATAATTCAACACTGAGCGTATGCATTGTTTGTATATTGTTATATTAGTTTCTTTGTTTTGTCCAAATGTTGTTCCAGTGATTGACTTAAGTGCGTTAAGTCTGGGTGTGTATTTGTTTTTTATGTTTGTGATGTGTTGTTTGAAAGACATGGATGTATCGTATGTTACACCAAGAATTTTCGGTGTGTTTGTGTGTGGTATTAGAGTGTTGTTGATGTAGAGATGAGGTATGTATTTGTGTTCTTTTGTCCAGTTTGTGAGAAGTGTTGCTGTAGATTTGGTTGGAGCTATTTTGAGTCTGTTTGTGATGAACCATGTGTTGAGTGTGTCAAGGTATGGCTGGATTATTTCTGCAGCTTTGTCTGTGTTACGATGTGTGCATGTGATTGTTATGTCATCTGCGTAGGAAGAGATTTGTATTTCTGAGGTGTCTGGCGTGGGTAAGTCATGCATGCATAGATTAAATAATGTGGGGGATAGAACTGAGCCCTGTGGTACTCCGTTCTTAATGTTTCTGATGTGCGATGATTGGCCATTATATGACACGTAAGCATTCCTACCTGCCAGATAATTGGCCAGCCATCTTTTGGTGTTATTGTGCATGTCTGTGTTGTATATTTTATTTGTTAGGTTGTGGCGGGGGATAGCATCAAAAGCTTTACTAATGTCTAATGTTATAAGAAGTGTTCTTTGGTGGGGCCTATCTGAATTGATGCCATCTAAAATTCTTTGTGTGAGGTTTGTCAGAAGAGTGTTTGTGGAGTGTAGTGGCCTAAAACCGTGTTGTGAGTCAGCAAGGGGAATATGTGGTGTGACAAGTTGAAGTATTAGGCGTTCAATGACTTTAGAGGGGGTGCAGAGAAGTGTGATTGGGCGGTGCGATGTTGGGATTGTTGGGTCTTTGTTCGGTTTTGGAATGGTGATTATTTTACCATGCTTCCAGATGTCGGGTATAGTGTTGTGTGAATAGCTGTAGTTTGCAATGTTTGTGAGTGCGTGTATACCTTGTGGTCCAATGTGTTTTAGGTGGATGTTGCTTATGTTATCAGGGCCACAGGCAGATGAGTGCTTGAGACTATGTATTATGAGTTTTGTCTGACTGTCTATGAAGGGTATATAGTCTGAGTCTGGGAAAGTCTTTCTTACGTCGAATGGTGCGTCGGTCGTCAGGGTGAGAAGTGAGATGGCTTGTCTGTGCAAAATGACGTATGAGTGCGTTTGCTTGTTGTCTGTTTGAGGGTAGATTATCTGTTGTTGTGATTATTGCTGCGTGAGAGCGTGTAGTGTTACTGTTGGATAGTGTAATGCTGTTGAGTGTTTTGTACAATTTGCTGGTGTTTGTTTTGTGATCAAGTGTATTGATAAAGTTTTGCCAATTTTGTGTTTTTTTTTCATGTATTTCATTGGCAATCACAGTGTTTAGTGTTTGTATTTGGTCTGCTATGTTTTGAGGGATAGGTGTGGGGGTACCGTGTTTAAGTGTGTCACGTTGTCTGATGAAGCTTTGGATTTCTGGTGTGAAGTTGGGGTTGTGTGATTTTCTGTTGCCTCTAGGGATGTATCTCTTGTCTGCATTTTGTATGATTGTATTAAAAGTGTGCACAGCATTGTTTATGTTTGTGATTGGTGTACTGTTAAGTGTTTCAAAATGTTGTTCTGTCTCTTCAATAAAAGCTTCCCAGTTAGCTCTCTTGTAATTGGTGTAAGTGTGTCTCTGGCCAACTGGGGTGCATCTTGTTTTGGTGGTGATGATGATTGGAAGGTGGTCAGAGCTCTTGAGCTGCAGCGTCTACGTCGTGGGACCACCCCCCAACCCCAAGAGTTGGGGGCCAAACGGCAGCAACCACCCCTGGCCACCGGCTCTACGCAGGTGGCACCGATCCCCAAGAGGAGCTACGCCTACCTTGGGGAGTACCACAATCCATAATATGTTGAATAGTATGGAGTGAATCGTCATCCTGGATAGATATCCACGATGCATTCATCCATCTGCCTCTGATAATTTAGAAGAGCTAGATGGTGACTGCACTGCAGTCTGGCCAGGTGGACTCTGTCCTCTTAGGGGAGAGAAGATTCAGAGGGATGGATATAGAGAGTCTGGCTTACAAAAGTGTGTTATCTTTCAGTCTCTTGATGGAGCATTGAGCAATGTGATTATGGATATGCTTCTGGAGGTGGTTATCTGATTGCTATGGAGAAAGAGAAGAGTATTTGTGTGTGATATAGATATTTGTGTTTTTTTTTCTATGTTTCTTGACATATGTTGGTGGTCTGCCATGTGATGTAGTGGGTGGGTTGTGTTTGTGTGCCTCTCATATCAAGGTTATCCTTGACTTTGAGGAATTTTATTTTATGGTGTAGATGGTCTGTATGTGTTATATTTGTGTAGCCTGTAATTACCTTTAGGTTTTGTTCTGTATAGTCTACAGGGTGTTGTGGTATGTCCTAATGAGTGTAGAGGCCCATGCAGGGCTCACATAATTCAACACTATTTTAACTAATTGTAGTATACAGGAAAGGAGCAACACTTGCTGGGTTCCATCTCCTATTCTCTAATTTTATAACATACCTAGACCCAAATTCATGTATGGTTCCAATTATCATATTTCATGTATGGTTCCGATTATCATATTTCCACCTATCATATTTAGATTTGAACTCCTGTATTGTTTGAGCTTAGGCTATATCACCTAAGGTATTCCTTATATTTATACACCTATGTGTATGGATGATGCTGTGATGCATGGAAGGGAGTGGGTGGGGGATAGGGGGTGAGAGGGTATATGTGAGTGATATTTTGATATATCCTTTCTCCCCATCTTCCCTTTTTCTGCATGAGGGGACAGAGAGGGGGTGGGTCACCAGTTAAATGAAGCAGCCTTTCTTTGGATGTGCTGTTTCTTGCTGAATTGCTTCTGACCCAGGGTAGTGGGCAAGATGCAGGGATGATCCATCACACAGGAGGAGACAAGAAAAGAGGGAGGGGTGGTGAATGGGAGTGGAATATGCTTTATGTAGGTTTAGAAAGACACAGTCCACCCATCCATTCCTTTCTTGTATTATTTCTATTAGTCTCGAATAGAAACAGATCAGGTTTGTTGTACATGATCTTCCTTGTCTAAATCCAGATTGATTTGGATTAGATATATTTTTTCTTCCAGATGTTTAACCTATCTACTTTTGATAACTTTCATATATTTTTCCTATTGTACTTGTTAGGGAGATCGGTCTGTAGTTGGTTGGATTTTCCTTGTTTACTTCTTTATATGTTGGTACAATATTTGCATTTTCCCAGTCCTGTGGTACCTTTCCTTCTTTGAGTATTTAATTGTATTGTATATTTTGCCTGTCAACACCTCTATGCATTCTTTCAGTATCCAATTTGCAATTCCATCCGGACCATGTGATTTTTTTACATCAAGGTTTTTTTTTTATTTGGTCTTTGATTTCCTTCTGTGTTACAGTTATTTCCTTCATTGGGGTGAACCAGGTGTTGCACATGGTGAGGTATGGTTGTAGTATTTCTGGAGCTCTGCATCATGATGTGTGCATGTAATTGTTATGTCATCTGTGTAATAATAGATTTGTATTTCTAGGGTGTGGGGTGTAGGTATATTGTGCATTTACCTAGTTTATCTAGTTGTATTTTGTGGGAAGGGGAGCTATGCTCATGGTGTCCCACCTTTGTATCTCGCAGTGTTTAGTTTGCTTTTAAACTCATGAATGGTTTTTGTGCACACTATTTCCTTGTCCAGTTTGTATAGATTAAAGAGTGTAAGGGATAGGATGGAGCCCTGAGGTACTATGTTCCTAAAGTTTCTGGTGTACAATGAATGGCCATTATATGACACATTGGCATTTCTTCCTGCCAATAATTGGCCAGCCATCCTTTGGTATTATTGTGCATGTCTGTGTCATATATTTTGTTTGTGATATTATGTCAGGGGATGGCATCAAAATCTTTACTAATGTCTGATTTTATAAGAAATGTTCTTTGTGGAGGCCTATCTGAATTGATGATGTCAAAAACTCTTTGTGTTAGGTCAGTCAGAAAAGTGTTTGTGGAGTGTAAGGGGATGGCATCAAAAGCTTTACTAATGTCTAATGTTATAAGAAATGTTCTATGTGGAGGCCTATCTGAATTGATGATGTCAAAAATTCCTTGTGTAGGATCAGTCAGAAAAGTGTTTGTGGAGTGTAATGGTCTAAAATTGTGTTGTGATATGGCAAAGGGGATATGTGGTGTGATGAGTTGTAGCATGAGGCATTCTATGGCTTAGAAGGGGGTGCAGAGAAGTGTAATTGGACAGTGTAATGCAGGAAATGTTGGGGTTTTGTTAGGTTTGGGTATTGTGGTGATTTTTCCATGCTTCCAGATGAGTTGGGTATGGTTTTATGTGAATAGCTATGGTTTGCAATGTTGGTGAGTGCATGTATTCTGTGTGGTCTGAGGTGTTTTAGGTGGATATTACTTATGTTGTCTGGACCACAAGTGTATGAGTGCTTGAGGTTATGGATTATATGCCTTGCCTTGCTGTCTTGTAGTCTGAGCCTGTGGGGAAGTCTTTCTTACTTCAGATGATGCATTGGTAGTCAGGATGAGGGATGAGATGGCTTGTTTCTGCAAGGTGATTTATGAGAGTGCTTTCTTGCTGTCTGAGGTTAGGGTGACTTGTGGTGATTACTGTGTGAGAGCATGGTGTGTTACTGTTGGATAGTGTAATACCTTGGAGTGTCTTGTGCAATTGTTTGGTGTTTTGTGATTAAGTGTGATGACAAAGGTTTGCTAATTTAGTGTTTTTTGTTCATATATTTCATTGTTGATCTCAGTGTTTGTATTTGGTCTGTTATGCTCTGTGAAATAGGTGTGGGGATGGCATGTTTGAGTGCGTCGTGTTGTTTGATGAGGCCTTGAATTTCTGGTGGAGAATTTGAGTTGTGATTTTTTGTTGTCTCTGGAGATATATTTCTCTGCATTTTGTATGTATCAGGACTTGCTGAAAGGCAAAATCTGATGGGAGAATAGTGGTTTTTATGTGAGTGAAAATTGGATATCAATAGTAATATGGCTCACTCTAATCATGAGAAAGGGGCAAGAGAGATAGCAAGGGAGGTGGCGACTGCTTTGTAAGTTGTGTCCTAAGGCAGTCTGCTTGTGGGGGAGGGAGAGGAGGAGACTGCGATGGAAGCAGTGGGCTAGGCTTGCCGCATAATGCTCCAAGGTGATCTGTTTCTTTGGCAATTCTGTTCAGCTTATATACCCAGGTCAGGTCATGACCCATGCTCTTAATTGGGATGAGCTTAAAGTGTCGAGTCCTGGGAAGCCAGACGCAATATGTTCTCAAGCCACTGATCTAACCATATTGGAATGTATGACCTGGTACCGCACATGCTTTCCTCAAGGTGCATGTTGGTCATTGTGGGAGCTGACAGGGTCCATTCTTAGGTTAGTGACCAAATGAAATTGGAGTGTAGATGGAGCTGGGTACTGTACACGAATTTCCTCAAAGAAGCTTTGTGCAACTCATGTGTAATGGGACGAGGTTATGACTACTCCTTACATGCTCCCATGGAAGTCAAGGCTGGAGGTGAAGTCGTGTAGAGCCTTGACAAGAAATTGGCCAGCTAATTGTCCTGGCTCCAGGTGTGATGGGGCCGGAACTTGAAGAGACCGATGTAGAGGACCTACCTCTTAAGGCTGGGGGTTGAGCCAGCCAGCAGACTGCACAGGAATGGGTGGTGGTCCATTGGTCACAGGGTAGCAAACCTCAGGGTGCTTGGCCACTCCCATGAGACCAGTTTTGTCCTGTATGTCTTGGATGATGTTGAGGAGGTTGATGCATCTTGGGAGGCTGCTCAGGGGATCTTGCACCAGGAACCTGTCCTGAGATCATATTGTATGATGGCATTGGTAGCGTGGTTGCAACATCTCCCTGAAAAGGTAGATACTTGAAAATGGTCATGGTTAGCAGGTGGGGTGTTAGGCCACCCAAGGCATTGTGGACTTGACAGTCAAGGTTGCTATTCATTAGCCTTACTGGAGTCGAGGTGTAGGACCATGTGATTCCCATTGAGTGTGTGTATGGATCAAGGGGGGATGGTCACAGCACTAGTTTGCAAAATGATCTAATGATCTAGTGGTGGTGGCAGTTGAGCTGGTGGGTAGGCGAGCTAGTATTCAGCAAATCTGGCAGGCATCAGTGGAAATCAAGCTGGTGGGCAGGCGAGGTGGCAGTCAACAGACCTAGGAGGCAGCAGTGGCAGTCGAGTTAGTGGGCAGGTGAAGTGGCATTTGGCAAACCTGGCAGGCAGTGGTAGCAGTCAAGCTGTTCAGCAGTCAAGCTGGTAGCAGTTGAGTGAAGCAGTTGGCAGAGCTGGGGATCGGTGTCCCATGTTGGCTGCCAATATCAAGACTGGCTGGAAGGCGAACTCTGATGGGAGAATAGTGGTTTTTATTAGAGTGAAAGTTCAGTACCAGTAGTAATATGGCATACTCTAATTGCGAGAAAATGTTGGGGGAGAGATGGCGAAGGAGGTGACAGCTGTGTTTTTCAAGTCATGCCCTAAAGTGGTCTGCTTGTGGGGAGGAGGGAGAAGAGACAGTGATGGAGGCAACAAGCTAGGCTAGCGGCACGATGCTCCAAGATGATCTGATTCTTTGGTGATTCTGTCCAGTTTATATACCTGGGTCAGTTCATGACCCATGCTTTTAATTGGTGTGATGTCAAAGTGTCAAGGCTCGGCAAGCCAGATGTAATATGTTTTCAGGCCATTGATCTAACCATATTGGAATGTATGACTTGGTTCCGCATGTGGGTCCTTCAAAGAACCATTGTCCATCCCGCCACAGCCAGCCGAGGAATAGGTTGATCATTGTGAGAGCCAACAGGCTGGTAACCCAATGAGATTGGAATGTAGATGGAGCTGGATATTACACATGCGTTTCCTTAAAGAAGCTTTGTGTGATTAATCTGGCTGGGTGGCACGAGCAATTCCCTTGGGGCCTCATAGGTCAAAAAGTCATGGGACATGGTCAGGACTACTTACAGTATGGTTATATTGAAGATGTACACAACAGTGTCTATGTGATTGGTGTACTGTTCAGTGTCTCAAAGTGTTCTGCCTCCTAAGTGAAAGTTTCCCAGCTTGCTCTTTTGTAATTAGTATACAGTATGAGGTCTGTTAAAAAAGATACGCTGACTGATGTCATAAAGCAAAATGTACTTTATTTACTTCAAAGTACTCTCCTCACATGTTGAAACAGTCCTGGTATGCTTCTTTTGTAATGTCCATCAGATCCTTCGTCGCATTTGCCTTAATCTCGGGAATTGTCTCAAATCTTCTTCCTTTCAAGGGTCTTTTGAGTTTGGGGAACAAGAAAAAATTGCAAGGAGCAAGGTCAGGTGAGTAGGGGGTGGATGGGAAAGAACAGTGATCGAGTGTTTTGCCAAAGACTCATGAGTTCTGAGAGCTGAATAGGTTGGAGTGTTGTCGTGATGGAAAAACCAGTTGCCACTCCTCCACATTTCTGGCCTTGTGCGACGGATGGCATCCCTCATACATTTCAGAACTTCAGTGTAGTAAGTCTAGTTCACCATGGAGCCTTTGGAGAGGTACTTGTGGTAAACAACACCCTTAGCATCGAAGAAAACTGTCAGCATCACCTTGACCTTGGATCGAACTTGGCGAGCTTTTTTGGGTCTGGGGGATGTTTCACTCATCCACTGGGATGATTGGACCTTCGTTTCAATGTCAAAACCATAAACCCACGATTCATCACCTGTTATGATCCTGGACAAGAAGTTTTCATCTTCAGAACGATCAAGCAGTTCCTGACAAACTGGATGCAATGGGCTTTTTGTTTGTCTGTCATCAGGCATGGCACAAATTTCATAGCAACGTGGTGTATCTTCAATCTTTTTGTCAAAATCTCATAACAAGATCCAACTGATATCCCACACTCTTCAGCAAGCTCCCTGACAGTCAGACGTCTATTTGCCTGCACCAGGGTGTTGATTTTGTCGACATGTGGGTCGTCGGTTGACATGGAAGGATGTCCAGGATGCTCATCATCTTCAATGGACTGTCGACAATCCTTAAAACACTCATGCCACTTGAAACATACTGTATGCTTCATACCAACATTGCCATAAGCCATGTTAAGTATAGCAAAAATTTCAGTTGTAGGTTTTCCAAATTGAACAAAAAATTTCACAGCAAGTCGTTGCTCCTTCACATCATTCATTCTGAAATCTGCCAAATGAAGAAATCGCACTTCACTAAAAACTGCATAGCTAATACACAAATAAAGATATCTGCAATTGGGAAATGGTGTCATAATCAGCTGATCTGTGTGAATCTAGTGACACCAAGCGGATTCCCCTGGAACCAACTAGAGCCGTGCAATTCAAATAGTCCAAGTATTTTTTTAACAGACCTCATACATGTGTCAGTGGCCAACTGGGGTGTATCGTGTTTTGCTGATGATGATTGGAAGGTGATTGGATCCAAGTGTTCCAAGTACCTTCCAAAAAATTGTTGGGGTTAAATGGGGGGAATAGAAGGTGATGTCAGGAGAGGAGGAGTGTGTAGAGCACTTGATGGGGGATATATATGTGATTATAAGTGTTGTTCATGATTGTTAGCAAGTTAAGATGTGTTGTCTGTGTTGGGGTTATTGACATACCAGGCTAATGACTTTGCATTGAATTTGCTGCCCAGGATAAGGATGGGGATGGTGTTGAGTTGGTTGAGAATGGGCTTGAAGTTGTCAGGAACTATGATGGATGATGGTGGGAGTGTATATGTTGACTATTGTCATATGGATTGATCAAGTTTCAATGGTGCTGTCAGTAAGAGGGAGGAGGGATTTGGTGGTGTAACTTATGTCCACGAAGTAGATGGACTAGGTCCTGTCCTGTCTGAGGGTGGTGAAATTATTATTATTATTAATATTTTTTCTGTCTGGGGTATTGGCTGCATGTTATTGTGGCAAAGTAGCATGCAGTTGATACTTTACGGTCTATATGGGGCGCCCCTACAGACCAGAGCCACACATAATTTTTGTCTGTGATAGAGGAAAACTCTGTTCATAGAGAAATTATGACACTTATACTATGACTGTCCCTCTGTTATGCTGTCCCCCAACCCCTTGTTACTGTCCTGTACCATTTCTCTGAATATTCATTTCCTTTTTCGTCTACCTACCCTGTGGTGGGGGAAAAGAATACTGCCACCAAGTATTTCCACTTGGATCGTAAGAGGTGAGAAAAAAGGGACGGTGATTGGGGCCAGGCATCCTTCTCCCTGTAGCCCCACAGGGCACATTCCTAAAAAAAAAGTAAAGGCATAAAAGGGTCTAGGAGTTTTCCGACCAGCACCCTAAGGTTTGGGTCTTTTAATGTGCATGGATGTGGTACAGATGAGAGTAAAAGGGAAGAGATAGGTAGTATGTTTGTGAGAAGAAAGATGGATGTGTTGGCTTTGAGTGAAACTAAGTTGAAAGGGAAGGGCGAGTGTAAGTTTGGGAGTGTAAGTGGGAGGTTATCAGGAGTGAAGAGAGGGCAAGGGAGGGAAGGGGTGGCTATACTAGTAAGTGAAGAGATAGGTAAATGTGTAGTGGAGTGGAAGGAGGTTTCCTCAAGGATAATGTGGATGAAGGTGTAAGTGCATATGGGCCGGGCAGTGAGAAGAGTGTAGAAGAAAGGGAGGCCTTTTGGATAGATTTAAATGAGTGCATAGAGGGATTAGGGAGAAATGTCAATGTAATAGTACTGGGAAACCTTAATGCTAGGGTAGGAAATGATCCAATTGATGTAGTGGTTGGGAAATGTGGAGTTCCAGGAAAGAATCATAGTGGAGAGTTGATGGTGGAGATGTGTCTCAAAAAAGAGTTGATGATAGTAAATATAGTGTTTCGGAAGAAAGTCAAGCATAAGTACACATGGGAGAGGGTGGTGGATGGAAGGGTGCTAGATAGAGCATTAATGGATTATGTAGTGGTAGATAGGAGTATGATAGGAAGAGTTAAGGATGTACATGTGCTAAGGGGAGAGGTTGGGGGAATATCAGATAATTTTTTGGTGGAAGGTAAGTTGAGAGTGGAGAATAGATGGAGAAAGAGGGAAAGAACAAAAGGTAGGGAGGTGCTTAGAGTGAACTCTTTAAATGAAAAAGAGAAGGGGTACAAGAAGAAGCTGAAAGAGGAGTGGGAGGGAGTGAAGGAGAAAGTAGAGCTAGAAGTGGAGAAGGAATGGGGATGGTTCAAGGAGGGAGTCAAAAAGTGTGCAAGGATGGTGTGTGGAACAAGAAGGACAGGAGGAAATAGAAGGAAGTGTAGTGAATGGTGGGATAAGGAAACAAAGAAGGTTGTAGAAGAGAAGAAATGAGCTTTCACAGATTGGTTACAAAATAGAATGAGGGAGTCATATGAGAGGTACAAAGAAAAGAAAAGGGAAGTAAAGCAAAAGGTAAAGGAAGCAAAGAGGAGAGCAGATGTGAAATGAGGTAAGAGTATGACAGAAAACTTTGAAAGTAATAAAAAGATGTTTTGGAAAGAAATTAAGAGAGGAAGAGGAGGTGAATCAAGTAGAGAAGAAAAGGTAAAAGGTGCAGATGGAGAGATGATAATGGAAGAGAAGGCAGTAAGGGGAAGATGGGCAGAATATTTTAGGGAGTTGCTAAATGTGAAGGAGGATAGGGAGGGAAAGATAGCTGCAGTGGGAAATGCTAAGAAAATGACCATGATGAGTGAGGAAAATGGAGGAGAAATAAGGAAGGATGAAGTGAAGGCAGTTGTTAAGATGATGAAAGCAGGTAAGGCACCTGGTCTGGATGGATGCCATGCAGAATGTCTCAAAAAAGGAGGTACAGTGATGGTGGACTGGCTGGTGAGATTATTTAATGTTTGCTGGAGGACTGGAGGAGTGCCTGTATAGTTCCACTTTACAAGGGAAAAGAGGACAAGTGTGAATATAGTAGTTTCAGAGGGATTAGCTTGTTAAGTGTAGGTGGAAAGGCTTATGGGAGGATCTTGATTGAGAGGATTAGGAGATGAACAGAATGAGTAATTGGTGAGGAACAGTGTGGATTTAGGATGGGTAGAGGTTGTGTAGATCAGATCTTTGTGGTAAGACAGATATGTGAGAAAGCTATAAGAAAGGGGAAGGATGTTTTTTGGGCTTTTATGGATCTGGAAAAGGCTTATGATAGGGTAGACAGAAAGGCACTGTGGGAGGTTTTGCGGATATAGGGGATAGGAGGAAAGCTTCTAGGAGCTATCAGGAGTTTTTATGAGAGTAGTAGAGCTTGTGTCAGGATTAGAAATGGAGAGAGTGAGTGGTTTGAGGTAAAGGTGGGACTTCGTCAGGGATGCGTTATGTCGCCCTGGCTGTTCAACTTGTACATGTATAGGGTAGTGCGAGAGGTAAATGCGTGGGTGGTGGGTCAGGGATTGGAGATGGTTAAAGAAAATGGAGAAAAGTGGGAGGTGAGCCAGCTGTTGTTTGCAGACAACACCACACTTGTGTCAGGATCGGAGGAAGGATTGAGGAAGTTGGTGACAGAGTTTGGGAGAGTGTGTGATAGAAGAAAGCTGAAGATAAATGTGGGTAAAAGTAAGGTGATGAGATGTTCAAGGGATGAAAGTGGCAGCAGACTGGAAGTGAGCATTAAGTTAGAGCGACTGAAGGAAGTGGATAGTTTTAGATACTTGGATGCAAATGTGGCAGGGAAAGGTGGAGTGGAGGTGGAGGTAGAATGTAGATTGAGAGAAGCGAGTAAATGCCTTGGTGGATTAAAAAGTGTAATGAGGAATAGACATTTGGGAATGGATGCTAAGAGAAGACTGTATGAAGGAGTGATTGTGCCAACAGCACTGTATGGAGCAGAAACATGGAACATAAGAGAGGAAGAGAGAAGGAGTTTGAATGTGTTTGAGATGAGGTGTCTGAGAAGTATGATGGGAGTTACTAGGCCAGATAGAGTGAGAAATGAGGAGTTGAGGAGGAGAACAGGGGTGGAAAGGGAGTTTGGAGATAGGGTTGATGAAAGAGTATTAGGATGGTTTGGACACATGGAAAGAATGAGTGAAGAAAGACTAGTAAAAGAGGTATGGAAGGCAGATGTGGAGGGAGTGAACATGAGGGGATGTCATAGGATGAGGTGGATGGACGGGGTGAAGGGGGCTTTGGGGAAGAGGGGAATGTCTGTTGAGGAAGGACGGGAGAGGACAGAAGATAGGGGTGAGTGGAGAATGGTTGTATATGGATAATGTTGTGATGCATGAGGTGGAATGGGTGTGGGGATGGGGGGTGAGGTAGTATGTGTGAGCAAAATTTGACGCAGCCCAAAGGGATTTCTTCCTGTCTTCTCCTTTTATGCATGGGGGGATGGAGAGGGGGGGTCACCGATTTAATGAAGCAGCCTTGCTGTGGATGTGCTGTGTCTTGTGACACTACTTTTGACCCAGGGCAGTAGACAAGGTGCAGGGATGACCCATCATCCAGGAGGTGCTAAGATAAGAGGGAGGGTGGAAGGGTGTGGAGTGTATTCAGGTATGGAATGGGTGGGAATGATTTTATGCCTTTTCCTTTTTGGCTACCTCCCTTGTAAGGTCAATGACTTTTTCTTGTAGCTGAATATTTGAATTAATAAGAGGAGTAACAATATTCAGTAAAATATTCTTACAGATAATTATCAGTAGTATCAGTCATAGGTATACATACAGTACTACCTTTCATTAACGGACGTTAATTAGCTGTGTTTGCGGTGTTTTTGCTGTGTTTTTTGGTGTTTTTAGTGCTGCTGTTTAGTGCTGTGCAATCACTATGCCACCCAAAAACCACTCCAAATCAATGGATTATTTACATCAACGGACACTGTTACCCCCCCCCTTTTAGTCCATTAACCTCTTCACTCCGGGGCACATCACAGGTCTGGCAGCATTAGCTGCCTGACGTGCGATGTTGCGTCTTAATAATCGCATTATAAAAAATAAAGTTAGTGCTCAATCGTTCGTTCTCTTTCACCAGTGTATTTTGATAGCCATAGAAAATTGATGAAGCCAGTTTAGAGAGAATGGAAATTACGTAGATACGACTATAATAAATATAATCAAGATGGTGACGTCGGCATCATCGAGTACCCACTTGCTCCTCATGCCGCCTACGTAGGCGTCACCATATGGAAGTGGTTAATGAGAGGTAGTACTGTACATACATACATATACCAAAGGCTTTTTCCCACTTGTAAGGGAGGTGGCCAAACACAAAGGCATAAAAATCACTCCCGCCCATTCCATCCCCAACATACTTCACTCCCCTCTACCCTCTTCCCTCCCTCTTATGTTGGCACCTCCTGGATGACGGGTCATCCCTGCACCTTGTCCACTGCCCTGGGTCAGAAGAAGTGTTGCAAGACACAGTACAGCCACAGCAAGGCCACTCCATTAAATCAGCAACCACCCTTCTCCATCCCCTCATGCAGAAAAGGAGAAGACGGGGAGAAATCCCTTCGGGCTGTGTCAATTTATTTCTCATACATACCCCCTCACCCGCCCATTCCCAACCCACTCCTCCCATGCGTCACAGCATCATCCATACACAACCATTCTCCATTCATCCCTATCTTCTGTATTCTCCCATCCTTCCTCAACAGACATTCCCCTCTTTCCCAATGCCCCTTTTACCCCATCCATCCATCTCATCCTTGGTCAACCCCTCAAGTTCACTCCTTCCACCTCTGCCTTCCACACCTCTTTTACTAATCTTTCTTCACTCATTCTTTCCATGTGTCCAAACCATCCCAATACTCTTTCATCAACCCTATCTCCCAACTCCCTTTCCACCCCTGTTCTCCTCCTCACCTCCTCATTTCACACTCTATCCAACCTAGTAACCCCTATCATACTTCTCAGACACCTCATCTCAAGCACATTCAAACTCCTTCTCTCTTCCTCTCTTATGTTCCATGTTTCTGCCCTGTATAGTGCTGTTGGCACAATCACTCCTTCATACAGTCTCCTCTTAGCATCCATTCCCAATTGTCTATTTCTCATTACACTTTTTAATCCACCAAGGCATTTACTCACTTCTTTTAATCTACATTCTACCTCCACCTCCACTCCTCCCTTTCCTGCCACATTTGCACCCAAGTATCTAAAACTATCCACTTCCTTCAGTCTCCCTTAATACTCACTTCCAGTTTGCTGCCACTCTCTCCCCTTGTACATCTCATCACCTTACTTTTGCCCACATTCATCTTCAATTTCCTTCTTTCACACACCCTCTCAAACTCTGTCAGTAACTTCTTCAATCCCTCCTCTGATCCTGCTACAAGTGCAGTGTCATCAGCAAACAACAATGCTTATCTCCCACTTTTCTCAATTTTCTTTAACCATTTCCAATCACCTGACCCACTACCCTTGCATTTACCTCTCACACCACCCCATCCATGTATAAATTGAACAGCCAGGGTGACATAACACATCCCTAATGAAGTCCTACCTTAACCTCAAACCACTCACTCTCTCCATTTCTAATCCTAACCCAAGCTCTACTACTCTTGTAAAAACTCTTGACTGCTTTTCAAATCTGATCCATGCAACTACCTGTTCTAAACCCACACTGTTCCTCACCAATTACTCCCTCTGTTCCTCTCCTAATCCTTTCAATCAAGACCCTCCCATAAGCCTTTCCAACTACACTTAACAAGCTGATCCCTCAGAAACTACTACACTCACATTTGTCCCCTTTTCCTTTGTAAAATGGAACTATACAGTCATAGGTACTGGGCATTAAAATATTTTCTTTTGCCAAAATTGGCAAAGTTATTATTTCATACAGTATGGAATGATTTTTGTAATTCAGAGTTCATTTTGCTCAGAATTTTGTTTCAAATAAACTTTTTTTTTTTTGGGGGGGGGAATGATCAAGACCAAGGAAATTATAAAGAAAAAAATGCTTAGTTGGACAAATTTCTTAAAAAAAAAAGGAAGAAAAGACAAAATAGGAATCCCCCTATACAAGATATTAGGGTTAAAAAGATAAGGTAAAATTGAATTGTTAAAATAGGTTGATAAATAGGGAAGTACTGTAGTTGATTTTTTTTATTTATTTGTTTATTTATTTATTTATTTTATTTTTTTATTACCAAGCTGTTCAATGGATGTGAATACCCCCAATGCTAGATGGTACCCTGAGCACAGTTGCACCAGTTTGGTTGTTGTTGTTGTTGTTGTTGTTGTCGTTCCCTAGACTGTCTGTCCGAGCAGTCCCGTCTCCCCAAGGAATGCTACAGCCGAAACTGGGTTTTCCCACAAATCCTTTATAGAGTGTATGTTGTGTCGTTTGCGTGCATGATTGTGTATAATGCAGTCTTCCATTATGGTATGTGGTGAATTGTTACATCCTGGGCAGCTGTTCACAATGCGGTCATCCAGCCTCTTCTGGTAGCTTAGAAGTGCTGGGTGGTGGCCGCACCACAGTCTGGCCAAGTGGACTCTGTCCTTTCATGGGAGAGAGGATTCAGAAGGGTGGATATCAGGGGGTCTGGCATGCAGCAGTGTGTTGTCTTTCAGTGTGTTAATGGAGTGGTGAGTGATATGATTATGAATATGTTTCCGGAGGCTGGTATTTGGTGGTTGTGGAGGAAGAGAAGAGAGTATTTGTGCGTAATAAAGGTCTTTGGGTGTTGTTTTAATGTTTCTTGGTGTGTGTGGGTGTTCTGCTATGTAGTGTAGCGGGTGTGATGTGTTTGTGGTGGCTGCGGCAAGTGTTTGTGTGCCTCTCATGTCGAGGTGGTCCTTGACTTTGAGGACTTTTGTTTCATGGTGTAAATGGTCTGTTGGTGTTGTATTTGTGCAGCCTGTAATTGTTTTTAGGGCTTTGTTTTGTATGATTTGAAGGGTGTTGTGGTGTGTCTCACTGAGATTAGGAGCCCATGCAGGACTCGCATAATTCAATACTGAGCGTATGCATTGTTTGTATATTGTTATATTAGTTTCTTTGTTTTGTCCAACTGTCGTTCCAGTGATTGACTTAAGTGCGTCAAGTCTAGGTGTGCATTTGTTTTTTATGTTTGTGATGTGTTGTTTGAAAGACATGGATGTATCGTATGTTACACCAAGAATTTTTGGTGTGTTTGTGTGTGGTATTAGAGTGTTGTTGATGTAGAGATGAGGTATGTATTTGTGTTCTTGTCAGGTGTGGGATGGTTTTATCAGTGGGGCTGTCTGGGGGTTGTTGGAGTGTTGAGTTTGGCAGTCTTTCTTGAAGGGCTTGTTTAGTGATCTAAATGTTTTTGTATGGATGTTTATATGGTGTATGTGGTAGAATGTTAAAGATGTCAAAATCATTGAAATTTGAGGCAAAATTATTATCATTTTGAATAGAAAGGCCAGTATTGTTACTTGCAAATAACAATACTTCAAAATGGATGTCAAAAATAAGTATCTCCTTGCCAGCAATCTTTAAAACCTATCACTCAGGTTTAGGCCTTAGGGGCTAACACTTGAACAGGCTGGGTCCAAGATCTGTCATCTTTGACTGTATTTCTTCCACCTTTTCATATAAAGAGAGCTTGCAACCTGCTACTATTGTAGGCTTGTGACAAGAATAGTTCCACACTAATACAGCTCAGAGACAGTCTAATAAATGGACCCAGAGAGATGTATGGGAAGACTGGAACACCATTGCTAACCACTTTTTTTTTTTTTTGTCATTGAAACTCTCTGGAAGAATTGTTTATCAAGAGAAGTGACCAAATAACTGAAAATACTTTGAATTCATGAAGTTGTAAACACTGAAAGTATTAACTAACATGAATTTTACTGTAAAACTTGATACTATGAATTATATTTGGTGCATCACCAGGTTGAAGGTATTAAACTTGAAATATGAAGCTATCTCAATGAAAAAAAAAATATAATATAAATTGTTTCATCCAGGAAGTAAATACTGTGGATGAACAATCAGCTGAGATTGATACAGCAGAAGCAGCACTGGTAGAAGTAGAAAAAGGGAAAAAGAAACTGAAAATACCTGAAAATCAGAGTCCCAAGACAGATATCAAACATATTCAAGAAAGCTTCATGGCTACAATGGAGGAACAAGATCTTGATCCACAGCTTGAAGATAAGGTATTGTAGGATTTTAGTGATGTATAAAGATTATAAGTAAATTGTGTAACATGTTGTATTGCTGATTAATTTTCTTTATTTTGTATGTTATGATTAATCTATGTAACTCAGTACTATACATTGAATGATATATTTATGTACACCATAAATATTCAGTTATTGCATGTGTCTAGAAGGTTCACAGGTCAATGGATCCTCTAATCACATTTAATCTATTTGCATCTGTAGTGCCTTGACATTAGCTAGAACTGTTTCAATGTTGCATAGGGCAATGTGCTTCTAGAATAGATAGACTAGGCCACTCAGCTTTTAGACATAATATAATTTCTGTTTTATTGCTTGGATCTTTAAAGCATGGTGGAAGGTATTGCTTATAGAGCAGGTATTTTAGAGGTGATTCTCATATATCATATGTTATGAGAAATGTTATTCAAAATGCAGTCAGATTGTTAGTACAATAAATAGAATGCAAATAACTTTTTTAGGGTTTATCTCCTAGGTAGCCAACAACAGTCACTGGATTGTCCCATAAGTTGCCCAAGGAAGAAGTATTGTGTTGTGTGGATATGGCTACAGTAGGACAGTGTAATATGAAGTGTTCTGTGTCCTTTGTGTGATGGTTACATCAAGGGTAGTTTATTTCTGTGTTGGTATTGTTTTGGCACTGGATAGTGATCTGAATAGACATGTAAGTGTGGTTCTTGCTTTTCTTAAGAATTTTTTTATTTCTGTGTAAGCTTTTATCTGCTGGGTTTTGTTAGAGGAGTGAATTGGGTGGATAGTCTTGGAGTGTCTATTTTGTAATCTGAGTGTGAATGTGCTTTTGGTATTTACCCAATTGTAACATACAGGAATGGAGTAATGCTTGTTCTGTCCTGTCTTTTAATTATCAGTTATCATAGCTTCAGCCTCATTGGGCAATATCCTTATTTTCCAACTATCATACTTAGATTTGAATTCATGTATTTTTTCTGCATGGGCTATATTGCCTTCTAGGTTTTTCCAAGTGGTTATGCATTTGTATGGAAAGCTGTATTTCTTTTAGACATTTCTTTTAGCTGTATATCTTTTAGACATTTAGTCTTTCTTAATTTGTTTTTATGACCTCTTAAATCCCTCCTATCCCTAATAAAGAGATATCTTCTGTCAGTATAGTGTATCCCCTTAAATGACCTATATACTGTAATCAAGTCACCTCCTCATCTTTGTTCTTTTAATGTTGGTAGATCCATACATCTCTCCCACAGTTTTACTGACATGGATGTCCAGTGTCTTTTATCAACACTCCCAAATTTTTCTCTTTTATCTTTGTAATTGATTCAATTCCTAAAGAATGGATAATTTTTTTTCTATCGCCAATTTCCTTTTTTTTTTTTTTTTAAGCTAATGAACTTATTTCTGTTCTTTGCTTTGTACAAATATAATGTCTAGATCTTTTTGCAACAGCTGACAGTCCTCATTTTTCATACATAAATATACCAAAGGCTTTTTCCCCCTTACAAGGGAGGTAGTCAAAAAACAAAGGCATAGAAACCACTCCCACCCATTCCATCCCCTCTACCCTCTTCCCTCTCTCTTATCTTGGCACCTCCTGGATGACGGGTCATCCCCGCATCATGTCTACTGCCCTGGGTCAGAAGCAGTGCCGCAAGACGTTTTTCATTCTTTTCATAATCTTTGCATTATCTGCAAATGTGTTGGTATAGCTTGTTCCTACCATCATGCCATTAATATAGATAAGAAATATCATAGGTGCTAACACTAAACCTTATGGAACTCCACTGATCGCTACTCTCCATCCTGACATCTTATCCTTTACTTCCACATGTACCTTCCCTACAAAAAATCTTTCATCCATTTGAGTAGTTTACTTCTTAATCCTCCAACATGTTCCAGTTTGTGTATAAGATGACTATGTAGCACTTTATCCAAAAGCCTTTTCTAGATCAAGGTACATATAGCCTACCCAGCCCTCTCTTTCTTTAACTATATCAATCACTTGTGAGTAAAAACATAATAGATTTGATACACATGACCTTCCAGAACTAAAGCCAAACTGACTCTCAGAAAGAAAGCCTTTGGTATATGCATGTATGTATTTATCTTTTACAATTCATTCACATAATTTCACTATTGTGTTGGTCAATGATACTGGCCTGTAATTTAGTGGTGTCTCTGTACTTCCATCTTTATAAATTAGTACTTCTTTAGCTATTTTTCAATCCTGTGACACTATTCCTTCTTTTAATGAACACAAGTCCAAGAATTTTTTCCATCTGTCGTTCCCAACGTTCTTCAAGTATACAGTTTGAGATCTTACCAAGTTTTAAGCTCCTCTCACATCCTGTGATTCCAAAAGATTTTGCACTTCCTTCCATGTCTATTTTTATATTTTCTTAGCCTAACTTATTGGTCATCTCAGCATCCTCAAAAAACTACTCTCCATTGTGAAGATAGATTCATTGTTTCAGATCTTCATTCATCATTTATGCTTGAGCTGAAGCCTCCTCAAAAACCTCACTGCCCACTAATAGCTTGGTGATTTCTTCCCAATGTCTCAATTTCCCATTGATAAACCTGTAAAACACTTTTGGTTCATCTCTGCATTTATCTGCAACACTCCTTTGAAAATTCCTTTCCTCCTCTCTGCAGATTCTTGTATAGTCATTTCTTGCTTGTTTGTAAGCTTTCTTTGTTGTATTGATTCCTCTCTGTTTCCCCAATGTCACATCCTAAGCATTTTTTAGCCATCTCACACCTTTTATTGAACCAGTCTTGTTTCTGCTTCTTCTTTCCATTAATCTTCAACATATGTGTGTACTTCCAAGTTCTAAATGGAGAGAAAGATTTCCCATTTCCTCAAAATTCCAGTGGAAGGTAGAAGGCTTATTAGATGTATGAGTTGTATATTGTTGGTTTAGTTTTCTTGTTGCATTCAGTTGGTTGCACTTGTTTGATGTAATGTGATGGGTGAGTAGTGTTGAGGGCTTTTGTATAGAAATATCCTCATGTGATGTATAGATAGGATTTTTTATTTATTTATTTTTTTTTTAGCCGTTCCATTAGAGTGGTTTTAGTGTACCCTGTTATTATTCTCAATGCATTATTTTCTATAGTTTTTTATGATGTTTATATTTTCCTTATTATTGGGAACCATACCGGAGATGTGTAGTCAAGTGTTGTTCTCAAGAACTATGTATAAATTAGGATTAGAGTTTTCCTCTGCTGGTCAGAGTAGAAATTTTATGACTGACATGAGTATGTTTATTTTCTTGTTGGTTTTCATTGTCAGATGATGATGTATTGACTATAGGTTGTATGGGTATCAAAAGTAAGGCCTAGAATTTATGGATTCTTTTATTGTGGAAGTGTTTGGCAATTCACTTTTACTCTTGGATGTTTCTTTGATTCATGGTTATCTGAAGTCAGTATTATTACTGATGTTTTTTTAATTGAGGTGACCATTGTGTTATTTCTAAGCCAGTGATCTAGTTTGTTTAGATAGGCTTGGGTGATCATAGCAGCTATTCTGTAGTTGCTATGCCGGGTTCATTATTATTGCCAGGTCATCTGCATAGGTGAGCACTGATTTTTATAGCTTTCCACACTTCTATGTTATTTGTATTTGATCAAGTCTATTTGTCTCTTTACCCAATTTTTCTTTCTTCTTGTTTATTAGATTTGTGCTGTCTTTGTTTAGTTTAGTTTTTTTTTTGCTATTGTCAATGACCAGTTGTGGTTCCATTTCTGCATGTAACCTCTTGGAATATGTCTATTACTGTCTTTCTGAAGGGTTATAGCTATTTTTTCATCTGATCTATGGCATAAGTCCTCAAGTTTTTTTTGTTTTGTTTTTCTTTTGTATATTTTAAGGGAGAAAGGATGGAGGAAGTGGATAGGTTTAGATACTTGGAGGTGCATATGGCAGGAAAGGAGTGGGAGTGGAGGTAGAATGTGTTCTGTGAATATGGTTTACTGTGAACCATGGTGATAGCTTTTTTCCTCTATAAGTGTAACATCTATTGTGTTTATGAATTGAAGCAGCTCTGTTTGTTAGTGATACCAATAATGTTTATTTGTAGTATGTGTAGGGTGTGTTTTTGTTTTGGCACAATATTGACATTTTTCCAATCTTGTGGTACCTTTCCTTCTTTGAGTGAGCAATCTATTATCTTATATATTTTGTCCATTAGTTCATCTATACATTCTTTTAGTAACCAATTTGCAATTCTGCCTGGGCTGTGTGATTTTCTGACATCAAGGTTTATTATTTGGTCCTTTAATTCTTTCTGTGTCACAATTATTTCTTTCACTATTTCCTGTTTATTTTCTAATTTACCATTTACATATCTGTAGAATAATTTAGGTTGATCCTTACATTTGTCTATTATGTCTTTTTCATAGTTTATTTTTTTCTTCCCTGCATATTTTTACATATTCATTTCTTAGTTTGATATATATTTGCCACTTTCCCATTTTTTTTTCTCCATCTTTTCCAAGCTTTGTCTCTTCTATCTTTTGCATTTCTACATTTTTTGTTGTACCAGCATTTAATGTACACCTTTTCCTGTTTTTGTTTTGGTATGTATTTATCCATTCCTTCATTATAGATTTTTTTTATATCCATTTCTCTTCCATATTTGTTTCTTCATTAAAGAAGTTTTCCCAATTCGCTTTTTAAAAGAATTTTCTGAGTTTCCCAAAATCCGTTTTGTTGTACATTAGTCTTCCTTTTCTGTGTTTCTCATTTCTTTCCAAATAAATTTCCTCTTTTTGCTCAAATTCAAATAGTTTGTGGTCACTCTTCCCAATTAGTGTCTTGTATTCCATTTTATCCACAATTTCAGGCTCTCACATAGATATTAAGTCTTGTCTCAACAGTTCCTCATTATTTCTGTCTGGTATTCTCTTTTACCCATTGAGTCATGTCCAGTAGTATATTTCCCCAAAGGTCCTCTCCATTTTTCACTGTCATCTCCTCCCAACATATTTCTTTAGAGTTAAAGTCACCCATAATTACTAAGTTTCCTTTCAGTATTTCATTTAATGGATGCTTAGTGTCTTCCAATATTTTGGAATGGTCACACACTTTCCAAGAATATGTTTTTGGGGACATATATCACTACAAATTTTCTACTTTTCATGTCACTGTTTTCAATATTTATTGTAATAAATTCCACATTATTATTTCCTTCTGTTATCTTTATCACATTTAAACCTTTCTTAGTCAAAAACATGACTCCTCCACCCTGTTTCTCATCTCTATTTTTTATCCAGTAATTATATAAACCTTGTCCAACAGTATTTGGTGGTACTGGACCTTTTCATTTTGTCTCTACTATTCCCATTATATCTGTTTTCTCTTTTGCCAGATAGTCATTTAATTCATTTAATCCTGAAATCATGCCATCTATGTTGGTATACATTATTTTTAGTTTTTTCCTTTTTCCTCCTTTTATGTTTCTTTTATTACGACATATCTTTGTTGTTATATATATATATATATACCATTTTCTTGACTCGAGTCCAGTACATACATATACCAAAGGCTTTTTCCCCCTTACACGGGGGGTAGCCAAAAAGAAAAAGGCATAGAAATCACTCCCACCCATTTCATTTCCCATATATTCCACTCCCCTCCACCCTCCTCCCTCCTCCCTCCCTCTTATCTTGGCACATCCTGGATGACAGGTCATCCCTGCATCCTGTCCACTGCCCTGGGTCAGAAGGAGTGTTGCAAGACACAGCACATCCAAAGCAAGGCCGCTTCATAAAGTCGGCGACCCCCCCCTCTCCATCCCCTCATGCAGAAAAGGAGAAGATGGGGAGAAATCCCTTCGAGCTGCATCAATTTTTTTTTTTCTCATACATACCTCCTCATCCCCCATCCCCCACCCACTCCCCCTCATGCATCACAGCCTCATCTATACACAATCCTTCTCCATTCACCCCTATCTTCTGTCCTCTCCCGTCCTTCCTCTACAGACATTCCTCTCTTTTGTAAAACCCCTTTCACCCCATCCATCCATCTCATCCTAGGACGCCCCCTCATATTCACTCCTTCCATCTCCGCCTTCCACACTTCTTTTACTAATCTTTCTTCACTCATTCTTTCCATGTGTCCAAACCACCCTAATACTCTTTCATCAACCCTATCTCCCAGCTCCCTTTCCACCCCTGTTCTCCTCCTCACCTCATTTCTCACTCTATCTAGCCTAGTAACCCCTATCATACTTCTCAGACACCTCATCTCAAACACATTCAAACTCCTTCTCTCTTCCTCTCTCATGTTCCATGTTTCTGCCCCGTATGTTGCTGTTGGTACAATCACTCCCTCATATAACCTCTTCTTAGCATCCATTCCCAGATATCTATTTCTCATTACAATTTTTAATCCACCAAGGCATTTACTCGCTTCTCTCAATCTACATTCTACCTCCACCCCCACTCCTTTTCCTGTCACATTCGCACCCAAGTATCTAAAACTATCCACTTCCTCCAGTCTTTCACCCTTAACCCCTTCCATACGGTGCCGCACACGTAGGCGTCATGGACTTAGATCTCGGTGGCAGCAGCCAATGCCAGCCGTACGACGTGTCGTAATAATACTCGCATCATAAAATATAGTCACTGCTTATATCGATCGTTCTCTCTTCACCCGTGAATTTTGATAACCATAGAAAATGCGATTACAAAAGAATTAGAAAGAATGTCATTATGGAGGGGCGACTACAATAAATATAATCAAGACGCCGATATGGCAGCCTCGCGAATACACTCGCTCCCCATGACGCCTACGTGTGCGGCACCGTATGGAAGGGGTTAATGCTCACTTCCAACCTACTGTCACTCCCCTTGTACATCTCATCACCTTACTTTTGTCCACATTTATCTTTAGCTTCCTTCTTTCATACACCTTCTCACACTATGTCACTAACTTCCTCAAGTCCAGTACTCTAAAAAAAAACTCGTTTTTTTCAGTCCCTGTTCTTCTCTCATTTTTTTTTTGTTAGCTTCATTTCTTAGTGTCTTTTCTCTCTCATTTCTTTTTTTATCCATATATTTTTGTAATTTTCACTTTTTGCCAACTTTGCTGTTTTTATATAAGAACAGAACATAAGAATGAAGGAGACTGCAAGAGACTATAAGGCCTACACAAGGCAGCTCCATATCCATCACCACCTATCATTCCCATCCATAAAGTTGTCTAACCATTTCTTAAAACAACTGATAGTTTCAGCGCTCACTACATGGTTACTAAGTCTATTCCATTCATTGACCACCCTATTAGTAAACTAATTCTTGCCTATTTCCTTCTTAAATCTAAATTTGTTCAGTTTGAATCCATTACTGTGAGCCCTGCCCTGTTGTTTTAATATGATGACCTTGTTTGCATCACCCTTTTTAAAGCCTTTGATCCACTTGAACACCTTTATTAGTATAGTCCCATCCTATGCACTTCCTCTATTTCCTTTTCCATTTCTTGCCCCTCCTCTTTTATCTCTTTTAGAATTTCTTTTGCTATATCATTCTCTTATTCTCTTAAATATCTAGCTACGTTGTGTTTTTCTTTAACACCATAAACTGCTATACATTTTTTTTTTATCAACTGTGTCTCTGACCCAATTTTCTTTCTCTTTGATTATTTTAATGACTGTTTCCTTTGCATTTTCTTCCAATTGTACTATTTCTTTAAAAGTTTTTTTTTTTTTCTTGTTCCACTTTCCATTGGTTTTTGATTTCTTGAAGATCTGTCTCTTTTATGGTTTCTCAAACTTTCTTGGTCACCTTTTGTATTTGTTCTTTTACTTCTTTTTTCAAAGCCTCATTTTTGTTAGTATCTTCATTTTTCATTCTTTCATTCTCATTTTTGACTATGTTTAATGCCTCTCTTAGATCATTAAGCTCCCTATTTATTTCAGCATTTCGTTTTTTCAACTCTATCACTTCTCTATACGCCCTGTATTCTGTTTTCAGATCTATAATTTCATTTATTAGTTCTGTGATCTGATTTCTTAGAATATTTTTATACCTTGTTTCCCTTTCCAAATCTATACCTCTACCTAGTATTCCACTTTCTTTTGCAAACCCTGAAGATGCAATATTTTCATACCTTTGATTCCTCTTTGGCATTTCCCAGTTGCAACTCTTACCTTTGGGATGACACCTAACAGTGATTCAACCCTGCTTACATCTAGTCTTCTCTTCGTTTGTTCACTATATTTTTGTCTATCTTCATCATCTTCCATTTTATATTTTTACCTCAAAGTAAATTTATTCTATTATATTATTTTGGTCACCTGATAAACAAAGCCCAATACAGTACCAATTAGGTGTTTCCTCCAACTTGTTGAAAAAACACTGCACTTCTAGATGTCCGTTCCAGACTGTATCTCTTGATGTGCGGTGGCTGCATTTCCATTTCATTTTGTACTGATTTATGTTGGTGAGTGTGCATGCAAGATGAACCCATGTATAACATGTGTTGCACTTGGCTGATGTGTGTAGGATAGGTGTATGGGCATGGGTTTGTTTCTATGTCTCAAGCTGGTGGGAGAGGAGACAGGGGATAGGTGTTGGTGTGCTAACCTCCTTATGAAAAAAAAGAAAACAAAAGAAATGGAAGTGGGGAAGATAGATAAGTAGTAGGTATAAGAAAATTATGAGTTTTGGGGGCTCATTGGAGACCAGAAAGCAGCCTCTAGGGGCCAAGACCTCCTTGTGGAGATGGGGGTTTTGTGTTACTTTGTAACCAGAAATCAATAGTGGCTTGATTGAAGGTCAGGATATTTCCATCCATTCTTAAAAAAAGAGGGTACTATTATTGTAGATGTAATGGCTTGGAGTAGGGTGGGGTGGTTAGGGCAACCTAGTTAACACTCATATTAATTCATAATTATAGATGTGAAAGGTAAAACAAAGTATCTTAGCATATAGCATTTGTTCATCAAGAAATATGGTGTGATATTAATTATATATTTTTCTTTTATCATCCTAAGGTTCCTGTATTCCTCTCTGCTATGATATGTGACTAGTAGGCTGTGCTATAGATGGGCTCAGTTATATGTTTAGGTCAGATTATTTCAAAATGATTTGGTGATATGCAACTTGAAGTTCAATTGAGTATATTTTCTTAGCAGTCTGTTGGCACATACTGCATGGTAGTGCTTGCTGGAACAAGGTTATGGTATAGTAACATATTTTAATGATGGTTTGATATAATATATGGTATGATTTGTTTGGACTTAAAGTAATAGATTCATTGTGTAGTTTGATATTAGGGTAGGATATTTAATGTTACTAAATGTTTAACCCTTTCAACCCAGTGGCTTACTTTTTCAAGTTTTTCACTGGCTGGTTCTAGCCAGTGTTTTCCATATTAGTAATGGTTTCTAGACTGAAGGGATCAAAATTGTCTTGATTGAGCTCTTCAGCCTAGTGACTCACTCCATGAGTTCATTTGTGGCTAAGAGCTGATTATTTTGTTCACCTGAGAGGCAGCTCCTGGACTGAAGGGGTTAAAGGCCTCGGATCACAGACCCATTGCATTGCATGCAGCCCAATGGTCACCTTACCTAGTCTTGTAATGACAGGAAGGGAACAGACAGGCGCAGGACGGTAACTCCCTCGGTATGATGATGATTGATGCTGGGGAGATGGTGGAGCAGGTAGGAGAAAACAAGGTGGTGCAAATGGAAGTGCTTGAGGAGGCATCAGGGGAGTCGCTATTCAAGGATGGGCCCTCCACAAGCGGCCAGGTCATGGAGGGAAGCAATATAGTGGAACTGCAGGCCTTGGACCCAGAGGAACTTGATCCGGGCCCCTCACAGGCGCAGATTCCACCCCCACACCTCACCCCTCAGAGTCCAAACCACTCCACACAGGAGGGAGACTACTCACCCTCATCTGTGCATCCCTTGGACAACAGTGGTGGCCCTCACATTTCTGTAAGCAGTGTGGGTTTGTGCTGCTCATGGTTGTTTGCCACCTTGCACGCCTTGTCTGCCTTTTCCAGCACTTTCAGAGGTAGCCAGCAGCAAAGGTCCATGTAGTTCAAAGAATGACCAGCTGTAGGTACAGTAAATAAGATATTGTTATATAATTAGGAAAAACTAGCATGTGTATTATTGCTTTTGTGTTGCATGTGTTCAGGAAATGTATTGGAGAGATTCTGGAAAATGTTTTATTTCATGTACATCAAAAGTCTGATATATTTCTTTAGGAAGAACTGGAGCACTGAAACATATATCCGAAAGTATTTTCATAATTCTGTCTGAAATGACTGATAATAGACATTATCATTCAGTGTAATATATGCTATTATTGTCTCTTTTTAAAACTATATGGACATCACTACATTTCTAATTTCTTATGGATACTATACACAAATCCTTGCAATGTTGGTGCATTACTCAGTTATGTACTTTAGGAAAAGTTATTACATAGTATAGTTTAGTGAAACAGAATACGTAAGGGTTGGTATACCTGAAATTATTTACTGTTTTTTAAAATATAAGTAAACTTATTAATTAGAAATTACTACAAGTGAAAATTAATTGATAATTCATACTGAAGTTTCTTATAGTGATGATAAAAACAATTAGATATACAATAATAGTAGTTGCTACATAATTTTGATACTCTGCTGTAGTATGCTTAAGCACTATGGGAAACCAGTATATTCATAATCTACAGAGGATTTCATAATGTTGAGTTTGTGCTTTGCCTTGGCCACCTTAAGGGGGATGGCCTTTGTATATCAGTGGATTTGTTCAGTGTACTGTTTGCTTTGACTAGAAATTTTATAAAAGAGCTTGGTTATTACATACTTATGGAATGTTATTTTATTCAGTTATGCAGTGAGTCATGCACCTGTTATGAACTCATGTTCATGGACACAAATATATTCAACTGTTTGGCATTGGATTCTGAGATGCTTTTGATTGATGCTACAGGTGCATGCTTATGTACATTTGAATGTGTTATTACTAATTTTGTTTTATCTCCTTATCATTACAATTGAGGACATGTATTTCTTTTTGTATATATGTGTATATATATATATATATTTACCTAGTTATATATGTGTGTGTGTGTGTGTGTATTTACCTAGTTGAATCACAATGGCAAAAGCCGACAAGACTGAGAATAAACACCTTGTGAGATCGAAACCTTTATTGGTACTACGAATGTGTCATGTCTGTACTTGAAAAAGCTGTAACAAGCGAAACGTAGTACCAATAAAGGTTTCGATCTCACAAGGTGTTTATTCTCAGATTTACCTAGTTGTACTTAGTTGTATTTTATGAGAAGGGGAGCTATGCTCGTGGTGTCCCGTCTTTATATCTCATTTTATCTAGACTGTTTTTTAATTCATGTATTGTTTTTGTAAACACCACTTTCTCATCTAACTTGTTCCAAATGTCTATTACTCTGTGGGAAAAGCTGTTCTTTTTCAGGTCCCTTCTATAACTGTCTTTCTTGATTTTCTTTCCGTGTCCTCTTGTATTTCTACTATCCCATTTTATTAGATCCTCTCTATCAATAGTTTCTATGCCTTTCATGATTCTATAAATACTTATCAAGTCTCCTGTCTCTCTTCTTTGCTCTAATGTCTGTAGCTCAAGTTTTGCTACTCTCTCTTCATATGATAGTTCTGAGAGTGTTGGTGCCAATTTTGTAATTGCTCTTTGTATTCTTTCAAGTTTTGTTGTACATTTTTTTGTACTTGGTGACCACGTCGTCGCTGCATATTCCAATCTTGGTCTTATCAAGGTGACTAGTATTTTCTTCACCATTTCTTCGTCCAGGTATGTAAATGCCACTTTGATTGTTCTTATTAGATTATAAGTTTCTCCAGAAGTTTTGTTTATATGTTTCTCAGGGGACATATTCATAATAATGACTCCCAGGTCCTTCTCATTTTCTACTTTTTTTATTTCTTCTTCTCCCAATTTATATGATCCCACTATTCTTTTTTTGCTTCTTCCAAATTCCATTATACTACACTTCTTGATATTGAATTCCATCTCCCACTTCCTACTCCATTCCCATACTATGAGATCACTCTGTAGCAATTCACAGTCTTCTTCAGTGTTCACTTTTTCAACAATTTTGCATCATCCGCAAAGAAGCTTATATAACTTTCAATTCCTTTATCCATATCATTAATATATATATATATATATATATATATATATATATATATATATATATATATATATATATATATATATATATATATATATATATATAGCAAACATTATTGGGGCCACAACTGTTCCTTGTGGAACACCACTTATCACTTCATTCCAATTAGAGTGTTTGTCTCTTATCACCACTCTCATTTTTCTTTCATGCAAGAAGTCTTCCATCCACTTCAGCAGTTTGTCCTGTATTCCTCCTGCAGTTTCTAATTTCTTAAGTAACTTCTTATGTGGCACCTATCAAAAGCTTTTTTCAGGTCTAGAAATGCACAATCAGCCCAGCCATCTTTCTTGTATTACATCTGTTAGCCTTGAATAGAAACACATTGAGTTTGTGATACATGATCGTCCTTGTCTAAATCCAAATTGCCTTGGATTTAGTATGTTGTTGTTTTTTCAAATGCCTTACCCATCTAATTTTGATAATTCTTTCACAAATTTTAGCTATCGTACTTGTAAGAGAGACCGGTCTATAGTTAGTAAGGTCTTCCTTGTTTCCCCCTTTATATATTGGTACTATATTTGCTCTTTTCCAATCTTCTGGAACTTTTCCTTCTTTCAAGGAACTGTTTATTAGGCTATGTATTTTGTCTGTTAGTTCATTCCTGCATTCTCTCAAAATCCAGTTTGCTATTTCATCTGGTCCATGTGATTTTCTGACATCGAGATTACTCAAGTGTTTCATTATTTCATTCCTTGATACTTCTATCTCTTTCATAGGGGGGGACTTTCTCCTCCCATTCAATATCTCTAGGTTGTATGTTCTCCCTTGTAAACACTGATTTAAAATGCCTGCTCATAATTTCTGCCATTTCTATTTCCTCTGTGTATTCAACTCCTCCTTGTCGTAGTTTCTCTAATTCTTGTTTGTTTTTCAGTTTGTTGTTTACAAATCTATAAAATAGTTTTGGTTGATCTTTACATTTTTCTATGACATCTTTTTTGTATTTTCTCTTTTCTTCTCTGCACACTTGTATATATTCATTTCTATAACTAGTACCGGTATATAATTTCCATTTTTCAGGTCTTTTGTCTTTTTTCCATTTTATCCAAGCTTTATCCCTTTTGTCTTTTAACTCCCTACATCTTTTGTTGTACCAGCATTTTACATATTCTTTTTCTTGCTTTTGTCTTGGAACATACTTTTTCACTCCTTTGTTATAAATTTGTGTCAAAATATTCCATTTCTCTTCTACTGTTCTTTCCTCCTTGTGTATTCTTTCCCAGTCAGCTTTTTGAAAGAATTCTCATATTTTATAAAAAAAAAAAAAAAAAAAAAAAATTCATACATCAATCTTCCCTTTCTATATTGTTCGTTTTTTCATGTGTTTTTCCTCATTTAGTTCCAGTTCAACCAATATGTGGTCACTTTTACTTATTGGTGTTTTATATTCAATCTTGTCCATTATTTCAGGTTCTGATGTGATTATTAGGTCCAGTCTCGATGGTTCTTCCTCATTTCTATACCTAGTATTCTCTTGTATCCATTGCATCACTGTATGTTCTATAATCATATCAAGTAGTACATTTCCCCATAGGTCATCTCCACCCTTCACTGTCATCTCTTCCCAGCAGATTTCTTTACAATTAAAGTCACCCATTATAACTATTCTTCCTCCATCTTCCATTATCTTATTTAGTGTTATCCTTGTGTCTTCTAACATATTTTTGTGTTCTTTCTTTTCCCACAAATCTGTTTTAGGAGACACATAATTTACTACAAACTTCCTGCTCTTCCCATCCTTGTCCTCCACTTCCATCATAATCATCTCTACTCTATTCTTTCCATATGTGACATTCCTCACATTTATATCCTTCTTAGTCAAGAACATAACTCCACCCCCTTGTTTTACCTCACTCTTTCTAATCCAATAATTATATGCACCATGTCCTACACTGTTAGGTGGTAGTGGACCTTTTAATTGTCTCTACAATTCCCATTATGTCCGGTTCTTTTTCCTTTAAGGTAATCATTCAATTCGTTCAAGCCTGTTATTAAGCCATCTATATTTGTGTAAGACACTTTTAATTTTCTGCTACTTCCATCATGCTGTACATGAGTTACCCCTGGATTCTATGAACTAGTTTGATCATGTTTTCTGTGTTTATTATTACTCAGAGTAAAAGAGAACAAGTAATACAGCAGTGATTTTATATTTTATTATGCTAGTAGTGTGATGAATCATATGTTTGGAAGCCAATGGTGCGTGCGAGAAATTGAGTTGTACTGAAGTGGCTAATCCCCCAAGACATTTACTTGCTTCTCTCAATATACAGTTTACCTCCACACCTCTCCACCATTTCCTGTGATATATGACCCCAAATGCTTGAAACTATCTACTTCCTTCAACCTCTCTCCTTTAAGATTTACTTCCAACTCACTGCCATCCTCCCCCTGTACATCTCATCAATTTTTACCCATATTTACCTTCAACTTTCTCCTATTGCATACCTTCCAAAAGTCCATTATTAACTGCCTTAATTCCCCCTCTAACCCTGCCACAAGTGCTGTGTTGTCTGCAAGCAACAACTAGCTCACCTTGCACTCCTCTCCACTATCTCTAATCATCTCCCATTCCCTGCCCATCACCCTCACATTTACCTCCCATACCACCCCATCCATGTACACATTGAAGAGCCATGGTGACATGACACATCCCTGATACAACCCCACCTTTACCTGAAATCACTTGGTCTCTCCATTTCCAGTCCTAACACAGGCTCAACTACTCTCTATATTAGCAGGTGAACTAGTACAGCATTAAAAATCACCTGTGCCTTTTCTGACCTACATTTGGCACGTAATTTACATGGCATAGATCCTGCTCAATCTACTTTCACCTACTAACTGCCACTCTCCAGTCCAGTCTTGGTTTATATACCATCTAAATGCTGAGGTCATCATCTGGTGAGGGGAGTTAACAGTTTTGCAATCTTAATCTTATTGTTCTTACAAATGGAAGGTTTAAATATATGTTATATTATAAAGGTGTTGTTGTTGTTGTCATTCCCTAGACAGTCTGTCTGAGCAGGCCCATCTTCCCAAAGAATGCCATGGCCAGAATGGGGTTTTCCCACAAATACTTTATAGAGTGTATGTTGTGTTGTTTGCATGCATGATTGTGTACAATACAGCCTTCCATTATGTGTTGAATAGTATGGTGTGAAGTGTTACATCCTGGGCAGTTCCCAAAAATGTGGTTATCCAGCCTCTTCTGGTAGCTTAGAAGGGCTGGGTGATGGCTGCACCACAGTCTGGCCAGATGGACTCTGTCTTTTCATGGGAGAGAGGATTCAGAGGGATTGATATCAGGGGGTCTGGCATGCAGCAGTGTGTTGTCTTTTAGTGTGTTAATGAAATAGTGAGTGATATAATTATGAATATGTTTCCAAAGGCTGGTATTTGGTGGTTGTGGAGGAAGAGAAGAGAGTATTTGTGTGTGATATAGGTACTTGGGTGTTATTTTTATGTTTCTTGGTGTGTGTGGGTGTTCTGCTATGTAGTATAGTGGGTGGGCTGTGTTTGTTGAGGCTGCAGCAAGTGTTTGTGTGCCTCTCATGTCAAGGTGATCCTTGACTTTGAGGACTTTTGTTTCATAGTGTAGATGGTCTGTATGTGTTGTTTTTGCACAGCCTGTAATTGTTTTTAGGGCTTTGTTTTGTATGGTCTGAAGGGTGTTGAGGTGTGTCTCACTAAGATTAGGTGCCCATGGTTATTTCTTGTAATTTGATTTGGGTTTGGGTTTATTTGGGGGTGTGGTGTATGTGTGCTTTGGAAATGTGTTTTTGACCACTTAGCCATTATCACATACTGATCATGCAATGGTTGGTTGCCTAGGGCATGGATGGGTGTTCGTTCATATGTGTTATGATGTAGTTTTCCATGGGTAATGTTATCATATGTAAGGTTACATCCTTCAAAAACTCTTGACTGCCCTTAACAGCTTTCCCCCAATTCTATATATCTGCAATACCTCCCACAGTGCCTTCCTGTCTACCCTGTCATAACTTCTCCAAATCTGAGTCCCAAAAAATATCCTTACCTTTTGCCAAGTCCTTCTCACAAATCTGCCTTACCATAAAATTTTATTCACACACTTTCCCAAACCCACTCTGCTCACAAATACTCCCTCTGTTCCTCTCCTAATGCTCTCAATTAAAACCCTCTCATAAGCCATCTCAAGTACACTGAACACACCAATCCCTCTAAAACTACTACAATCACTTTTGTCCCCTGTTCCTTTGTAAAGTGTAACTATACAGATACTCCTCCAGTCCTCTGGCATTCTACCCTGCCTTAAACACACATTAAACAACCTCACTAACCAGTCCACTATAATTCTCCCTCCCTTCTTTTGACATGCAACGTGACACCAATCCAACTCAGGTGCCTTACCAGCTCTCATCATTTTCAAACTCCTTGTATCTCATATTTTCTTATATCTCTTAAAAAAAATTCCCGTCACCATCATTTTCTTAGTGCTTCCCACTGCCATAATCAATCTCTCCCTATCCTTCTCCACATTCAACAATTCTCTAAAATACTCTACCCATTTTCCCTTTACTGCCTTCGCTTCCATTATTATCTGTCCATCTGCACCTTTCACCGTCTCTACCTGATTCACTTTATTCCAAAACATTATTTTATTCTTTTCAAAATTCTGTCATACTCCTACCCCATTTTACATCTGCCGTCCTCTTTGCCTCCTTTACCTTATGTTTTGTTTCTCCTTTGTTTTCCTTGTACCTCTCATATGTTTCCAGAGACCTACTTTGCAACCAATCCTGAAATACTTGCATATTCTTTCCAGATGTATGAGATTTTGTTATATAACCAATAGATGAAAATGTCAGTTAAGTCTCTTATGACCGTTTGGCCAAGGTGATAGGGGCGAGTGGAGAATGGCTGTGTATGGATATTTTGATGCAGCTGAAAGGGATTTTCTCCGTCTTTTCTTTTTTCTATGTCGAAGAAGGGAGGGAGGGCATGGGGATGGGGGTGAGGTTATGTATGGATGATATTTTGAATCGGCCGAAAGATATTTCACCTAATCTTCTCTATTTTCTGTATGAGGGAATAGAGAAGGGGGACAGTGTAAATGAACCAGTCTTGCTGTGGATGTGCTGTGTCTTGCTGCATTGCTTCTGACCTGGGCAGTGAGCAGGAGATAGGGATGACCCTTCACCCATGAAAGAGAAACAAGGGTGCCAGATGGGAGTGGGCGTGTGTCTTTGACTGGGTTACCTCCCATATACAGGGTGTTTGGAATAAATTTGACACTTTTTTAGAAAGGAAAGAAAAAGTCATATCTTCGCCAAAAATTTATGTATTCTCAAAATTGAAAGTGCATTTCTTAGAGGATCTTTTGCCAAATACACCTCACTCAAAGAAATCACCCTGAGCCTCCACCATGGCCTCCAGGTGGGACCTGAACCTGCAGCACGCAGCCTTCATGGTGTTCTTCAAGAGACACCTGAACACCAGTTTGACCCTGGCAATCAGCTCGTCCTTGGTGTTGCAGGTGATACAATTGGTGTCTTCTTCAACTGTGCCCCAAACATAATAGTCCATGGGGTTGCACTCAGGCGAGTTGGGGGGCCAGATGTGGAACTGGTGAAGTCATAAAAGTTCTCTGACAGCCACGTCTGGGTTTTCCCGGAGGTGTGACATAGAGCGGAGTCCTGCTGCCACACGTATGGTCTTCCCGCAGCCACCCTGTCCACCCAGTGTTTGACAGCAGTGGACAGCAACTCAATATAGCCATCTTAAGTGAGTCTGAGTCCCTCTTCAAAGATGTGGAGCGACATGATGTGGCCTTCACTGGAAACGCCCAAAGACAATCACAGTTTGAGGGAACTTGGTCTTCATGAAGTGTGAGACTTCATGCAGACTGTAGGCTAGCTACCTGTTGCTCTGTGCATTGTGGAACTGGTCCTGACAGAAGTTCTTTTCATCTGAGAAGAACAAGAACATCCCCAGCTCGATTTGATGTTTGACCTTGTTGAGGAGTTTCTTGGCTTTTGTAAGGCAGTTCTCTTGGGCCTTGGCAGTGAGTAGTTGGCCCTTGCACCTCTTGTATGAGGAGTAGCGAAGATCCTCGTTCAGCACTTTCTTCATAGTTGCCACTTCAATGCCCATCTCTCTTGCCAAGGTCTGCATTACCTTGCCAGTATCGTGCTGCACTTTTTTTTTTTTTACAGCTCAACAAATTTCGTTGTGCAGAGTCAGAATACCTACTATGATCATTCCTCCCAACCACTGCTTCCACATCTCCATCGCAATTCTCTAGCTCACATCTCATGGCCTTCACAGTATTCAAGGAGCACAGAGCTACAGCTAAGATTTCCAAATTTTTCAATCCGGCACGGATCATCATGATGCAGGTCACTCTTCCAATATTCTAGTGCTTTCCAGTCATCCATGCTCTCTAGCTCTCACCCACCAATAGTACACAGAATCAGCTATCTGTTGCACTTTACCACTATTAAATTCTTTAAATGGTTCTGAAATGACAAGATCAAGAAATTATCCTGAACACCCTGTAAGAGGGAAGAAGCCATTAATATATAGATTATAATATATTCTCTTCTACCATCTCCACTTCATCATCCCACCACTCACTACCTTTCCTTTTATTCCCTCCCATCCTCCTCATCTCACATACCTCTTTGCACATCTTTTCACTTCCTTCTTGAAACAAACCCATTCCTTTTCTACTTCCACCTGTACTCTATCCTTCACTACCTCCCACACTTCTCTCAGCTTCTGGTGCTCCATCTCCTTTTTTTACATTTAAACAGTTTACTCTAAACACCTCTCTACCTTCTGCCCTTTCATTTCTCCATCTATCCTCCACTCTCAACTTCCTGTCCACCAAAATATAATCTGTGTTAAGTAATAAATAAATAGTACATTATAATGAATAATTGTCTATATAAATATAGGGACCCCATGCAACCTTGATCTCCCCCTGATCTGTATATATTTTTGTTAATGATACTGGAGAAACAAGAAGATCTGAGAGCCTAGCCATAAATATGATATTCATTTAGTTGGTAAAGAAAATATTCCTGTGCTTTTCCTCAGTTTAATTTAGGATTCAAGAAATTTTCTTAGTATAGTTAGCAAAATAAGTTAGTAAATAGAGAAGACCAAAAACAGTGAAATGCAGTAAAAGAGCTATACACTCCTTCAACCCAGGAGCATATTTTGTAAACTTGCTGGTAGTTCTGAGTGCTTATGCTCTCTTCTCCCCTTGGAGGAGATAAATGCTGCCTCACATGTCCCCAGGATTGACTCTCATCAGGGAAGTCAATACTAATGACAATTATTACCCAGAGTTTCACTGACTGGAAGCTTGCAGTTCCATTAGTTCGGGCAACAGTTGTCAGGCCCTCCTATTTATCTAGCTGGTAAGAAACTTTGAATGGTTATCTGTATTAGAGTTGGAGGAGATGCTGTGTCCAGCCTGTCCATGGCCTTTCCATTGAGGAAGACATTTAAACCTTAACATGCTATCATTGTTTTTAGTAACACTTCAACATAAGTGGACACAACCCCACCTCCTCAAGGATGTGCAGTCCCAAAGGGCCAATATTTACCTGGATTGGGCCCAGAAATTCACTCAATTCATCTTACCACTTTTCTCCAGCTATCTCACTCTCTTTTAACACCCTGGCACCTGCCCTCCCACACCTCCTACTAATGTGAGAACACAGAAACCAACCCAGGCTCCTACATGTACCCAAAATGTACAAAATTAATCCATTTTTTACACACATCCACCACATGCCATCTACCTCTTCAATATGAGTCAAATTCTCACCCACGGCATTGGATGCCTAATGTGCGATCCATCACATTACTTGTGTTATAAAATATAAAGTCACTGCTGTTTTACTTGTTCTCTTTCTCTCTGAGTAATAATAAACACAGAAAACATTATCAAACCAGTTCACAGAATTTGGGGGTCATTAGCTATAACTACAAAATAAATATAATCATGATGCCAATGCCGGCATTCTTGTATACCCACTCATGTCTCATGATGCCAACATAGGTGTCATCATATGGAAGAGCTTAATGGTTCCACCTTGCATGCACCACTCTTCAACATAAGCCAATACACAAAGAATTCGAGCTAATTGTATCTTACTTTTTAGGAGAGCCATCATTTGTATGTTTCTTGTCCAAACCTTTCTTCAAAAGACAAACCTCCTTTTCACATCATAACCATTTACATCATATGCAGCTTGTGATATCATGGAATTCAGTGATAGCATATTCCCATATTTACCCCCACTCTTTACTAGCTAATCCCTTCCCACCACCTTATCCATGGTCCCATTATAATCTTTGATCACTGTGTAATATTGCCCTCAAGGTTAGAAGTACTTGTGATTTATGAACACAAAAGGTAATTATGAGTGACTTTAATTCAAAAGAAATATGCTGGGAAGAAATAACAGTGAAGGGGGGAGAGAAACACTGGGGCAATGTACTCCTTGACTTGACCATTGAATACACAATGACCCAGTGGATTAAAGAAAATGCTAGATACAGAGGAAATGAAGAACCCTCAAAATTGGACTTAATACTTACGACAGAACCTGAGATTATTGAAAAAATTTATTATAAAACTCCAATAGGAAAGTGACCACATACTAATTGAAATGGAATTGAAAGAACAAATGGACCAAAGCAAAAATGATAAACATAGAATAGGAAGACCTATGTATAACAAAACAAACTTTGAGAAACTTAAAACATTCTTTCGCAATGCAAACTGGGAAAAATTCCAAAACGAAGATACAGGGATAGAATAAAAATGGAATATATTAAAAGAAATTTATAATGAAGGAGTGAACAAATATGTACCACAACAAAAAATGGAAAAGGCATACATAAAGAGCTGGTACAACAAAAGATGTAGTGAAGCTAAGGAAAAAAGAGACAAAGCTTGGAAAAAGTGGAAAAGAGATAAGAAACAAAGTAAATGGCAAACATACATCAAACTAAGAAACGAATATGTAAAAATATGCAGAGATGAAAAGAGGAATTATGAAAAAAAGATAATAGACAAATGTAAGGAAGAACCCAAACTATTTTACAAATATGTAAATGGAAAACTGAAAAACAAACAAGAAATAGAAAAACTGCGCCAAGATAAAAAGGAATATACAGAAGAACTGGAAATGGCTGAAATTATGAACAACCACTTCAGATCAGTATTCACAATAGAAAACTCGCCTAACAGTGTAGATAGAGAGAATTATCCCCAGCAATGAAAGAAATAAACGTAACACAAAAAGAAATCAGTGATCAAATTAAAACCCTTGATGTCAGAAAATCACATGGCCCAGACGGAATTGCAAACTGGATACTGAAGGAATGTATGGAAGAATTAACTGACAAAATATATAATATCATTAACCCCTTCCATACGGTGCCGCACACGTAGGCGTCATGGGGAGCGAGTGTATTCGCGAGGCTGCCATATCGGCGTCTTGATTATATTTATTGTAGTCGCCCCTCCATAATGACATTCTTTCTAATTCTTTTGTAATCGCATTGTCTATGGTTATCAAAATTCACAGCTGAAGAGAGAACGATCGATATAAGCGGTGACTATATATTATGATGCGAGAATTATTACGCCATGTCGTACGGCTGGCATTGGCTGCTGCCACCGAGATCTAAGTCCATGCCGCCTACGTATGAGGCACCGTATGGAAGGGGTTAAATCCTCACTTAAAGAAGGAAAAGTACCATTGGACTGGAAAAAGGCAAACATTGTACCAATTTATAAGGGAGGTGATAAAGAAGATCCATCTAACTACAGACCGGTCTCACTAACAAGCACAATAGCAAAAATTTGTGAAAGAGTTGTCAAAAACAGATGGGTTAAATACCTGGAAGAAAAATCTATACTGAACCCAAATCAATTTGGATTCAGACAAGGGAGATCATGTACAACAAATCTGATCTGCTTTTACTCAAGATTAGTAGACATAATACAAGAAAGAGATGGATGGGCGGACTGTGCTTTTCTGGACCTGCAAAAGGCATTCGATAAGGTACCTCATAAGAAATTAATAAATAAGATAGAATCAAAGGGTGGAATCAGAGGAAAATTATTGGAATGGATGGAAGACTTCCTGATTGGGAGGAAAATGAGAGTTGTAATTAGAGAAAAATTCTCCAACTGGGAAGAAGTAAAAAGCGGTGTCCCGCAAGGATCGGTACTGGCCCCGATCATGTTCGCCGTATACATTAATGACATGAATGAAGGCGTGGAGTGCTATATGAATTTTTTTGCAGATGATGCAAAATTACTTAAAAAGGTAAAAACGGAAGAGGACTGCAACTCATTGCAACAAGATCTGGACATGATATGGAATTGGACTCAAAAGTGGGAAGTGAAATTTGATATAAAAGAATACAGTATTGAAGAAGAAAAAAAAAAAAGCAAACTCTGAAAAAGATCTTGGAGTGATGATTGGAAAGGACATGAAACCTGATAAGCATATAAATAAAATATTCGGAGAAACCTACAACTTATTGAGATCAATCAAAGTGGCATTTACTTATATGGATGAAGAAATGATAAAGAAAATACTAACTACACTAAAAACTTGAGTACACAGCATCACTTTGGACACCCAGCACCAAAAAGAATATTAAGAAACTAGAAAGATTACAAAGAGCGACAACCAAACTAGCACCGACTCTCGCCGAACTAACATATGAACAAAGACTATCCAAACTGAACCTACCAACACTGGAACAAAGAAGAGAAAGAGGAGATTTGCTGACTATCTACAGAATAATGAAAGGAATGGAAGTTTTAGACAGGAACGACCTGTTAGTGTGGGACAACGGTAAAACGAGAGGACATGGAAAAAAACTGAAAAAAGATAGTTATAGAAAAAACTTGAAAAGGAACAGTTTCCCACACAGAGCGATTAATACATGGAACAAATTAGACAACAAAACAGTATGTGCAAACACTTTACAAGATTTTAAGATAAAACTTGATGCGGAGAGATACAAAGACGGGTCACCACGAGCATAGCTCCCCTCCCATATATTACAACTAGGTAAATACAATTAGGTAAATAATTTTGTCACCCTATTTGACTGCCAGGAAGACATGGATGTGGTGGTTGATTGGTCTGAAGCCAAAAATATTTTTATGATTGTTATAATGAGTAGTTTATTTTGATATGATTTTGGAAAAAAAATATGTGCATAGTCTTTGTATACAGAGGCACCATTAAAGGTAACATCAGAGATGTGGTGGCTGTGATGGTATAGGCAGGTAATTCACTGATGTGTTTGGGTGCATTTTTTTTTTTTTTTTTTTTTTTTTTTTTTTTTTTTGGGGGGGGGGTCCAATTTCCAATCTCATTGTTTGATTTCAGGTTTTGTCTTTGATCATATGTATGTGAAAGACATATTTACATTTATGTAGCCCAAAGCATTTCTCTTGTTTTGGTTTATTAGTGTGTTATTTTACATACATATTCATATATAAAAAGCATTTCCCCCATGTATGGGGGATAGCTGAATCAAAGGATATACCCATTCACCATCCATTCCACACCTATCCTAAAACTCATTTATTGTCCCCTCCTCATCTACTTGAGAAATGCATGGAGTAGGGAAGAACATCCTTTTAGGCTACATTATTTTCTCATACATTTACAACCACTGTCCATTCATTCTTATAATTTACACTCTTCCTTGCTTTAGCATCTAATATCCCCTTCACCCCATGCATTCACCTCATCCTTGGTCTCCCTCTCAAATAATCTCTATCCACTTCTACTTCCCACATCTTTTGCTTGTCTTTCTTCTCTCATTCTCTCCATACACCCAAACTATTGTAGCATTCTTAGATCAACCCTGTCTGGCATATCTCTGTTCACTCCCAGAATTTTCGTTACCTCCACATTTTTCACTCCTCATAATGCCCACTTAAAACACACAATTGATCTCAAACATAGTTAAGCTCTTCCTTTCTGCCCCCTTCAATTCCACATATCTGATTCATACATGCCACGGGCACAATTACTTTCTTGTACAATCTTCTCTTTCATTCATTCCCAGATACATTTTTCTCATGACACTTTTCATTCCCTTCAAATAATTGATTTAGCCTATAATTCACCTCCTCGTCCTCTCCATTCCCTGCTACATGTGATGCCAAATACTTGAAGCTTTTCATTTCCTATAGACTCTCATCCTTTAAATGCATCTCCAACTTGTTATTACCATCACCCATTTTACATTTCATCACTTTTTACCCTCTTCTACTTTCAGCTTTCTCCTCCCACATACCCTTCCAAAATTCACTACCAACTGTTTCAGTCTATCCTTTGACTCAGCTACAAGCAAAGTGACATCTGCAAACAGCAACTTGGTCACCTCTTACATTCACTCATATTCACCAACTCCAAACCCCTGTCTAACATCCTTTTGTTTACCTCCCTCACTACCAACCCTACTACATATGTTGAACAACCATGGTGATGTTATGCAACCCTAGCACAGCCCCATCCTCATATCAAGCCACTCTCCATTCCTGACCCTCACACAAGCTCTATTACTCATGTGAAAGCTTCTGACTGCTCTCAATAGATGTCCATATAGCTCATATATCCACAATACATTCCATAATGCCTCTTTCTCAGTCCTGTCGTATACCTTCTCCAAATACATGAAATCTGAAAGGACATCGTTACCTTTGCTTAAAACTCACATACCTGTCTTAATACAACATTTTTATCTATACACCTCTTTTCATAAATCCACATTGATCTTCCCCAATTACTCTCTCTTTTTCCTTCTAATCCTCTCAGTTAACACCCTTCTGTACACCTTACCAACTACACTTAACAGACTGATCCCCCTAAAAGTAATACATTTGTACTTGTCCTCTTTTCCCCTATATATTGAAATGATACATGAATTCCTCAGTTTCACTATTACACTTCTCTCCCTTAGGTACCCATTAAGCAGTGTCAACTGCCATTCACTACAGCTACACCTCCCCTTTTCAGACACTCCACATGACAACTATTTAATCCAGGTGTCTTACCATCTTTCACCTCTTTTATTGCTCTTTGCTGCTTCTCTTTTTCTATAGCCCTGTCATTCTCCTCTCCCTGCACAGTCATGTGCCTGACAATTCCCACTGCCACAATCAAAGCCTCCATATCTTCTTCAGAATTCCACAAATGTTTAAGATAAAAGATAGTCTACTCATATTCTCCCTTCTGCTTTTGCTTCCATTAGCATCTGGCCATCTGCACCCTTTACCTTCCTCTGCTTGATTTGCTTTCCCCCACTTTTTCTACATAATACCATCTTTGTGTACTTTACTTCTCTGAACCATATTCATACTTTCTGTACTCCTGTTTCCCCTAATCCTTTACAATATCACATACTTCTCTCAGCTTCACCTGGTGTTCTTTTTCTTTATCCTCATTTAATTGGCTCACTTTCATCATCTTTCTACCTCCACATTTCCTCCTTCTCCATTTAACCTTAACTCTCAATTTCCCTTCCACCAGCTTATCTGACAATCCAGTGCCTTCTGTTCTTAATACATCCTCTCAGCTACCCTCCTACCCACCACCCTAGCCCAAGTATACTTATATTTGTTTTTCCAAAAAAATAAACACTGTTGCCTATCATCATTTTCCTTTTTCATGCTTCCTATCATCTTTTTCATTTCAGTACATATATCTAATACCTCTTTGCTATCAGTTCTTTCTTACCAACACATAACTCCCTAATAAATCTGTAAGTTCACTTCCTTCTCTAACATTAAGATTCCCCAACACCAATACATTTACATTTCTTGTAAAACTATCTATGCATTGATTTGAATAAATTCAAAATACTTTCCTCTTCTCATTTTTCTCACTACTGTACTCTCACAAATTCCCATACCTCTCATAACAATCTCATTTTTGTTCTCATCAATGATAATTCTCTCTACACCATACACCCATCTCATTACTACAGTATCAGTCTTTCTCTCCTTTGCCTTCTTGCCACTCATGATACCCTACCCACCATGCTCTCCAACTCCAACTCACCCCCCCCACTTTCAGTTCTGTTTCACTCAACCCCTTTCAGTTTTGTTTCATTCAGCACTAACACATTCATCTTTCATCTTGCAGACCCATTACTAATCTCTTGTTTCTCACATCCAAACCATATTCATTCATATTTAATGACCGAGTTACTAGGGTTCTAATTAGTCCTTCCAGACCATACTCTAGTAGGAAAATATAATGTGGGATCCCTGGTTCTCTCATCCCATTTAGTTGTCATTCACAGTGTACAAGAGAACATCATGCCAGCAGTGTTATCCCTCCCATCACTACTTGGTGAGAGAAGGAATAGGTAGTCATAGAAATGGTAAAGAATAGGTTCAGAGGGACAGCATAAAGGAGGGACAGTAGCAGTACAAAATCATCTCAGCATTCCTTTATGAGTAGACAAATGATGTGTGGCTCTGCATGTCATAATGCAGTCATTACCCCAGTACAGGATAATTATACATATGTTTTGTGAATGATAAATTTTAGTGCAATTGCCATACAGATATATATATATTTTTTTTTTTTTCTCAATGAATACCAATGTACTGATGATATGTCTACAGAGCTTGGCAGAACTCCAAGATGGTCCGCCCCGTCCTCAGCCTCTTCAGCAGGGCTCCCTTGACGACGATGATGATGATGATGACGATGATGATGATGAGGATGTGCAGGCACCCCAGGTTGATGGGTAAGTTTAATCACTTGAAGTGTATTGTATTACTATCATCTGCATCCCATTAGAATTATACATAATTATGATACTGACCACCATATGACAGGGAACAATAATAACACCTGCATATCATAAAAGGTGACTAATGGGGTTGAGTGAGACAACTAGGGATCTCCTGTTTTTTATATATTTCTCTCCTATGAATAGCCAAGACAAAAGTATGCTTTGACTTAACCATCCCCCTGATAAGGAGAATTAATGTCTTTGTATAAGTATTGTTTCATGTACCTAGTACTGGGCTATGATATATTATCGATAGCTAATTAGTCATTGGGAACATATATTTATACAACAAATAGCCACTCCTCTGTTACTACTCTAATTTATGTCAGACTTTCCATTTGACCACTATTCAGCCCAAGTACCTTTCCAGCTTTCATTTCTCTCTATACTACAGGTTCTCTTTTGCAATCTATCTACACATACACCAAAAGCTTATTCCACTCCCATCTGTCACCCATTTGTTTCCCTTTTATATTAGCTTCTCATGGATGATGAGTCATCCCTCTCTCTTGCCTTATTAAGAAAACTCAAAACAACAGGAGGTATACAAGGAAAACTATTGAAATGGATAGAAGATTTCTTGCATGGAAGAAAAATGAGAATGATGTTCAGAGATAAAAACTCTACTTGGGAAGAAACGATAAGTGGGGTCCCATAGAGTTCAGTACTGGCTCTGGTAATGTTTGCTTTTACCCACATTTACCTTCAACTTTCTCTTGTTGAATACCTTCCCAAACTCTGTCACCAACTCCCTTAATCCCCTCTCTATTCCTGCCACAACCACAATGTCATCAGCAAACAACAACAGGCTCATTTCCCACTTTTCTCCATTTTCTTTATTTCCAGTCTCCTGCTCATTACCCTCACATTTACCTCCCGCACCACCCCATCCATGTACATATTGAGCAACCGCAGCAACATGACACATCCCTACCTCTATCTCAAACCACTTGCTCTCTCCAATTCTGATTCTAACTCATAAAAACTCTTCACTGCCCTTCAGCTTTCTCCCAGTCCCTTATATCTGCAAAACCTTCCACAGTGTCTTCCTGTCTACCCTGTCATAAGCCTTTTCCAAATCCATAAAGCCCCTCCCCCCAAAAAAAAAAAATTGCTGAAGATTTCTCAAATATTTTTCTTACCATAAAAATCTGATACATGCAACAACTACCTTTCCTAAACCCACACTGTTCCTCACCAATTACTCCCTCTGTTCCTCTCTTAATCTTCTCATTGAAGACCCTCCATAAGCCTCCCTAGCTACCCTCAACAAACTGATCACTCTGAAAATATTACTCATATTTGTCCCTCTTTCCCTTGTAAAGCAAAACTATATAGGCACTCCTCCAGTCCTCCGGCACTGTACCCTCTTTTAGACATACATTAAACAACCTCACCAGCCAGTCCACTATTACTGTACTTCCTTTCTTCTGACACTCCTCATGACACCCATCTAAATCAGGTGCCTTACCTTCTCTCATCATTTTAATAACTGATTTCATCTCATCTTTTCTTATTTCTCCCCATTTGCCTCACCCATCATTGCCTTTTTCTTACCACCTCCCACTACTACCACCACTCCCTCCCCATCCTTCTCCACATTTAGCAGCTCCCTAAAATACTTACCCCATCTTCCCCTTACTTCCTCTTCTGTTATCATTTCTCTATATACACTTTTTACTTTTTCTTTTCTACTTGATTCACCTCCCTTTCCTCTCTTAACTTCTTCCAAAACATCTTTGTATTACTTTCAAAATTTTCTGTCATACTCCTCCCCCATTTTACATCTGCTCTCCTTTTTGCCTCCTTTATCTTGTTTTGCTTCTCTTCTTTCTTTTTTTTTGTACCTCTCATATGTTTCTCTCATCCTACTTTGCAACCAGTCTGTGAATGCTTGCTTCTCTTCAACGATCTTCTTCATTTCATCATTCCACCACTCACTACCTTCCCTTTTATTCCCTCCCATCTTCCTTGTTCCACATACTATCTTGCATACCTTGTTACTCCCTCCTTGAAATACCCCAATTCATCCTCCACTCATACCTCAGCTCTACCCTTCACCACCTCCCACACTTCTCACAACTTCTTGTACTCTTACATCTGGGAAATGATGCAAAGAGGAGATTGTATGATTGGGTGATTGTACTGACACCTTTGTACACCTTTGTACGCCTTGGAATTTAAGAGAGGCAGTGAGGAAAAGTTTCAATGTGTTTGAGATGAATTGTATGAGAAGTATGGTAGGAGTTACTAGGTTGGATAGAGTGAGAAACAAGCAGGTGAGGAGGAGAACAGGAGTGGAAAAAGAGATGACAAACAGGGTTGATGAAAGAGTATTGGGATGGTTTGGATACATGGAAAAAATTAAGGAAGAAAGATTAGTAAAAGAGGTATGGAAGGCAGAGGTAGAGGGAGTGAATTTGAGGGGACGACAAAGGATGAGATGGATGGATAAGGTGAAGGGGGTGTTGATCAAGAGGGGAATATCTATTGAACAAGGAAGGAAGAAGGCAGGAGATAGGAATGAATAGAGAATGGCTGCAAGGAAGGGGGTAGTGGGTGCTTATGTGTGAATAATATTTTTACACAGACTAAAGGGATTTCTCTCTGTCTTCTCTTTCTGCATGAGGGGATGGAGAGGGGGGTTTCCGATTAAGTGAAACGACCTTGCTGTGGATGTACTGTGTCTTGCTACATTGCTTCTGAGTATGACAAAGGGATGACCTGTCATCTATGAGGAGCTAAGATGAGAAGGAGGTAAGGATGGTGGAGGGGAGTGGAATGGGTGGGAATAGATATGTGCCTTTGACTTGGCTCCCTCCCTTGTAAAGGGAAAAACACTCTTTGTATATAGACATGTCTAAAGGATTTGAAGAAATACAGTGTTCCACATAGATCCATAAATAGTTGGAATGGCTTAGAAAGTGATATAGCCCAAGCTGGAATACATGAATTCAAATCTAAATACAGGTACACAACCCTTTATCCGAAATTCTGAAAACCGAAAAGTTCCAAAATAAGAATGTTTTTTGTAGAGGGTGGAAAGCGTTATAATGAGTCTCATTTGGTAGGAAAATACAGTGGTGTGCCCAGTATTCGAAAGCCCCAAAACTCAAATTTGAAATTCAAACGAAAAATTTTCAAGAAATTTTTACCCCAAATTATAAACTATTTTTCGAAATCTAAACAAATTCTCAAATGTTCAGGACATTTCTTGGTTGTGTTCATCTTTGCATTGTTCCTCTACCCACCCCCTCTGAATGATCAGTTTAATTTTTGAAGCATCTGTGTTTTTTATATTATTTTCAGTTATTCTCCTGGAATTTCAGTTACTATCTTGGTTTACGAATGGCCTCTTAGAACAAATTATATATGATTTCAAGAGATTTATATGCACCTATTGCACTCTTGATCTCTTACTTGGATTTTCTATAACATGAATATCACCACCTCTTCTCTCAAGCACCTTGAATGGTCCTTTATATTTTGGATGTGGTGAGGTAGGCAGAGATAAAACTTAAAGATAATCTCCCACATTGAATTCTCTTCTAACTGTCTTCCTATCATAATATCCCTTAGAAATTTCTTGAGACTTTTCCAAGTTCTTCCTAGCTAATTCTCTAATATTTTTCAACTTTTCAAAATTAATACCTACAAACTTTGAATAAGGGGTATCACCTCCAGAGCATGTAGACAGCATTTTCTCATACAAGAAGGCAAAGGGTTCTTGTAGGGCTCTACCGAACATTAAATAAAAAGGAGAAAATCCTAGCCCTCCATGTTTTGTTGTTCTAGTGGCATACAACAACAAATCTATGCCTTCATCCCAGTCTTCCTCAAACTCTAAGATAAATGCCCTGATCATTGATTTTGTGGGTAGTATGCTGATGTGACCACATATTTTATGTTGAAGCCTTCCAAGGCTCCCTTGAATATCCTACTTAAAATGTTAGTAGCCTTGTCACTTTGTATCTCCCAAGGCATACCCATCTTATTAAAGTAAGACATTAAGGCTTTAGTGATTATCTTTTCCTTAATGTTTGGCAAGGGTAATTCTTCAGTATACCACATAGATTTGCACATAATGGTAACCAGAAATGACTTCCCAGACATATTTTTTGGGAGGGGGTCTGTACAATCTACAACCAACTTACTGAAAGGTTCCTCAGTAACAGGAACTTGGTACATAGGCACCTTCTTAGGGGTGTCATTGGATTTCCCAATTATCTGACACAATACACTGCCTAACTAATTTTATATCCTCAGATAAGTGAGGCCAATAAAAATGCTTCAGTACTAACCCTTTTGTCTTGGTGACTCAAAGGTGGGTACAGGTAGTTTCATGTTCTAACCTCATAATCCTTTCCCTGATCTTCTTTTGTGCTCTGATTTGCATGATGACATCACCTACCTCTTCTGGCATTTTGTATCTTCTTAGGAGTATGCAATCTTCCATGATGGACTTGGTCTTACTATACTCTTTTTCTTCCTGCTCCTCCTCCTTGGCTGTTTGTTGCATCTCCCTCAGCTCTGGGTCCATCTGCTGAAGTCAGATGAGTTCCTCCCTATTTATACATTTCTTGGGGATCATTTCCTCTTTTTGGAGGTTGCCTTCTGGTCTCCTTCTGGATCTTCCACTGGTCTCCTGTTCTCCTCACCATCATCAGTTCCATATTGGGATTTCTTTGGATTCATGTCTGCATCCTCTGCTACATTTTGAAACAGGAGACTAAGGTCATCTTCTCTCAGCTCATCTTCCTCTTGGGCTTTCTTGGTCTGGGATCTGGTGATCCTCCATGTTGGATTTATCATAATTTATTTGTCTGGTCATGGGGTCATTTACCATCTTTAGTCTCACCTTGACTATCTCACCTTTATCATTTCCAAGGAGGACATCAATCCCTTTTGCTGGTACTTCTGCTATTTCCACTTCAACACCCTCTGTCCTGCCATCAATTTCAGGTAATACCTTAGCTATGGGTGCTAATGTAGTCATTCTTGCTAATCCCATGGTAAACTGACCTATATGCCTATTTTCCAATCCTGGTATCACATTTGGCCTCAAAATGGTGCAAGAGGCCTCTGTGTCTCACAGAGCCGTGATTGCATATTTCCTCTCACTTCTTTCCACTCCTATCTTAGCATTTTTCACATAAGACAACTACTCTCAACCTACTTCTGTATCTTCCACCTTGTCTAACCTATCTTCACCTACACAGCAATTGCTGTCATCTTTGTCTCCCACTGCTTCCTTCTCCTTTGTCTTGCTCAGGTCTATCCCTTGTCTCCAGTCTTGTGTGTCACCCTTACTTCCATTTCCCTTGGGGCAATTTACCATCTCATGACCATATATCTGGCAGGTGTAACATCTGCTATTTTGATCTGTTTCACTCCTACTACTTTCCACACACATTATCTTGTGTCTGGTTTGCTTATTTCCCATTGTCTGCCTATACCTCTGTCCATTTGGCCTAAGATAACAACCCTAGGTTCTATGCCCAAATTTACTGCAGTAGCACTGAACTGGTCTTCTCCAACACTCTCCTACTTGTGGTCTCACATATCTCTGACTTGGTATCGCAAACACCTCTGCTCTCACCCCTCAGAGCCTGTTTCACACCTCTCTAGATTAATTTGTCCTCAACATAAAGTTTTCTGCAAAACTTGTCACCTGCATCAGTGTCTCACATTTCTGAGTGGTCACATCATCAAGAATAGATGGATAAAACACCTGGAAGACAACAATATAATAAACCCAAGACAATTTGGGTTCAGACAAGGAAGATCATGTACCACAAACTTATTATGTTTCTACTCAAGATTAATAGACATAGTGCAAGAAAGGAATGGATGGGCTGACTGTGCCTTCCTGGACTTACAAAAAGCTTTTGACAAAGTACCACACAAAAAAATGATTAAAAAAGCTTGAACTTATAGGAGGGATACAAGGGAACCTACTAAAATGGATGGAGGACTTCCTGATTGGTAAAAAGATGAGAGTAGTGCTCAGAGAAAAATATTCAGATTGGAAAGAGGTGATCAGTGGAGTACTGCAAGGATCTGTACTAGCTCCAATAATGTTTGCTATTTATGTGAATGACATGGATGATGATGTGAAGTGTTACATGAGCTTCTTTGCTGATGATGCCACAATGTTAATGAAAGTAAAAACTGAAGAGGATTGCGAATCACTGCAGGAAGACCTGAATAAAGTATGGAACTGGAGTCAGAAATGGGAGGTGGACTTCAATATTAAGAAGTGTAGCATAATGGAGTTTGGAAAAAGCAAAAACAGAATATCAGGACAATATAAAATTGGAACCAAGGAGGTAAAGAAGGAGAGATCCGAAAAAGATTTGGGTGTAATTATCTCAAATGACTTGTCCTATGACAAACAGATAAACAAAATTGTTGGAGAATCCTACAACTTGCTAAGATCAATAAAAGTGGCATTTACATATTTGGACAAAGAAATTATTAAAAAAATATTGGTCACACTGATAAGGCCTAGACTAGAATATGCAGCGACATTGTGGTCACCCAGTACCAAAAAGAATATAAAGAAAATAGAAAGAATCCAGAGAGCAGCAACAAAAATGGCACCTGCACTCGCAAACTTGTCATATGAGAAGAGATTGGCTAAACTAGATTTACCGACTTTGGAGCAAAAAAGAGAGAGGTGACCTACTGACCATCTACAGAATCATGAAAGGCACAGAAATACTTGATAGAGAGGACTTGATAAAATGGGACAGGCGAAGCACAAGAAGACATGGAAAGAAAATAAAAAAAACATAGCTACAGAAGAGATCTGAAGAAAAGCGGTTTTCCACATAGAGTGGTAGACACTTGGAACAAACTAGACAAGGAAATAGTGTGCGCAAAAACCATTCATGAGTTTAAAAGCAAACTAGACACTGCAAGATACAAAGGTGGGACACCACAAGCGTAGCTCCCAATCCCGCAAAATACAACTATGTAAATACATATAATTTCTCCTCATTATTCAATGTGTAAAGGAATTGTTCAATCACAAACACCTCTGTTATACTTTCAGTAGTTACCACATTTCAGTTCATAACTATTTGTCTAAGTCACTCCTTATATTCTCGGCCTGCTCCATATATCCACATCCAATATCCTTCCTAGCTCTTTGAATATTTTACTAAAATGTTCTGGGGTAATCACATATATTTTTGATATCTCATCCTTGATTATGTCATAATCATGCATACCTCCTTTATCAAATATGGCATACACACTTAAGGTTTTAGTGGGTTGGTTTGGTTTTATTATTGCTGACCAAAGGTCCCTTTCCCATCTCATTTGATTTGCTGTGCCCTCAAATGTTGAAAAGAACATTTCAGGTTCCTTTTCATCAAAAATGGGGGCAAGCTTTTGGGTCTTTATAATGATATCCTCTATTTTTTTTTTTTTTTTTATTTATTTTTTTTTTTTTTTTCTCCCCTCACTTCAGCTGCCTGATGCTCATGCTGTACTACGAGTCTTTCCCTTTCTAGACTCCTTTGAATTATTTGGTGCAATAACTGTAAATTTGATGGGTTTTCAATGTTTTTTGTTTACATTATGATAATCTCTCTATCCAGCCTAAGATCAACTTTGCTACACCTTGTTCTTTCATCTCTAATTTCCTCACCTATCCTACTTTCATTTCCACTTCTATTTCAGGACTTCCCTGTCTGGGGTATTGGCTGCATGTTATTGTGAGGTTAAAAGCTGCTCAGTAGCATGCAACTGATACTTTAGGATCTATATGGGGCACCTCTACGGACCAAAACCACACATTATTTTGTCTTTGATAGAGGAAATATCTATTCATAGAGAAATGATGTTACTTTATTATACTGCAACTGTCCCTCCATTATGCTGAGCCCCCACTCTTATATTGTCCTGTACCACTTCTTTAAATATTCATTTCCTTTTTTGCCAAATCCTGTGGTAGAGAAAAGAATACTGCCACCAAGAGTTCCCACTTGAGTTGTAAAAGGCAACAAAAACAGGACGGGGATAGGACTGGGCATTCTACTCTCTGTAGCCCCAAAGGAGACATTCCTAAAAAAAGGGCAAAGGCATAAGAGGGTCTGGGAGGAGTTTTCCAACCATAATTCTAAGGTTTGGGTCTTTCAATGTGCACGGATGAGGTACAGATGAGAGTAAAAGGGAAGAGATAAGCAGTATGTTTGTGAGAAGATGGATGTATTGGCATTGAGTAAAACTAAGTTGAAAGGGAGGGGTGAGTTTGTGGTTGGGAGTGTAGTGGGAGGGTGGCCATACTAGTAAGTGAAGAGATAAGTGTGTGGTGGAGTGGAAGGAGGTTTCAAAGTTAATGTGGATGAAAGTGAAAGTAGGAAGGGAGATGTAGGTGTTTGTCAGTGCATATGGGCCTGGTAGTGAAAAAAGTGGAGAGGAAAGGAAGGCTTTTTGGATAGATTTAAATGAGTACATAGAGGGTTCAGGGAGAGATGTCAATGTGGTGGTATTGGGATATCTCAATGCTAGGGTAGGAGACGAATCAATAGATGGAGTGGATGAGAAGTGTGGAGTGCTAGGAAAAAATTGTAGTGGAGAGATGATGGTGGATATGTGTCAAGAAAGAGAGTTGATAGCAAATTACAGTGTTTAGGAAGAAAGTCAAGCATAAATACACATGAGAGAGGGTGGTGGATAAAAGGGTGGTAGATAGGGCTTTAATGGACTATATGGTGGTAACCAGGAGAAGAGTAGGAAGAATTTTGGATGTATATGTTCTAAGGGCAGTGGGGGGAATATCAGGTCACTTTTTTGATGGAAGTTATGTTGAGAGTGGAGGATAGATGGAGAAAGAGGAAAAGGACAGAAGGTAGGGAGGTGCTTAGGAACTGCTTAAATGAGAAAGGAAAGGAAAAAGAGTACAAAAAGCTGAGAGAAGAGTGGGAGGGAGTGAAAAATAGAGAAGAACAAGGAGTGGAGGAGGAATGGGAATGTTTCAAGGAGGGAGTCACAAGGTGTGTAAAAGTGGTGTGTAGAACAAGGAGAACAGGAGGAATAAGAAGGAAGGGTAGTGAGTGGTGGGATGATGAAGCAAAGAAGGTTGTAGAAGAGAAGGAAAAAGAAGTCATAGATTGGTTACAAAATAGGATGAGAGAATCATATGAAAGGTACAAAGAAAAGAAGAGAGAAGTAAAGCATAAGATAAAGAAGGCAAAGAAGAGAGCAGATGTGCAAAGGGGTAAGAGTATAACAGAAAATTTTGAATGTAATAAAAAGATGTTTTGGAAAGAAATTAAGAGAGGAAGAGGTGAATCAAGTAGAGAAGAAAAGGTAAAAGGTGTAGATGGAGAGATGATAATGGAAGAGACAGCAGTAAGAGGGAGATGGGCGGATTATTTTATGGAGTTGCTAAATGTGAAGGAGGATAGGGAGGGAAAGGTAGTTTAAGTGGGAAGCACAAAGAAAATTATAGTGATGAATGAGGAAAATGGAGGAGAAATAAGTAAAGATGAAGTGAAAGCAGTTATTAAAATGATGAGAGGTAAGACACCTAGGATGGATGTCATGTAGAGTGTCTAAAAAAGGGAGGTATAGTGATGTTGGACTGGCTAGTGAGGTTTAATGTTTGTCTAAAAGAGAATAGAGTATAGGAGGACTGGAGGAGTGCCTATATAGTTCCATTTTACAAGGGAAAAGGGGACAAATATGAGTGTAGTAGTTTGAGAGATCAGTTTGATGACTGTAGTTGGGAAGGCTTATGATAGTGTTTTGATTGAGAGGATTAGGAGAGGAAAAAGAGAGAGTAATTGGTGAAAAACAGTGTGGGTTTAGGACAGGTAGGGGTTCCATTGATCAGATTTTTGTGGTAAAAAAGATATGTGAGAAAGATCTAGGAAAAGACAAGGATATTTTCTTGTCCTTTATGGATTTGGAAAAGTTTATGGCAGGGTAGACAGTAAGGCACTGTGGAAGGTATTACAGATATATGGGATAGGAAGAAAGCTATTTAGAGCAGTCAAGAGTGCTTATGAGAGTAGTAGAGTCTGTGTTAGAATAAGAAATGGAGAGAATGAGTGGTTTCAGGTAAAGGTGGGACTTTGCCAGGTATGTGTTATGTCGCCTTGGCTGTTCAATTTATACATGGATGGGGTGGTGTGAGAGGCAGACACAAGGATAATGGGCTAGGGATTAGAGATGGATAAAGAAAATGGAGAAAAGTGGGAGATAAACCTGTTGTTTCCCAACAACACTACACTTGTAGCATGATCTGAGGAGGTATTAAGGAAAGTTATTGACAGAATTTGGAAAGGTGTGCAGAAGAAGGAAGTTGAAGATACATGTGGATAAAAGTAAGGTGATGAGATATACAAGGGGAGAGGGTGGTAGGAAATTGGAAGTGAATATTAAGGGAGAGAGATGGGAGGAAGTGAATAGCTTCAGATTCTTTGGTGCAAATCTGGCAGGAAAGGGGGGAATGGAGGTAGAATGTAGATTGAGAAAAGTAAATAAATGCCTTGGGTGATTAAAAAGTGTAATGAGAAATAGACATTTGTGAATGGGTGCTAAGAGGAGATTGTATGAAGGAGTGATTGTGCCAACAGCAATGTATAGGGCAGAAACATGGAACATAAGAGAGGAAGAGTTTGAATGTGTTTGAGATGAAATGCCTGAGAAGTATGATAGAGGTTAGGCTGAATAGAATAAGAAATGAGATGAGGAGGAGAGCGGGGTGGAAAGGGAGTTGGGAGATAGGGTTGATGAAAGAGTATTAGGATGGTTTGTACACAAGGAAAGAATGAGTGAAGAAGGCAGAGGTGGATGGAGTGAATATGAGGGGGCAACCAAGGATGAGACGGATAGATGGGGTAAAAGGGACATTGGGAAAGAGGGGAATGTCTGTTGAGGAAGGAATGGAGAAGACAGAAGATAGGGGTGAGTGGAGAAGGGTTGTGTATGGATGATGCTGTGATGCATGGAAAGGAGTGGGTGAGGGATGGGGGATGAGGGAGTATATGTGAATAATATTTTGACGCAGCCCGAAGGGATTTCTCCCCTTCTTCTCTTTTTCTGCATGAGGGAGCAGAGAGGGTGGGTCGTCGATTAAATGAAATGGCCTTGCCATGGATGTGATGTGTCTTGCTACATTGCTTCTGACCCAGGGCAATGGGTGAGATGCAGGGTTGGCCTGTCATTCAGGAGGATCCAAGAATGGAGGGAGGGAGGGGGTGAATGGGAGTGGAGTGTGCATGGATGAAATGGATGGGAGTGATGCCTTTGACTTTGTCGAACTCCCTTGTAGGGGGAAAAATCCGTTGGTATATGTATGTATTACGGGACTTTCTCTTACCTGTGGAAATCCTTTGAAATCATATCTTCTAGCAATATCATACATACTGACTGATACATCTCTGTAATTTCTTACAATATGTAAACAAAAGAACACTATGGTGGTAAAAAGACTGTTTCTGGACAATCATGATCAATTTCACTCGATGCACTATTTATATAGATTTTTTAAATTAATTTCTTAATTTTGTCCTATCTCCCTTATTTTTTAATATTTTGCACACACTTAATTATTTTACCCAGGTGAATAAAGGAAAATCCTAGACAGCAGGGCCCCAATTTATATGTCACAATCCTGGCATGTTTTTGATTAACTGTCCTGATATGATCAAGATTTGAACAATCCTATCAATTCATGCTCAGTGTGCCTATACTGTATACCCCTTATCTGTAACATATTCCCATTTCACCAGGATGAAACAAAGTTGAGGTACGAAAATAACATTACTTACATCTATGGAGATACTCATGCATATGATAAGAGGGTGAGGATGCGAGAGAGAGAGAATGGCATACAACCCTGCCATTGGGTATAGATGCCACTAATTTCTATACATAAACCTATTATATATTTTCTTATTTGCCTGTCTCCACATATTCATTTCACTTTTTATTATGTATGAGGAAGGCATACAAGTGTTTATCAGCTACCTATTTCCTGCTTGGTTATACATTTGTAAGCATCTTGGTACTACCTCTAGGTGCCATTTTCATCCACGTGACCTCATGACCTGGGATCAATGCGAAGAGTTGTGTCCCCTTCTGTCTGCAGGTGATGCTGTGGCTTCACATTCTTACCTTCTCAGGGGCATGCCTATAGCTAATATTCCCATTTTAGTGCAAATTCACCATATCCTAAACATGGAATTCTGACAATAATCCATCTGAAGTATATCATGGCATACAAGACATCATACATGAACACTACATGACACATGACAAGTGTCATAAAATAGGCATCTAGGAATTGACACAAAAAAGATTACATGAAGGGATGATTGTGCCAACGACACTATATGAGGTGGAGACTTGGGGTTTCAAGAGAGGCAGAGAGGAGAAGTTTAAATGTGTTTGAGATGAAATGTCTGAGGAGTATGGTAGGGTTTACAAGGTTGGATAGAATGAGAAATGAGGAGGAGAGGAGGAGAGCTGGGGGAAAAGGAGAGGGCAGATAGGGCTGATGTATGAGTATTGGGATGGTTTGGTCATATGGAAAGAAAGAGTGAAGAAAGATTATTAAAAGAGGTGTGGAAGGCATAGTTGGTGGAGTGAACTTGAGGGGACAACCAAGAATGAGATGGAGGGATGGGGTGAAAGGGGCTTTGAGCAAGAGGGGAATGTCTGTTGAGCAAGGAAGGGAGAAGGCAGGAGATAGGGGTGAGTGGAGAGTGTCTGTGTAGAGATGTTATTGTGATGCAAGGAAGGAAAGGGGTTGGAGATGGGGAAGTAGGGAGTGGTTATATGTGAATTATATTTTGACACAGCCCAAAAGGATTTCTCACTGTCTCCTCTTTTTCTGCATCAGGGGACAGAGAGGGGGTTGCCATTTAAGTGAAGTGACTGCTGTGGATGCATGGTGTCTTGCTACATTGCTTCTGAACTAAGGCAGTGGGATACAAGGATGACCCATCATCATGAGAAACTAAGATGAGAGGGAGGAAAGGGTGATGGATGGGAGTGGGTACATGCCTTTTGGTATAGAGATAGCCTTCCCTATGTCTCAATTTACCATTCATATACCTGTAAAACAATTTTGGTTTATCTTTGCATTTATATATTACATTTCTTTTAAATTACCTTCTTCCTCCCTCTGGGTTCTTGTATAGTCATTTCTTACTTGTTTGTAAGCTTCTTTTGTTTTGTATACACATTCTTTTGTTTTATTACTTCTCTTCCTCCATTTTTCCCAAGCCACATCCCTGGTCTTTTTTGTAAGAGAGGGATTGCTGATTAAGTGAACTGGCCTTGCTGTGGATGTACTGTGTCTTGATGTATTGCTTCTGACTCAGGGCAGTGTGTGGGATACAGGGATGACCCTTCATCCATGATGAGTTAAGATGAGAGGGAGGAAATGGTGGTGGATGGGAGTGGAATGGGTGGGAGTGGGTTTTGTCTCTTGACTTGGCTACCTCCCTTATAAGGGGGAAAAATCCTTGGTATATAGATTGATAGGAAATCAAGGATGTAGATTAGATTAGAACTGCACATGAATTTGATGCTAGGTTTGATAGATGAGAGAGTAGGAGACAAGACCCAAAGGGATTTCTCCCTATCTTTTCTTTTTCTACATGATGGGACAGAGAGGGGTGTCACTTATTAAATGAAGTGGCCTTGCTGTGGATGTACTGTGTCTTGCTACACTGCTTCTGACCCAGGGCAGTGGGTGAGATGCAAGGATGACCCATCATCCAGGAGGAGCCAAGATGAGAGGGAGGAGGGTGAATGGGAGTGGAGTATGTCCCAAGTCTTTCTCCTCTTTTGCTTTTATGTGTTTGCTTCCCAAGGAATAGTTTAAGAATGACCCTTTTGCCACTATTGCCCATTTCCAGTAATTTGCATTTTTTAATATTGAACTTCATTTCCCATTCTTGGCTTCACACAAAATAGCTAGATCTTTTTGTAGTATACCTTCCTCCTCATTTTTCATTCTTATGATTTTTGCATCATCTGCAAAAATGTGCCATATGTGTATTTATTTACCTAGTTATATTCTACGAGAATGGGAGCTATGCTCATGGTGACCCATCTTTGTATCTCACATCTAGTTTGTTCTTAAATTCATGTATGGTATTTGCACACACTATTGTTTTATCCAGTTTGTTCCAGACATTCTTTTATAACTCCTTTTTGAGTTTCTTTCCATGGTCCCTTGTTTTTCTTCTATCCCAATTTGATAAGTCTTCTCTATCAAGGTCTTCCATGCCTTTCATAATTCTGTAAATGGCCAACAGATCACCTCTTTCTCTTCTGTGTTCCAGGGTTGGTAGTTCCAGTTTAGACAATCTCTGCTCATATGTCAGTTTTGAAAGTGTTGAGCCATCTTTGTTATTGCTCTTTGGATTCTTTCTATTTTCCTTATATTCTTTTTTGTACTGGGTGTCCATAGTGTTGCTACGTACTTCAGTCTTTGTCATATCAGTGTGACTTGTATTTTCTTTACCATTTCCTCATCCAAGTAATTAAAAGCCACTTTTATTGATCTCGATAAATTGTAGGTTTCTCCAACTATTTTGTTTATCTGCTTGTCTGGGGACATGTCTTTGGTGATGATTACTCCTAAGTCCTTTATGGAACTAACTTTCTTTACTTCCTTTGAACCAATTTTATATTGTCCTGATATTCTTTTTTTTTTACTTTTTCCAAATTCCATCATACTACATTTCTCAATGTTGAAGTCCACTTTCCACTTCTGACTCCATTCCTAGACCTTGTTCAGATCTCTCTGTAGCAATTCACAATCTTCTGTACTTTCTTCAGTAGTTTTGCATCATCTGCAAAGAAGTTCATTTAACATTCTGCACCTTCATCTATGTCATTTACATATATAGCAAACATTATCAGAGCCAGTACTCACCCCCATGGGACTCCACTCATCATTTCTTCCCAAATAGAATTTTTATCTGTGAGTACCATTCTCTTTTTTCTTCCATGCAAGAAATCTTCCATCCATTTCAATAGTTTTCCTTGTATACCTCCTGTTGTTTCAAGTTTTCTTAATGATTTTTTGTGTAGTACTTTATCAAATGCCTTTTGTAAGTCCAGAAAAGCACAGTCTGCCCATCCGTCCCTTTCTTGCATTATATCTTTTAACCATGAATAGAAACAGATCAAATTTGTTGCACATGACCTTCCCTGTCTAAATCCAAATTGTCTCGGATTTAGTATATTGTTCTTCTCCAGATGTTTAGTCCATCTACTTTTGATAATTTTCTCACAAACTTTGGCTGTTGTACTTGTATTCACCTAGTTGTATTATATGGGAAGGGGAGCTATGCTTCTAGTGACCCATCTTTATATCTTGCGTATGTATTTACCTAGTTGTATTATACAGGAAGGGAGCTATGCTCATCGTGACCCATCTTTGTATCTCTTAGCATCAAGTTTTTTCTTAAAATCTTGAATAGTGTTTGCACACACTGTTTCTTTGTCTAATTTGTTCCAAGTATCTATCACTCTGTGTGGGAAGCTTTTTTTTTTTTCAGATCTCTTCTGTAATTATCTTTCTTAGTTTCTTTTTGTGTCCTCTTGTTTTTCCATTGTCCCATTTCAACAAGTCATTCTTATCTAAGATTTCCATTCCCTTCATAATTCTATAGATAGTAAGTCTCCTCTTTCCCTTCTTTGTTACAGAATTGGTCATTCTAATTTGGACAGTCTTTGTTCATATGTCATTTTGGAAAGAGTTGGTGCCAGTTTTGTTGTTGCTCTTTGTATTCTTTCTAATATTTTTATATTATTTTTGGTAGTGGGTGTCCATAGTGTTGCTGCATACTCGAGTTTTGGTCTTATTAGTGTAGTTAGAATTTTGTTTATCATTTCCTCGTCCAAATAGGCAAATGCCACTTTTATTGACCTCAATAAATTGTAGGTTTCTCTAACTATTTTATTAATATGCTTATCCGGTGTCATGTCTTTGCTGATCATCACTCCAAGGTCTTTTTCCGAGTTTACTTTTTTGATCTCTTCACCAATTTTATAATATCTCGATATTCTGTTTTTGCTTTTTCCAAATTCCATTATACTACATTTCTTGATATTGAATTTCAATTCCCACTTTTGAGTCCATTTCCAGATCTTGTCCAAGTTTTGTTGTAATGAGTTGCAATCCTCCTCCGTTTTTACTTTCTCTAGTATTTTTGCATTGTCTGCAAAGAAATTCATATAACAATCTACTCCTTCATCCATGTCATTTATGTATATAGCAAACATGATCGGGGCCAGTACTGATCCCTGCGGGACACCCTTTATCATTTCTTCCAAATTTGAGAATTTGTCTCTAATTACAACTCTCATTTTCCTCCCAGTCAGGAAGTCTTTCATCCATTCCAATAATTTTCCTCTGATGCAACCTATTGATTCCATCTTCCTTATTAGTGTATTGTGTGGTACCTTATCATATCATAGTTTCTCTTTTCATCTCTGCATATTTTTATATACTCATTTCTTAGTGTGTGTGTGTTTGTGTATATAGATATAATTGTGATAAAATTATTCCATGCTCCCCAGTGCATATGACCCTGCTGATTATGAACATCTAAATGTGGGCCCAGAGATTAAGGAGCTATTTTCGTATATCACCCGCTACACACCTCAAGCCATTGAATTGGAACACCGCCTTCGACCATTCATACCAGATTACATCCCAGCTGTAGGAGACATTGATGCTTTTATCAAGGTATGTTAGTATGTAAAGATAGATAGTTTGAAAAGAATGGAGTAGTCACTTACATAGGGTTAAAAGTCTCGTAGATGTAAATGTTGAAACCATATCTAAATTGTCATTTAAGTAGCTTCATCTTCAAAATATTTTAATTTTTCCTGCATGAAACTGTGTAAGTTCCTTTACACTGTGAGCTAATGATTAATGATATTTCACTTTGAGATTGATGTGATTGGTTACAGTGAGAAAGTAAATCTGCAAGAGCTACTTTATAAAGACAAATGCATAAGAGTTGTGGGGTATGACAGTGTATTGTATTACATGTGATCACCATCCCCCTTACAAAAGGAAAAAGACCATTAGGATATACCAACATATTGCTATATAAAGGATCAACAGTGAGTACTTCTTGTGGTGGTCCTATAAAATGAATGTGGGGAAAATCATCTTCCCATCACATGTCTTCAAATCCCACTAAAATCTTTATCTGCATAGGGACTGGTAGACTGGCACTTGTTCTCTGGAACAGTCCCAAGACCTTCCTCTATGAATTCCAATTATCCTTCCTCCATTTTTTACATACAGAATTACTTCTCTCCTCTTACCAACCTGTGACAAAAAGATTGGCACACATCAGTGCAGACTGTATGAAAATGTCTAAGGGATGTGAGGACATACAATTTTTTATACAAATTCCTAGATACTTGGAACAGCTTAGAAATCAACCCAAGCTGAAACAATACATGAATTCAAATCAAAATATGGTAATTGAAAAATAAGGATATAGCCAAAGTTGGAATCATATATGAATATTAATCTAGGGTATGATAAAGTGAAAAGTAGGAGACAAAACCCCTTAAGTATTGCTCCTTTCCTGCGTACTATCAATTAATTCAATCAATCTCTTGCCTCTAGTCTTTTGTAGAGGACCTGTGGCCTTCAAGTAATTGGCAACAGCCACTGGACAGGGCCATAAGGTACTTAGGGAGAACATGCTGTTTTGTTGTGTAAGCATTGTTAGTGTGAGGCTTTGTAGTATGAGATGTTATCATTTATTTTATATTATTTGTTTTTTTGTTTTGTTATCATTTCTCTGTTTGATTCTCATTTATTATTAGTTATGTGTCAATTTATTATTATTTACTATTTCCCTGTTTATTATTTAACTATACCTATGCATTTATTTATGTATTTTATTTATTATTTACATTATTATACATACATACATACATATATCAAAGGCTTTTTCCCCCTTATGCAGGGTGTAGCCAAAAAGAAAAAGGCATAGAAACCACTCCCACCCTATTCCTTTTCCTATATATTCCACTCCCCTCCACCCTCCTCCCTCCCTCCTATCTTGGCACCTCCTGGATGACGGGTCATCCCTGCATCCTGTCCACTGCCCTGGGTCAGAAGCAGTGTTGCAAGACACAGCACATCCACAGCAAGGCCACTTCATAAATTCAGTGACCACCCCTCTCCATCCCCTCATGCAGAAAAGGAGAAGATTGGGAGAAATCCCTTCGGGCTGTGTCAAATTTTTTCTCATACATACCTCCTCACCCCCCATCCCCCACCCACTCCCCCTCATGCATCACAGCCTCATATACACACAACACTTCTCCATCCACGCCTATCTTCTGTCCTCTCCCATCCTTCCTCTACAGACATTCCTCTCTTTTGTAAAGCCCCTTTCACCCCCATCCATCCATCTCATCCTAGGACGCCTCCTCATATTCACTCCTTCCACCTCCGCCTTCCACACCTCTTTTACTAATCTTTCTTCACTCATTCTTTCCATGTGTCCAAACCATCCTAATACTCTTTCATCAACCCTATCTCCCAGCTCCCTTTCCACCCCTGTTCTCCTCCTCACCTCCTCATTTCTCACTCTATGTAGCCTAGTAACCCCTATCATACTTCTCAGACATTTCATCTCAAACACATTCAAACTCCTTCTCTCTTCCTCTCTCATGTTCCATGTTTCTGCCCCGTACATTGCTGTTGGCACAATCACTCCTTCATATAACCTCATCTTAGCATCCATTCCCAGATGTCTATTCCTCATTACACTTTTTAATCCACTAAGGCATTTACTCGCTTCTCTCAATCTACATTCTACCTCTTACCCCCACTCCTCCCTTTCCTGTCACATTTGCACCCAAGTATCTGAAACTATCCACTTCCTCCAGTTTCTCACCCTTAATGCTCACTTCCAGCCTACTGTCACTCTCTCCCCTTGTACATCTCATCACCTTTTGCCCACATTTATCTTCAGCTTCCTTCTTTCACACACCTTCTCAAACTCTGTCACTAACTTCCTCAATCCCTCCTCTGATCCTGCTACAAGCGCAGTGTCGTCAGCAAACAACAGCTGGCTCACCTCCCACTTTTCTTAATTTTCTTTAATCATCTCCAACCCCTGACCCACTACCCTTGCATTCACCTCTTGAACCACCCCATCCATGTAAATATTGAACAACCGGGGTGACATAACACACCCCTGACGAAGTCCCACCTTTACCTCAAACCATTCACTCTCTCCATTTCTAATCCTAACGCAAGCTCTACTACTCTCATAAAAACTTTTGATTGCTCTTAACAGCTTTCCTCCTATCCCATATATCTGCAGTACCTCCCACAGTGCCTTCCTGTCTACCCTGTCATAAGCCTTTTCCAGATCCATAAAAGCCCAAAAAACATCCTTACCTTTTCCTATAGCTTTCTCACATATCTGATCTACACAACCCCTACCTGTCCTAAACCCACACTGTTCCTCACCAATTACTCCCTCTGTTCCTCTCCTAATCCTCTCAATCAAGACCCTCCCATAAGCCTTCCCAACTACACTCAACAAGCTGATCCCTCTGTAACTACTACACTCACACTTGTCCCCCTTTCCTTTGTAAAGCAAAACTATACAGGCACTCCTCCAGTCCTCCGACATTCTACCCTCTCTTAAACAAACATTAGATAACCTCACCAGCCAGTCCACCATAACTGTACCTCCTTTCTTCAGACATTCTGCATGGCATCCATCCAACCCAGGTGCCTTACCTGCTCTCATCATCTTAACAGCTGCTTTCACTTCATCCTTCCCTATTTCTCCTCCATTTTCCTCACTCATCACTCTCATTTTCTTAGCGCTTCCCACTGCAACTACCTTTCCCTCTCTATCCTCCTTCACATTTAGCAACTTCCTAAAATACTCTGCCCACCTTCCTCTCACTGCCTTCTCTTTCATTATCATCTCTCCATCTGCACCCTTTACTTTTTCTTCTCTACTTGATTCGCCTCCTCTTCCTCTTTTGATTTCCTTCCAAAACATCTTTTTATTACTTTCAAAATTTTCTGTCATACTCTTTCCCCATTTCACATCTGCTCTCCATTTTGCTTCCTTTATCTTATGCTTAATTTCCTTTCTCTTTACTTTGTACCTCTCATACAATTCCCTCATCCTAATTTGTAGCCAATCTATGAATGCCTGCTTCTTCTCGTCTCTTAACATTGTTGGTGGAAGGCAAATTGAGAGTGGAGAATAGGTGGAGAAAGAGGAAAAGGGCAGAAGGTAGGGAGGTACTTAGAGTGAACTGTTTAAATGAGGAAAAAAAGGATGATGATTATAAGAAGAAGTTGAGAGAAGAGTGGGAGAGAGTAAAGGATAGAGTAGAACTAGGAGTGGAGGAGGAATGGTGATGGTTCAAGGAGGGAATCATAAGGTGTGCAAAGATGGTGTGTGGAACAAGGAGGGCGGGAGGAAATAGAAGGAAGGGTAGTGAGTGATGGGATGAGGAAGCAAAGAAGGGTGTAAAAGAGAAGAAGCAGGCATTCATAGAGTGGCTACAAATTAGGACGAGGGAATCGTATGAGAGGTACAAAGTAAAGAGAAAGGAAGTTAAGCATAAGATAAAGGAAGCAAAAAGGAGAGCAGATGTGAAATGGGGAAAGAGTATGACAGAAAATTTTGAAAGTAATAAAAAGATGTTTTGGAAGGAAATCAAAAGAGGAAGAGGAGGCGAATCAAGTAGAGAAGAAAAGGTAAAAGGTGCAGATGGAGAGATGATAATGGAAGAGAAGGCAGTGAGAGGAAGGTGGGCAGAGTATTTTAGGAAGTTGCTAAATGTGAAGGAGGATAGGGAGGGAAAGGTAGTTGCAGTGGGAAGCGCTAAGAAAATGAGAGTGATGAGTGAGGAAAATGGAGGAGAAATAGGGAAGGATGAAGTGAATGGATGCTAAGAGGAGGTTATATGAAGGAGTGATTGTGCCAACAGCAATGTACGGGGCAGAAACATGGAACATGAGAGAGGAAGAGAGAAGGAGTTTGAATGTGTTTGAGATGAAATGTCTGAGAAGTATGATAGGGGTTACTAGGCTACATAGAGTGAGAAATGAGGAGGTGAGGAGGAGAACAGGGGTGGAATGGGAGCTGGGAGATGGGGTTGATGAAAGAGTATTAGGATGGTTTGGACACATGGAAAGAATGAGTGAAGAAAGATTAGTAAAAGAAGTGTGGAAGGCGGAGGTGGAAGGAGTGAATATGAGGGGGCGTCCTAGGATGAGATGGATGAATGGGGTGAAAGGGGCTTTACAAAAGAGAGGAATGTCTGTAGAGGAAGGACAGGAGGGGACAGAAGATAGGGGTGAATGGAGAAGGGTTGTGTATAGATGAGGCTGTGATGCATGAGGGGGAGTGGGTGGGGGATGGGGGTGAGGAAATATGTATGAGGGGACGGAGAGGGGGGTTACCGAATTTATGAAGTGGCCTTGCTGTGGATGTACTTGCGACACTGCTTCTGACCCAGGGCAGTGGACAGGATGCAGGGATGACCCTTCATCCAGGAGGTGCCAAGATGGGAAGGAGGGTGGAGGGGAGTGGAATATATGAGAAATTAAATGGATGGGAGTGGTTTCTATGCCTTTTCTTTCTGGTTACCCCCCACCCCCACCCCCGTGTAAGGGGGAAAAAGCCTTTGGTATATGTATGTATTATTATTATGATTTTTTTTTGCATCTGATCTCTGTATGGTGGTTGCATCTTGGGTAGTTTGAATCTGTAGCCAGGCATATTCTCTACTGATACTGTTTGAGTGCTGGATTGTCTTGAGTGCAGGCATACAAGTATGGTTTTTATTAAGACTGGGAATTTTTTTTTTCTGTGGAGATTGTTGTTAGAGTACTGAATTTGGTCTGTCTTGAATGGATTGTTTAGTGATATGAGTGTTGATGTTTTGTATGGTATAGGTTGTAGATGCTTGAGTAATGTGATGCTAGTGTACTGTATTCCCCATTCTGTTGTTGTTGTTGTTGTTGTTGTCGTTCCCTAGACTGTCTGTCCGAGCAGTCCCGTCTCCCCAAGGAAGGCCACAGCCGAGACTGGGTTTTCCCACAAATCCTTTATAGAGTGTATGTTGTGTTGTTTGCGTGCATGATTGTGTATAATGCAGTCTTCCATTATGTGTTGTATGGTATGGGGTGAAGTGTTACATCCTGGGCAGCTGTTCACAACACGGTCGTCCAGCCTCCTCTGGTAGCTTAGAAGTGCTGGGTGGTGACCGCATCGCAGTCTGGCCAAGTGGACTCTGTCCTTACGTGGGAGAGAGGATTCAGAAGGGTGGATATCAGGGGGTCTGGCATGCAGCAGTGTGTTGTCTTTCAGTGTGTTAATGGAGCGGTGAGTGATATGATTATGAATATGTTTCCGGAGGCTGGTATTTGGTGGTTGTGGAGGAAGAGAAGAGAGTATCTTTGTGTAATAAAGGTCTTTGGGTGTAATTTTAATGTTTCTTGGTGTGTGTGGGTGTTCTGCTATGTAGTGTAACGGGTGTGATGTGTTTGTGGTGGCTGCAGCAAGTGTTTGTGTGCCTCTCATGTCGAGGTGTTCCTTGACTTTGAGGACTTTTGTTTCATGGTGTAAATGGTCTGTAGGTGATGTATTTGTGCAGCCTGTAATTGTTTTAGGTCCCCATTCTGTTGGTGGTGCTTGTGAAATGTAGTGTATTTACCTAGTTGTATTATACAGGAAGGGAGCTATGCACGTGGCAACCCATCTTTGTATCTTTCACCATCAAGTTTTTTCTTAAAATCTTGAATAGTGTTTGCACACACTGTTTCTTTATCTAAATTATTCCAGGTATGTGGTGTTTTGGGTTCTGGTATAGAATTGTGATCCTGTCATTTTCACATGGTGTTCTGTGGGGAAGATCTTGGTTTTTTATGCAGATGTCCAATTGTAATGGTCTTGGTGCATCCTGTTATTACTCTCACTGTTTGATTTTGTGAAGTTTGTAAAATGTTTGTGTTTGTCTTGATGATTTTTTTTTAACCATGCTGTTGAAGTGTTGTCAAGGACAGTTCTTATAAATTGCTTGTAGGTGGTTATTAGTTTCTCTCTGTAGTACAAAGTCATTGGTTTAAGTAGGTTGTTTTCTTGATGACTTTTGCTGTCAGTTATTTTATATGTATATTGTATACGCAGCCCATAGGGATTTCTCCCCGTCTTCTCCTTTTCTGCATGGGGGAACAGAGAGGGGGGGTCGCCGATTTAATGAAGCGGCCTTGCTGTGGATGTGCTGTGTCTTGCGACACTGCTTCTGACCCAGGGAAGTGGACAAGGTGCAGGGATGACCCGTCATCCAGGAGGTGCTAAGATAAGAGGGAGGGTGGCGGGGTGTGGAGTGTATTCCGGGATGGAATGGGTGGGAATGGTTTTATGCCTTTTCCTTTTTGGCTACCTCCCTTGTAAGGGGGAAAAAGCCTTGGTATATGTATGTATTTTATATGTGGGTTAAAAGTCATAAGAGTATCAAATGTGAGGCCTAGAATTTAAGGGTCCTTTTCTAATGGAAGGATTTGGTCATTTGATTTGATAGGTAGGTGCACACCAAGGCTGTTCAATGCATACATACATAGATAGGATGGTATGGGAGGTAAATGTAAGGGTGATGGTCAGAGGATTGGACATGCTTTGAGAGAATGGAGGAAAGTAGGAGGTAAGCTAATTGTTGTTTGCTGATGATGCTGTGCTTGTGGCTGGGTCAGAGGAAGGTCTAAGGCAGTTAATGACAGAATTTGGGAAGGTATATGACAGGAAGTTGAATGTAAATGAGTGTAAAATCATGTTAATGAGATGTACAAGGGGTGAGGGTGGCAGTGGGTTGGAGGTAAGTCTTAAAGGAGAAAGGCATCTTTCTCACAATCCTACTAATATGTCTGTCAGATGACAGGTTGTCTTTTATGAACACTCCAATCTTCCTACTCTTGTTTTTGTAACAAGTTCTCCACCCAAGGAATAATTTAAGGATGGTCTTTTGCTGTTATTGCCCATTTCCAGTACTTTGCATTTTTTGGTATTGAAATTAATTTCCCACTGTGTTTGATATTAGATGTATGACCTGTAGTTTTCTGATTTCTTACTTTTACTTTGTTTGAATACAGATCTAATTTTTGCTGTAAAGGTATATAAAGCTCCTTGTCTGCTTTGTTACTTGTAGATAGCACGGCCTGATGGGGAGACAAGTTTGGCAGGTTTGACAGTGTTAGATGAGCCAAGTGCCCGTCAGAGTGATGCTACAGTTCTTGATCTACAGCTACGGGCTCTTGCCAAACAGTCCACTGCTAAAGCTGTGGTAAGTTTCATATGAGTAGTCTCTATTTCTGTTTCCTAAGTAAAGTATTATTATCATCTCTATTACATAGTTTTATTTTTAAGTTGGGGTGTAGCCTGCTTTAGAGAAGTGATGCTCATCTAGGAATCAGTAGATCCTAAGGCATCCTTAGATACATTTTAAAGGGTCTGTGTGAATGTTTTTTTTTTTTTTTCCATATTATATTGAAATATAAAAATCTTGCTTTCAAGAAAAGTTGATCTGAAAACAACACAACTGGTTATATGATCAACCACTAACATGTACCAGAAATTGTGTTTTCAGTTTCACACGGTATTTATTTTGCTGATAATGTTATCTACAAACACTGATGTTGTTATCAGGCTGTAAAGACTGTAGAAAATGCAGAGAAGAACCCCAAGGTGATAGAGAAGTGGGTACGTGACATTAGTGACCTGCACCGAGCCAAGCCTCCACCTACTGTACACTATACAAAGTTAGTATTTAGATATTTTGTGTCAATGTATTTACCTATTGTTGAATTTGGAAGGAAATGATTGATTGTAGCAAATGGAGGAGCTAGGAAAATGGCCGTGATGGGAAAGGTCAATCTATCGGGTGTTCCTGGTCTCTTGCAGAAGATCTACAGCCTCCAGGACTGGCAGCAGCCCTTAAACAAGACCATAAGTCACATAGAGAAGAGATAGTGCGTTATTGTCTGGAGATTGCTAGTGTGGGACATTGCAGTATAAGGTGTTCTAAGTGGTGGTTGCATCTGGGGCAGCTTGAATCTATGGCCAGGCCTATTCTGTGTTGGTTCTGTTTTAATGATGGATGTTGCTCTGAGTGCAGGCATGCTTGTGTGGTTCTTGCTTAGTGTATAAATTTTTTAATTGTGTGGCTTATATCTGGGAGTTGTTATAGTATTGAGTCTGGGGGTCTTTTTTAAGGGATTGTTATCTGGGTATTTCTGTGGTTTTGATGAAAGTTTGTAGTAGATGTTTGAGTAGTAGGTTGCTATTGTGGTTTTTTGTTGCATTCTATTTGTGGTGCTTGTTAGATGTAGTGTAAAGGGTGGCTGTTGTGTAAGGTCTTAGTGTAGAATTGTTTTTCTGTCATTTTCATGTGATATTGTATTGGAAAGATTTTGGTTTTTATATGTAGCTGTCCAATAGGGATGGTTTTGGTATATCTGTTATTACTCTAAAGTGTTTGTAAATTATCTGTATTAAGAATGTTGCAGGTGCCAGTAATAAGCCTTGTAGGATGTCATTCATTACTTTTCTCTAATCTGACACATCATCCTATATGCTATAAGTAGATAAATATGATTAGATAAATATGAAGCATATAACTTGTGTCTTTTGTCTATTCTGCCGGGCTGCCTCATATCTTCCTATTTATCTATATAACAATAAGCTTCTTCAACCTTAATAAGGGAGCCAAGGCATCCCATCCATCACCCATTTCCCTTTTATCTTTGCTCCTTGATTGATTACACAATTATATGTTGTCTCAAACACTACCAGCCCTTTTGAGCAGTTGCTCAAGAAGACAACTGGTTCCCTCCATAACTCTAGTGCCCTAACCCACAGACACCATAATAATGTAAAACAATGCACTATGATGTTGAATGGGTCAGTTATAAAGATATATACATATATTTATATACATATTTCAGGCGAATGCCAGATATCGATACCTTGATGCAGGAATGGCCAGGTGAAGTGGAGGAGCTTTTGAAAGAAGTCAGTCTGCCAACGGCTGCTTTGGACCTTGATCTTCCCTCATATGTGGACATAATCTGCAGTTAGTTTCTATATCTCATGTTCTTATATAGGATTCTTTTATGATTCTCTCACAAAATATATGTTCCTGTGTTTATGAATAATGAATTTGTACACCATATGAGTTAGTGACTGCATGGATTTTATGTGGTAAGTATTTTAGGGATTTTAGTGATATCAGTACAAACCAGAGTCACAAAACATTCGATTACGATTGAAGATTGTTCCCCCATTCTAGAAAAAAGAAAGTTGATTAGTTTTAACTTGTATTTTCTCTCTGTTCTGCTGCCCCCGTTAAATCTTTCCTTTATCACTTCAGGGACTCTACCTCTTTGTTGCAGTGTTGTCCACTAGGATAGAAGTGCTGGTTTTTCCAACAAAATATTGAGGGCATCCACAAGACCCAGCTTGAATAAGATGGATTTGTTTACACCTCTTGTTCTTAGCAATATATTTTCCACCGCGCATGGAATAGGCTAGGCACTCACTTTTTCACAAAACTTCTGCCTCTTTCCATTCTATATTCTCTTTTTTATCTGTTAAGGAGAGCAGCAGTGAGTAGAGTATTTCAGAGGATTGCTGAGGGATGGATTGATTGTAACAGTGGGATTTGCTAGGAAGGTGACTGTGATGGGGGAGGAAAATAAGAACACCATCCTTTTCCAGAGCAAGCATGGCACCTACAGCTACATGACTGGCACCACAAAAAAATAAAAGGAGGTGCCGAGATGGGAGGGAGGGGGGAGGATGGAAGGGAGTGGAATGTATGGAAAATGGAATGGGTGGGAGTGGTTTCTATGCCTTTTTCTTTTTGGCTACCCCCCCATGTAGGGGGAAAAAGCCTTTGGTATATGTATGTATAATCTGGGGCTATCAAGACAGGACGATCTGAGAGAAGTTTCTTGCTTTCGTCAGTGGCTGCATCAGTGCCCTTATCCCACCTGAAATGATTATAAGAGAGCATGCGGGTTAAAGGACCGGCTACCTCTGCAAGGTTTGGACAATACCTCCGATAGAATCCAAGCATGCCCATGAATCTTCTTATGCCTCTCTTCGTCTTTGGGACCTGTAATGGCATGATGTAATTCTGGCCAACTTGGTGTCCCAGGTAGTCAATAGTACTCTTCCCAAAGGCACTCTTCTTTAGATTCACAGTGAAATGGGTTTGTGCCAGTCTGTCAAATAAATTCCTCAATCTGTGCATGTGATCACTCCATGTGTCAGAGAACACTACTATGTTGTCTGAGTATGCCCTGACACCCAGTAATCCCTCAACCAGCCAATTGACAAGGGCACTGGAAGGATGCTCCACTATTTTTCAACCCAAATGGGGTAATTTTTTATTGAAAGTGCCCATGTGGAGTAACAAAAGCAGATACTTCAGTAGCCCCACTTGTAAGGGGGATTTGATAATATCCCTTCATCGAATCCAATTTGGACACACATTTTGCAGCAGCGACCTCCTCAATGAGATAATCTATTCTGGGGAAAGGGTAAGGATCCGCTTTAGTGACTGCATTCACCTTCCTGTAATCAACACATAACCTCCACTCACCTCCAGGCTTAGGTACCAGCACAGCTGGCAAGGCCCAAGGGCTAGTGCTAGGTTCCACTAACCCTTGGTCCATGAGCTGTCTTACTTCCTCCTCCATGATTCTCTTCTTCTGGGGCAACAATCTGTACAGTGTCTGCTTCACCAACTTGGCTCCATCTTCTAGGATGACATCATGAGATATTGCTTGAGTAACTGTGGGGCATGAGGAAAATATCTGGGCATTCTTGTAGAAAAGTGCTCTGACTTCTTCCCATATCTATCCCTCCAGTAATGACAAAGATTCCTCCAATACTTCACTGGTGTTTGATCTGCCTAAATCATAAAAGAAGGTTAGATCCCCGATATCTGAATCAAGGCTCCTGTCAGTTCACTCTGTCTCAACCATGCCAATCACTTCTTCCTCTACTGTTCCCTTGAATTCTTTCAGAAGGTTAATATGTGCTTGTTGCACCCCAGACCTCCTCATCAGGTTTCTCAAAACATAATTATGACTCCCTTTTCTCTCCAGCATTTTGAATGGTCCCTCATATTTTGGATGCAATGATGTTTTCTGAGGGGACAGCACAAGCACATATTCTCCAACTTTTAGTTCCCTCTTAACCAATTGCCTATCATAATAATCTTTATAGTTACCCTGCACTACCGTATTTTCCGGCTTAAAATGCGCATCGGGTTATAATGCGCACCCATGCACTTCGTTATCTCAGTACACAGATAGCGCGCACCAACGTATAACGCGCATGCCCGATCGCATTTGTCTATAACGCAGTTTTACCTCGGTATTTATATCATGTGAACGAGGTTACATGGAGAAGTATTTTTCATTGGCTAGAGCCACCGCTGGGAAATCTGTTGATTTGTCACTAAATTAAGTGTCAGTTTAGGCATCAATCAGGACACAACTAAGAAAAAGTCGGAACTACATGTACCGGTATATGACTCATGTTGTGCGTTGGTCCCTTATTACTTTGTAGCTTAAATAGTTTGTTGGAAATATGATCTAAAAAAGTTTATTGAAAGTAAAATATACAGAAAAATTTCGGGATTTTTACAGAAAATTTTCATTTTATATCTTGAGGAAATAATTCGTCTTTACCATTTTTTTTATTTAATACTGAAACAAACTACAGACTGTTTCGTTTTAGCTTTGAACCTGCAATGACAGTGGTGAAATAGGACAGTCTCTCATCGAGGTGACGTTTAGTTAATATAACTCCCGAAAGAGGGTGTTGTAGTCAGGTGTTTGACACGAGTTTATGAACGGCCGCAATGGAATTTGTACCATACCTAAAGTGAAGCAACAAAGCCAACATAAAAATTCAAACTAAGATGCTGTGAACATGGGCAAATATCATGAATATTGATCATGTTTCATGGTGTTTAGGCCTATTTAAACATGAAAAATAAGATTCGATAGATACCTACCTATACCAAATATTAAATACGGTAGCCCATGCTGGCGTATTCTTTCATGTCACCATGGCTGTTCTTCTTGTTCTCACGGAACGTCACAGAGAAGTGTGCCTCCCGACTTTGTGACGGCCAACATTGTCACGTTGTTGTGAAAAAATTACACAGCCGCAGAATTTTTATCACAGGCCATAGATAATGCGCACCACCGGATAACGCGCACCCCCCATTTTTAGGCCCTTCCAACGGAAAAAAGTTGCGCACTATACACGGGAAAATACGGTATTTTAAGATTTCTTTTTGCTATTTGCCTGACCTTCTTCAGGTTCTCGAAACTGGTACCCCCTAGCTTGGTATACATGGTACTTTCCTCGGGGTTTTTGACAGTAGTTGGTCATACTGAGAGGCAAGGGGCTCCCTTGGGATCCTACCAAACATCAAGTAAAAGGGAGAAAAACCTAGACTTTCATGTACAGTTATTCTAGTGGCATATAGTAACAAGTCTATGCTTTCATCCCAGTCCCTCTCAGATTCTAATACAAAGGCTCGAATTAACTATGGGTGCTAATGTTGTCACTCCTCTGGCTAATCCCATGGTGAACTGACCTATGTGTCTATTTTCTAGACCTGGTATCACATCTGGCCTCACAATAGTGCGGGATGCCCCTGTGTCTCACAGAGCCTTGACTGCATATTTTCTTCCACTCCCCTCTGTTCCTATTCTGGCATCCTTTATATACAGTAACCACTCTTGGCTGATCCCTATTTTGCCTGTCTCGCCTAACCTACTTACAAAGGATTACAAAGGCGGAGCATGCCGACAGGAGACCTTTTGATCCATATCTAGGTCGGATGCAAAAAAAAAAAAAAAAAATCATAATAATAATAAAATAATAAATAAAAACTATAATAATGTAAATAACAAATAAAATACATAAATAAATGCATAGGTATAGTTAAAATAATCAACAAACAGGTAAATAGTAAATAATAAATTGACATATAACTAATGATAAATGAAAATCAGACAGACAAATGATAACAAAACAAAAACAAATAATATAAGATAAATTATAATCATTACAGCATCTTACTTAGGTATTTATCTAAATGATTCTTAAAGCTTCGAACTGAACTACATTGCACTACCTGTGCAGGAAGTTTATTCCATTCATTAACTACACGGTTGGCAAAGTTGTTTCTACCTACTTCCAAATTGAATCTATTTCCGGATAGTTTGAGACCATTGTTTCTTGTCTGATTCTCATTCAATGTGAAAATTTTGTCACTTTTGATGTTGTCAATTCCCTTTAAAATCTTAAAGACCTGTATCAAGTCACCTCTGAGTCTACGCTTTTTTAGGGAAAACAGATTCATCTATACAGCAATTTCTGTCTTCTGTCTTGTCCACTATTCCCTTCTCCTTTGCTTTGCTGCCATCCTGTCTTTGTCTCCAGTCTTGCATGTCCCCTTTGTTTTCCTTTTCTTTGGGGCAAGTTTCCATCCCATGACTGAAATTTCCACAAGAAGAGCAGCTCCTATCTTGCTCCGCATTCATCCCACTTCCCTCTACACATATTATTCCTTGCCTGGTTTGCTTGCCTCCTATGTCCTGCCTATACATTTGTTCACTAAGCCTAGCATAGCAAACCTGAGTTCTATGCCCATATCTCACACATCTGAAACATTTGATTGGTTTTCTCCAGCTATCCCCTACTTGTGGTCTTGTATATTTCTGACTTGGGATCACAAATGTGCCTCTGTTCTCACCTTTTTGAGTTTGTATCATATTTCTTTTACTTTCGCTCATTCTTAGTGCAAAGTTTTCAGCAAAACTCGCCGCTTCTACCAACGTCTCACATTTTTGCGTGGTTACATACAGCCTAGCTTCATTGCTTAGTAGATTAAGGGATTGCTCAATTGCTATCACCTCCAGGACTTTCTCAGTATTTACTGCATTTTTCTCTCACATCCATTTCACTAGGTCACTCCTTAAATTCCTAGCTAGATCCATATATCCATGACTTATATCTTTTCTATGTTCCCTAATTTTTTTTTTTAAATAATCTGGTTTAACCTCATATACCTTTAGTATTTCACTCTTAATCTGATCATAATCATAAATGCCATCTCTGTCAAATATTATGTACACACTTAAGGCTTTTGGAGTTAGGCGATCTTATCATCACTGACCAGGTATCTCTTTTCCATCCTAACTGTTTGGCTAAGCCCTCAAATGAGGAAAAGAACAAATCTGGATCCTCTTCATTAAATTTGGGGATAAGGTGATTTGCTTTTATGATGCTATCCACTATATTTCCTTCACTACTTATCCCCCTTGACCATTGCATAGGCTGTCCTGTTCCAACCCTATTAGTTTCCCTTTTGGTTTCTGTCCCTTTTCCAGGATAAGGCTCACTGCATGACTCAACCCTAGGGTCCCTACTTATTCTAACTCTGCTCATACCACTTACTATATCATAATATCTACCTCTTTCCTGCAGGAGTTTTTCATCTTCAATTCTACTTTGCTCCATGACATTATCTCCCTCCTATCCTTGGCAGTCCTCCATCTATTCAGTTTTTGTCATCCTCCCCACTGTAATATCTGCTCCTTACCTATGGGAATTCCTCAAAGTAGTGCAATTTTGACCCCTGTCTGTGGGTAATTTAATTGTGTCTCTAGGTAGGCATCATGAGGCACAAGTGGGTATATAAGGATACCAGTATCAGAGTCTTGGTTATATTAATTTTGTAGTTGTAGCTCAGTGACCCCTGTATTCTGTGAACTGGCTTAATTGAGTTTTCTGTGGTTATTTACATTCAAAGTGAAAGAGAACAAGTAATACAGATGTAACTTTATATCTTATACTGCAAGTATTGTGATGGATTGTCAAATCATCATACTTCAGGCTGCACGCTAGAATTTGACTCATATTGGGGAGTTTAAGATGGGTATCTGTTCAAGAAGTCAGTGGCAGAACAGACTGTCCATCATACTCTTAGATACCATCTTGAGGTTTGTGGTATTCATGATCATGGTTCTTTAACACAGTTATATTGTGTTAGGGTAATTATCAAATACATGATAGATATGTCACAGTTTGTTTTCATCATCAAAGATATGGTCATAAATCTGTCTATATACTAAGGGCTTCTTCCCCTTATAAGGAAGGTAGCCAACTGTGAGGTACTTTGTTAAAAGCCTTCTTAAGGTTGAGGCACACACAGTCCACACACCCCTCTCTCTAGCAGAACATCAATCACTCTCAAGTAACAGCTTAAAAGGTTTGACACACATGGAAGAAGAAAAACAGCATGTGAGGAAATGGTTTCTAAGAAAAACAGGAAGGCAGTATTACAAAGGAAACACTACAAGGAAACTTAAAGTAGTGTATGCAAATGTTGGATGGTTTTCTATCCACCAGGTTGGAGATATGTGATTACAGGAGTATAAACAAGCATAATATTTTATGTTTAGTGAAGACCAAACTCCAAGTAGATATTGATCTATACTTGGGAAACAACAGATACAGCTCCTGGAGAAGAGACAGAGAAGATAAAATGGGTGGGAGAGGTAATGTTTGTTGTGAGAAGTGACATAGCAGTAGAAGAAGCAAATCTGAATGAAGGGAAGGCTGAAACAATCCACCTGAAAATTAGAATTAAAGGACAGAATAGAAGACATTTTATGCCCCGTAAGAAAGAAAAAAAAAATGGAATGAGGCTGAATATCAAGAAACGTTATTGAACACAACTCTTCTTCTAAAGAAAATTATTTAACAAAGAAACAATTTAGTCCTTAACCCCTTCCATACGGTGCCGCATACGTAGGCGTCATGAGGAGCAAGTGGATACGCGACGCTGCCATATCGGCGTCTTGCTTATATTTATTGTAGTTGCCCCTCCGTAATGACATTCTCCCTAAACTGCCTGTAATCATATTTTCTATGGTTATCAAAATTCACGGGTGAAAGAGAGAACGATCAATATAAGCGGTGACTATATTTTATGATGCGAGTATTATTACGACACGTCGTACAGCTGGCATCGGCTGCTGCCCGTGAGATTTAAGGCCCGTACTGAAGAGGTTAATGGAGATTTTGATTGCAGTGAGGTCAATGGGGAGGAATGGGAAGGAAGTGCCAAAGCATATTCCTGGAGAACTACCATGTTAAACATTGGATGACAGAATTACCCAATGGGTAAAGAAAGTGACCCAGGTAAGAGATGACATTCCAGCACATATATACAAGGATCTGTATTGGCACCAATAATGTTTGCTATTTATGTGAATGACATGGATGAGGATGTGAAATGTTACATGAGCTTCTTTGCAAACAATGCCAAACTGTTAAGGAAAGTAAAAACTGATAAGGACTGTGAAGCACTGCAGGAAGACCTGAATAAGGTATGGAACTGGAGTCAGAAATAGGAAGTGGACTTTAATACTAAGAAGTGTAGCATAATGGAGTTTGGAAAAAGCAAAAACAGAATATCAGGAAAATATACAATTGGAACCAAGGAGTTAAAGAAGGCAGGATCTGAAAAAGATTTGGGGGTAATTATCACAAACGACATGTCCTATGATTAACAGATTAACAAAATTGTCAGGGAGGCTTACAACTTGCTAAGATCAATAAAAGTGGCATTTGAATACTTGGACGAAGACATGATAAAAAAAATATTAGTTACATTGATAAGGCCTAGACTAGAGTATACGGCGACATTGTGGTCACCCAGTACCAAAAAAGAATATAAAGAAAATAGAAAGAATCCAGAGAGCAGCAACAAAAATGGCACCCACACTTGCAAACCTATCATATGAGGAGAGATTGGCTGAACTGGAGTTACCGACACTGGAGCAAAGAAGAAAGGGAGGTGACCTACTGACCATCTACAGAATCATGAAAGGCACAGAGATACTCAATAGAGAGGACTTACTAAACTGGGACAAGAGAAACACAAGAGGACATGGAAAGAAAATAAAAAAACATAGCTACAGAAGAGAACTGAAGAAAAACAGTTTTCCATATAGAGTAGTCGACACTTGGAACAAACTGGATAATGAAATAGTATGCGCAAAAACCATTCATGAGTTTAAAAGCAAACTAGACACTGCGAGATACAAAGGCGGGACACCATGAGCATAGCTCCCCTTCCCACAAAATATTAACTAGGTAAATACATATATATATATACCAAAGGCTTTTTCCCCCTTACACAAGAGGTAGCCAAAAAACAAAGTCATAGAAACCACTCCCACCCATTCCATCCCCTACATACTTCACTCCCCTCTATCCTCTTCTCTTTCTCTTATCTTGGCACCTCCTGGATGATGGGTCTCTTAATCCAACACCTGCCAACTGCCACTTGTGTGACCTTTGGGCCCAGAACATAAACTCATATAGGGAATTGGTGGGGCTTTATATCCTGGGCCAATTCCCAAAGTGGATTTATGTCCTGGGCCTAAATGTGCGCACAAGTGGTGGTTGGTGAATGTTGTACAAAGAGTATATGAGGATGAAGTGATGAAAATCTTATTGAAAACATGATCCATCTAAGACTGGAATATGTGTCAGTGGTATGGTCCCCACACTGAGTGGAAGATATAAGCAAAATCAAGAGAATACAAAGGGCAGCAACCAAATTGGTCCCTATCCGAGCAGATGAAATATATGAGGAAAGATGCAATATGATTACAATATTCAAGTCAGTAAAGGAAATAGGTTGCATTGACAGAAAAGAGCTCTTGATTAAGGATGGGAGGGCTTTAAGAAGTCATGGGAACTAATTAAGAAAAAACAAATGTCTTAAGGATGTGAAAAAATACAGTTTTTCATATGGAAATACATAAATTAATTGGAATAGCTTAGGTGATACAGCCCAAGCTTGAACAATTCATGAAATGAAATCTAAATATGATAATTGGAAATTAAGGGTATAGATTAAGTTGGAACTGTGCATGAATTTGAGGCTAGGTATAATAAATCGGAAAGTAGGAAATGGAACCCAACAAGTGTTGCTTCTCTCCTGTATACTACTATTAGATAAATAATCAATTTGATATTTCATTATCCAGTAGAATAGAGTTATAGATGTCAGGGAAATGAGTAGTTGGATATAAATGAACTGAAAATTTTATTGCTTCATTACTAATAAATCTTATGAAACTGTTGGTCTTTACAGGGCTGCATGCAAATTGAAAGGGGGTGTTGACAATGGAAACAGTTAAGATGTGATATCTGAATTAGAAAAATTGTAATAAATTTTCTTTTCAGGTTTCCTGGATATTCCTGTCTATAAAAGTCGAATTCAGTCTCTTCATGTCCTCTTCACTCTGTATTCAGTCTTCAAAAATTCAGCACACTTTCAACAACTAGGTGAAGATAGCTTTATTGATAATGAAGAAATGTCAAAAGCTGATAGACTTGTTCTTTAGTAAAATAATAAATGTCCTATGGAACTTGTGTAAGAATATTGACAGAAAATGTGTTTATGTACAGTAATTTATTACTGAAGCACTACTACTATTACTGAATACACCTTATAAATGAATATTTTTATTTCTGTCACAATTTCAGTTGTTGTGAATTATGAAAAATTATACGAGAGCATAGCTAATCTTATATCAAGATTTTGGATATGTTAGTGTAATATGCAGGTACTTGTATATAATCTGATCCCTACTTTTGTATTTGGAGTTTGAATTTGAAAAGCACAGAATTTGTAAAAGATTTTATGCTTACATATAGGAAGGAGTATTGTGTAGTCTTGTTTTGTTTTAATCTAAGTTTCATAGAAATTTTTTATATTATAACATATACAGGTCCATAGTCTGTATTCACTAGGCACATACCACTAATGAATAAAGTTATTCATTTATGAATGTGACCCTTTGTAAACCATGCCTATCAATACCAGGTAATTTTTGTGTATATTTTTGCAGTCTTGGTAGTTTGAACTGCACATGATTTCAGCCTTTTATTTTCCATTTTTCATGACTACTAGTAAGCTCGTGTCATATGTGTTCTATGAAGAATTAGCTTCATTGAGGTGCAATAAAAAGAAATCCAATTAATTGTGCTACAAGATACTGAAATGCAAATACTAGTTGACTAGAAGTGTTTTTACTGGTTCTTATTTATTTCCAAAACACACTTCAGTAAAGTTTATCAAAATGTATTAGAACTATCAAAGAATAAAGAAATATATATATACTTTATATGTTTTTTCTAGCTTGTAGGTATTTCTCCAACCCCAGTGTAATTTATTTCTCAGGATCGTGAGCTCATACATTTAAATTAAGTCAGTGGCTCACAATTGTTTCCACTGTTTAGCCCCCTTTCAATTTGCAAGCAGCCCTGGAAAGACCTATAGGTCTGTTGCTGTTTGTATCTCCTTTGTATTCTTTCATGATCTCCCCACACCAGATCTGGAGTATGGCACCAAAGCGCTCCCATTTGCAGACAGTCTGATGATAATGGCCCAGCACATAAATGAAAGAATGGCTGCTAGAAACACTCGAACCTACTTGATAAGGTGGAACAATTTTAGAAAAGTAGATTGGAGGCCTCTCCTCAGAAATCATTAGTAGTATTGCTCACTCCAAACAACCATGAAGTGTCCAGTGGTGTTAGAAATGAATGCAAAAATGATGGGCTTCATTTTTGATACATGACTTTCAATCCATATATGAACAACTTGAAATGAAAAATAAAAATACCAAATTCAGTAGAATGTATTGGCTTTGGTCAGCAGAAGGAAGCTCTAATTTTAGTTGACAAACAGTTCATGAGAATCACACTTAACTATGCTTCTTTAACAGTTCCCAGCAATCAAGAAAATGGATACAGACACTCCACAAACTACACAAAACAAAGCACTGAGAATAACAGGATGCAACAAAATTACTCCTATGGAGCATCTGCAAACAGAAACCAAAATCCTACCAATAGAACATAACATTAAAACAATAGATATGCATCTATTCATATTCAACAAAGAGCTCTTGAGAAGCATACCCAGCTATACTTCTATAGCATAATTCCCAACATTCAAGAAAATTAAATTAAACATTCTACAAACAACCATGTCTCCCTTACAAGCATACAGATATACACCAAAGGCTTTTTTCCCCCGTATAAGGGAGGTAGCCAAAAAACAAAGGCATAGAAACCACTCCCACCCATTCTATCCCCTATCACACCACCCTCCACCCTCTTCCCTCCCTCTTATCTTGGCACCTCCTGGATGATGGGTCATCCCTGCATCTTGTTCACTGCCCTGGGTCAGAAGCAGTGTTGCAAGACACAGCACATCCACAGCAAGGCTGCTTCATTAAATCAGAAACCCCCCCTCTCCGTCCCCTCATGCAGAAATGGAGAGTATGGTGAGAAATCCCTTCGGGCTGCATCAAATTTTGCTCACACATACTCCCTCACCCCCCATCCCCTACCCATTCCACCTCATGGATCACAACATCATCCATATACAACCATTCTCCATTCACCCCTGTTTTCTGTCCTCTCCTGTCCTTCTGCAACAGACATTCCCCTCTTCCCCAAAGCCCCTTACAAGGACAATAGCAAAAATATGTGAAAAAGTTATCAAAAGTAGATGGGTTAAACATCTGGAAGAAAAAAATATACTGAATCCTGTATAGTTCCTCTTTACAAGGGAATTGACAACATCAAAAGTGACCAAATTTTCACATTGAATGAGAATCAGACAAGAAACAATGGTCTCAAACTGTCCGGAAATAGATTCAATTTGGAAGTAGGTAGAAACAACTTTGCCAACCGTGTAGTTAATGAATGGAATAAACTTCCTGCACAGGTAGTGCAATGTAGTTCAGTTCAAAGCTTTAAGAATCATTTAGATAAATACCTAAGTAAGATGCTGTAATGATTATAATTTATGTTATATTATTTGTTTTTTGTTTTGTTATAATTTGTCTGTCTGATTTTCATTTATTATTAGTTATATGTCAATTTATAATCATTTACTATTTACCTTTTTGTTTGTTATTCAACTATACCTATGCATTTATTTATGTATTTTATTTGTTATTTTTACATTATTATAGTTTTGATTTATTATTAATATGATTTTTTTTTTTTTGTTTTTGTTTTTTTTTTTTTTTTTTTTTTTTTTTTTTTTTTTTTTTTTTTTCATCCGACCTAGATATGGATCAAAAGGTCTCCTGTCGGCATGCTCCGCCTTTGTAATCCTTTGTAAAAGTGTGAATGTAGTAGTTTCAGAGGGATTAGCTTGTTAAGTGTAGTTGGGAAGGCTTATGGGAGGATCTTGATTGAGAGAATTAGGAGAGGAACAGAGGGAGTAATTGGTGAGGAACAGTGTGGCTTTAGGACAGGTAGAGGTTGTGTAGATCAGATCTTTGTGGTAAGACATATGTGTGAGAAAGCTATAGGAAAGGGGAAGGATGTTTTTTGGGCTTTTATGGATCTGGAAAAGGCTTATGATAGGGTAGGCAGAAAGGCACTGTGGGAGGTTATGCAGATATACGGGATAGGAGGAAAGCTTTTGGGAGCTGTCAAGAGTTTTTATGAGAGTAGTAGATCTTGTGTCAGGATTGGAAATGGAGAGAGTGAGTGGTTCGAGGTAAAGGTGGGACGTTGAGGAAGGACGGGAGAGGACAGAAAACGGGTGAATGGAGAATAGTTGTATATGGATGATGTGATTGCATGAGGTGGAATGGGCGGGGGGATGGGGGGGTGAGGTAGTATGTGTGAGCAAAATTTGACGCAGCCCGAAGGGATTTCCCCCTGTCCTCTCCTTTTATGCAATGGGGGGACAGAGCGGGGGGGTCGCAGATTTGATGAAGCGGCCTTGCTGTGGATGTGCTGTGTCTTGCGACACTGCTTCTGACCCAGGGCAGTGGACAAGGTGCAGGGATGACCCGTCATCCAGGAGGTGCTCAGATGAGAGGGAGGGTGGAGGGGTGTGGAGTGTATTCAGTGATGGAATGGGTGGAAATGATTTTATGCCTTTCCCTTTTTGGCTACCTCCCTTGTAAGGGGGAAAGAGCCTTGGTATATGTATGAATGATGTATGTAAACAATTTTTTATTTATGCAAGGAAGATCTTGTACTGTACAACAAACTTGATCTGTTTCTACACGAGACTAATAGAAATAATACAAGAAAGGGATGGATGCGTGGACTGTGCTTTTCTAGATCTACAAAAAACATTTGATAAAGTACCACACAAAAAACTGATAAGAAAAATAGAATCAATAGATGCCATCAAAGGAAAATTAATGGAATGGATGGAAGACTTCTTGACTGGGAGGTAAATGAGGGTAGTAATTAGAGACAAATACTCGACCTGGGAAGAAATGATAAATGGTGTCCCGCAAGGTTCAGTATTGGCTCCAATCATGTTTGCCATATAGATAAATGACATGGATGAAGGTGTGGAATGTTATATGAACTTCTTTGCAGATGATGCAAAACTACTAAAGAAAGTAAGTACAGAGGAAGATTGTGAATCACTACAGAAAAACCTAGACAAAATCTGGAAATGGAGTCAAAAGTGGGAAGTGAACTTTAACATAAAAAAGTGAAGTATAATGGAGTTTGGAAAAATTAAAAATAGGGTATCGAGAAATTATAAAATTGGTGAAAAAGTAAAAAAAGTGATCTCGGAAAGGGACCTAGGAGTAATAATCAGCAAAGACATGTCACTGGACAAACATATCAATAACATAGTCTGAGAAACCTTCAACATACTAAGGTCGATGAAAGTGGCATTTGACTATTTGGATGAAGAAATGATCAAGAAAACTGATGAGACCAAAATTGGAGTATGCTGGGACACTATGGACACCCAGTACTAAAAAGAATATAATGAAATTAGAAAGAATACAAATAGCAATGACAAAGATGGCATCAACACTCTGGGAGCCATAGATCTTCCGCAAGAGAGATCTGGGGCAATGTATTGATTGATTGATTCTGATCCACAGTCCTTTCATTCCTATCTCACACATCCTTTTATTCCTTCCCAGTTAACTATGAGAATGTTGCACCCTAATTTGTATAATGTTCTACTCCATGTTATCATGTACATATCACTTTTTGACACCTAACTACGAACCCTTAGAGGTTCGTTCACCCTGTCAATCTACCTTTTCCTTTCCTTTGCTCTTACTCCAAGCACCACAGATTCATTAATCCTTCAAGGATATCTACATGTGCAATCAATCCAATCAAAACATTGCCCCAAGTCTCTCTTGCAGAAGACCCATGCCCTCCAGAAAGCTGGCAACCACCACCATTTGGGACCAAAGTCACTTAGAGAAGAGATATTGTATTGTCTGGGTATTGTTAGTGTGGGACATAGTAGTATGAGGTGTTCTGTGTCTTCTGTGTGGTCGTTGCATCTGGGGTAGTTTGTATCTGGCTAGACCTATTTTGTGTCAGTACCATCTTAATGACATGGTGTCCTGAGTCCTGAACACAAGCATACTATTGGTTCTTGTTTGGCATGAGAGGAGTTTTTCTGTGGGACTTATATCTGGGGGTAGTTGTAGTAGTATTGATTTTGGTGGTTTTACCTGAAGGGCTTGTTTACTTATCTATATGTCCAAACCACCTCAGGCTGGCCTTTTCTACTTTTTTCACATTTCCTTTTCTTTTGCCCTGTCCTATCATGAACTCTGTTTTTCCAAACTCAGTGATATTTTGTAACTTGAGTAAGAGGAGATATCATTCCCACAAGATTAGATCTACTAACCAAAGAGCCAGATATCATTAGCTCCTTGAAGTACCTGTGCTCCATGGCACTGCTTGGCCAGACAGTCTAGGAAATGCCAACAACCTTTCCCCCATAAGAAAAATTGACCATGTAACAATTGAATTTCAACTGGAGGATGAGGAAATAGAGTCCAGGAATGAATCACACTGGCAAGGGAGATTTGATTTTAGTAAGGAAGATTACTTAGGGTTGAAGAAATGCTTTGAAAAAAATAGACTGGGGAGGAATTCATGAATCAATCATCATCAATTGGGAGCATGCACCAAGGAGCACATTGCTTTGCTCATATGCCAGCACCAGTCCACATGGTCTCTATGAGCAAGCTCCCATGCTGACACCCTTCCCACTCCAAACAACTCTGTGAGTAGGATCAACATCAGAGAAATGTACCACATGCCCATACTGAAGATGATATTCACAAATTATGGGGCTTTGGGGGAAGATGGGAATGTCTGTTGAGGAAGGACGGGAGAGGACAGAAGACAGGGGTGAATGGAGAATGGTTGTATATGGATGATGTTGTGATTGCATGAGGTGGAATGGGTGTGGGGATGGGGGGTGAGGTAGTATGTGTGAGCAAAATTTGACGCAGCCCGAAGGGATTTCTCCCCGTCTTCTCCTTTTATGCAATGGGGGGACGGAGAGGGGGGGGGTCACTGATTTAATGAAGCGGCCTTGCTGTGGATGTGATGTGTCTTGCGACACTGCTTCTGACCCAGGGCAGTGGACAAGGTGCAGGGATGACCCATCATCCAGGAGGTGCTAAGATAAGAGGGATTCAGGGATGTAATGGGTGGAAATGTTTTTATGTCTTTTCCTTGTTGGCTACCTCCCTTGTAAGGGGGAAAAAGCCTTGGTATATGTATGTATGTATGTATGTATGCTAGTAACTGTTCTAGACCAAATCTCACAGTAGTCTCTGCTTTGATATGAAGTCATTCCAGTGATACCCCTGATTCTCCAAAGGATCTTGGTAACAAAGACATTGAGACACCTCTTCAAGTCAGCATTCAATGTCCATGTCTCACAGCCATATAGCAAGACAGGGAGCACAAGTGATTTGAAGACTTGAATCTTAGCCCTCCTGCTTAAACAACAACAATGCCATATACTCTGATTAAGCAAGTCCATAACATGTTGGGCAATGCCAATCCTTTGAAGTACTTCCTAATATGACCCACCACTGTTATGCACTACACTACCAAAGTATGTGAAGTTTTCCAAGACCTCAATGTCCTCTCCACATGCATGGGCAAACTGAACTGTCATCCAGAAAGTCCCCAACTCCTGGATCTTGGTCTTGGTCCAGGAGACATCAAGTCCAAGCAGTCTCACTTCCCAGTGCACTAACATCAGGGCTGCAACCAGGACCTCCAATGAATCCATAAGAAGGACAGCATCATCAACAAATACAAGGTCAGTGACTTTGATGTTGCCAATAGATGTTCCGCAATGACCTTGATTGACAGCTGACTAATACCCTTCCATGCAGGTGTTGAAAAGTGTTAGGGCAAGGGCACAACCTTGTCTCACTCCTGAATTAGCAGGAAAGAAGCTAGACACACCTCCTCCATATTTTACAGCACTCGGTGTCCCAGAGTATAAGCCAGAAATAAAGTCACTAATTCTTGCAGGAATCCTATAGATCCACAGAAGATTCCAGAGCACTTCACGACGCATTGTGTCAAATCCCTTCTTGAGATCAACATAAGCTGCAAGAAACCCCTCTTGAAACTCATGTTGGCACTTCACAAGAATACAAAGTGCAAGGATCCAATCAGTTGTTGGCTGACCGGGCATGAACCCAGACTGTTCAAGCCTCTGAAACTTTAGCAGCTGTGAACGAATCCATAGCAATAGATGGACAAGCACCTTACCTGTCACACTGAGCAGTGTAATGCCATGGTAGTTGTTGCAGTCCTGCTGGTCCCCTTTCCCCTTCCAGATAAGAATGACCAGACCCTTTTTCCAGTCAGAGGGAATGGTACCAGACTGCCAGACAGCAGACAGTAACACATGCAACCTGCAGATCATGGCCTAATTTCCAGCTTTCAGTAACTCCACACTGATATTGCAGATCCCAACTGCCTTTCCACCCTTCAATTTGCTCACAGCCTCTTTGACTTCCATCAGAGAAGGTGACAATTCATCTATTGGTGGATCAGGAACTGCCACCTAAACACCATCAAAAGGAATCTCTTCGCTTTGAGGGTCACCCATAAGCAACAAAGTATTCAGCAAAGGGGCTGCCCCTGTACACCTGACACTAGCTCACCATTAGCTGTTCAGATTGTGCTCCTCTGAGTCACATACTTAGAGCAGAGTTTTTTCAGAGCTCAGTAAATAGGCATGAGGTCATTTGCATTAAAATGTCCCTCAACATCCTCAGCGATTCCCTTGATGTGCTTCTCCTTATCCATTCTCATGAGAGCTCTAGTCCACCCTTTATGAATCCTGTTTTGGTCCAGGTCCCGAGCCATTATGGCAGCATGGCCTAACTCTATACTCTCCAGTGTTTCCTGCAATAGGACACCACTTCTCAACCCTGGGTATTCTCCAATGCATTACCTGGCAGCTTTCAGAGTTTTATGTTTAAAAGTGTTCCACAGTTCTTCAGGGTCCTCAAGAGAGTTAAGTGTTTCAAAATTATTAGAGATTGTTATTGCATACTTCTGGCCACATGCATCATTCCTAAGTTTCTTCATATGAAACCCAGGTGGGTTACATTTCAGGATTCTCCTGGATTTGATGCACAGTCTCAGTGTTGCAACCACAAGTCTGTGATCTGTCCCAAAGAATTCAACACTTCAGTAAATCCTGTAGTTCTGTATGATCTTCCAATGAGTGCTAACAAGTATGTAATTAATCTCCTTAGCTATACTATGTCCATCTGTGTAGCTATTGTCTCTGGAGCCAAGAACCACCAATCCTCAGCTTTCTGGACTTTGCAAGGTTCAGAAGGAGAGAACTGTTGATGTTCCTGGTTCCAGAACCATGGAGGTCAATACATACTTCATAGCCACATCTGTTGGTGCCAGTTAATGTATTGAAGCTGCCCAAAACAATAATTGTGTTTCGTGGCAGGTACTGGTCAACTATAGATTCAAGCTTGGTATAGAATATATCCTTTTCTTCAAGGTTATATCCCTCAATAAAAGCCTATACTGCAAGAGGTGTGCTTTGGTCTCACCAGCATCATATGCTCATCAACCAGAGTAACCTTTACAATGGTGTGCTGTAGTTGGCTTGATATGCCTACAGATACTCTTGCGAGGTGGGCCCCATTGGTTCAACCCGACCAGAAGTAGGTGAAACCCTCTTTACTGATCTCACTGTTGTCTGGTCTTTTCACCTCCAAGAGAACCAGTATATCCAATCTTAGCTTCCTGAGCTCCGCCGATAAAAAGGGTGGTCGGTTCTCCTGGGAGAAAGAATGTTCCTGGTGCTCACATGGAAAGCCCACAGGAGGCTTATCCCGGGCTTGACTTGACATGTTTGTGCCTCATTTGTAACACCCCACGCAGCAGTTTGGGGGATTTTGACAGGGACAGGTTGCAAGACCATCCCCATCATATGTGTCTAGTATGATTGACATGAACATATACCTGTGATTTACACTCCCACACCTCCACCCACCACCGAACCCAACAAGGGAGAAACCAAGATTTGGGTATACATATTAACCCAATAGTCCCAGGGGTCATGGGAGAGTATATGCACCAACCACCTAGACACTAGGGGATGACAGCCGTAAACTGTGTGGTGCAGTCCCAGGTGGTAGTTGCTTAGCTCAGGGTGTGCCTGACCCACAGATTCAAGTCAATCAGCCCAACTGATTTGCTTTTCCGAGCCAAGAGGGACCTAAATAGAGGACCAAAGAGGCTTGTTGCTAGTCCCAGGGTCGGCACCTTAGTGCAAGAACGGCACTGGGACATCAGAAAAAGGACAGCTGTCTCACCTGACATATGAATATCACGGGAATAATGAAGAAATGGACAAATTTGATATCTACACCCGGGAAGTGAACAAACATGTGCCAAAGATTGCTTATAGTAGTCCTTCGTTATCAATGATGACGTCCATTGCTTCACTATGTAATTCTAGGTCGGTGAGATCGTTGGTGGCTGCGAAGACCAAGTTCCGAGGCGTATCTCCTCCCATAGACATGTCAGGGAATGCCCTTGATGGAAGCCAAGGCTGTTTTTGGAGGCCCTGCATATCTTGTGGCCCGTCTCATATTCCTGGCCTCAGTTCTTCTTGCTTCGAAGATAGCAACTCCCCGATGAGTGGAATGCATTATGCTGAACAATCCTTAGACAGGTCTTCCAGACTCTGGAAGAATGTCGCAAGCTTTGAGATTGGTTTTGATGTAATCTTTGAATTTCCTCTTTTGTCCCCCGGCCGAGCACTGCTCCTTCTCTATTTCGCCACACAGTAAACGTTTGGGGAGACGATCCTCAGGCATACGTAGGGACGTGCCTCACCCAGCGTAGATGCCTACGGAACAGCATGAGTTCTAAACTGGTGGTGTGTGGAACTTTGTGTTTCCAGGAGATGCCAAAGATGTCTTGAAGGAAACGAATGTTAAATGTCTCTAAACGTCTTATATGGTGTCTCGGACCCATAAAGGAGTATGGAGAGAGTTACAGCTGCATAGACACTTTGGTATATATATGGTAAGGACTCTGTTCTGGAACACCCTCTCATTGAGCCTACCGATACTGGATGAAGCCAAGCGAATCCGATTCTGGATTTTGTTCTCTAGGCTGCAGTCAAGAGAGTATACCGCCAAGATATATACATATATATATATATATATATATTTTTTTTTTTTTTTTTTTTTTGGGGGGGGGGTATCACTGATGAGGAAAGATGGTTGTGGATCTTCAACAGGCAAGTTCATGTGGGGAAATGTTTTGTCACTTTATTGCTTGGACTCCACTACAATAAGGCACATTCATTGTGTTGAGCACTTGCTGCATGTTCACATTTGTCTTGGGATAACATACATCGTTAGCATATAGGGGGTCGTAGATGGTGGAAGTATGCGTTCAAGTTTTTGCCATAAGTCTTGAGAACTTAGATAAGCTTCCATCAAAGCGGTACTATATTGTGACCAGGAAATGTTTCCAAGCTCTTTCTGCCGCTAGTCGGCTGGGAGGCGTGAAGCAGAAGAACGATAGAACTGGAAAAAGGAAGACCTGCCGGACGTGCAGCAGCAGACACAGAACAAAAAGACTCGACCGGCCGGGGCCGTACACAAGAAGAAGCTGGCTGGAGGGGAACTTGCACAAGAAAATGAGGACCGGCCGGTCAGGTGCAGAAACAACACAAGAAAAATCGGTCGGTCGAGGCGTTCACAAGAAGACGCCGGCCGGATGAGAATTTGCACAAGAGTTAGAACCGGCCGTCAGGAAGCAGGAAAATGATAAAAGAAAGACCGGCTGGCCGGGAGCGACGTTAAAGAAGACTCGGTTGGCCGGGGACGTGCACAAGAAGACCCCTGCCGGCCGGGAATGGCAGAAGGAAAAGAAGAAGCAGCGGGCCGGGAATGACAGAAGGAAAATAAGCAGCCGGCCAGGAGAGTGCACAAAAATACGCTGGTCATTTGGGAACGTGCACACGAAAAGGACCAGCCGACTGGCGGGACACATACGGAAAGGGCCGGCCGGTCGGTCGGAGTCAATCCGCTTGTACAAGAAAAGGTCCGACATGGAGGACGCGCGCACTCATGTGTTTGTATTTACCTAGTTGTAGAAAACTGGGTTGGAGTTGTGTTTATGATATCCCGTCTCTTCCTCCATCCATCAAACTTTTTTTTCTCATAAATTTGTTTATTTTGTTGACTTGGATTATATTTTTATCTAACTTGTTACATAAGTCTACACTTCCATGTGGTTTATTATCGGCCAATTGGGTAGACACACGGGTGAGGGGAGCAACGCTATTAAGGGTCACAGTAGAGGCCAAACATTGCTGGTTTTAACTTTGGGAGAGTCAGGGAGGAAAATTTTAATTTTTCGTCTTTGAAGTCGATCATGACAGAAAACAAAATATCAAAACTAGTATCAGTTTGTTTACATTACAAATTGTTGTCTTATTTCTTTGTATTTACATCACAAAATTACAAATTTTGAAGGTTCCCAACCTAGAAGAGGAATTCCATTGAAGAATTTGATAAATGTAGTACTGGGAATGAATTAGACAAAGAAGATAGGTTTCAAGTTAATTGAGTTTAAAAGATTTAAAGATTTAATTTCCTCTCGTGAGGCTTGATTACATGATCTAGAGCGAAAACTTGAGCAAAAAAAGGAAACAAAACTGACTCAAAAAAGAGACTTCATAGTAGCATATACCCTCAACACATGCACTACCTATTACTGAACACAATTCTTTTCCTATAGAAAATTATTAAAGAAGCAATTAATTCTTATTGGATATTTCAATTGCAGGGAGGTCAACTGGGAGAAGTGTGAAGCAAGTGGGAATGCAGATTCCTAGAGAAATACCCTGTTAAGTATAACAATGAAGAATACATTGGGTAAAGGAAGTGACCCAGGTAATAGGAATTGGCATTCCCACGAAATTAGATCTGCTACCAAACAAAGAACCAAATATCATGAATTCCTTCAACTATCTATGCCCCATAGGAAAAATGACCATGTATCAATTGAATTCCAGCTGGTGGATGAAGAAGTAGAGCCAAGGAATGAAACACATAGGCAAGGAAGACTCAAATTTGGGAATGCATTTTACTTAAGCTTGAAAAATTCTTTGAAGAAGAAAACTGGGAGAAATTCATGAATACCACGGGAATAATGAAATGGGATTTTTTTTCTTGACATTTATAACCTGGGAATGAACTAGTGGAAGGAAGATGCAGAAACAGGTCTAGTTTAACAAAAGGTGTAGACTGAAAAAAAAAAAAATCAGGAACATGGCTTGAGAAAAATGGAAGAAGACAAGAAGTAATGGATCTTACAGCCAAGCTAGAAATAGCTATACAAGAATAAACAGGGAGGAAGAAAGTAAATTTAAAAGGGGTCTAATAGATAAATGCAAAGAATGTTCGAAACTTTATTTAAAGGTTTATAAATGGTAAATTGAGACATAGGAAATTAATTACTAAGTTAAAAGAGGGTGGCAAGATCTTTGGAAAGGCCTTAGCTTAGGAGAAAATAACGAATGAAAATTTCCAGTCTTCGCGAAATGTTTTTTAGGGAACGCGAGAAGGAAAAACAGGTTTAGAGGATATAAATGTAAGTGAGGGAAGTGCTTAATCTGGGATCATTGGAAGTAACAAAAACTTCAGAGGCTGACGGACCTCAAAATGTATACTTAAAGAATATAGGGAACAACTAGCGGACCAGATCCACAGTTGTTTAAAGAAAGCATAGTGCCGCTTAATTAGGAAAGTGTAAATGTGGTACCAATTTACAAATGTGAAATTAAGGAGACACCACTAAATTATAGGCAATTATCATTGACCAGCACAATAGTTAGATTATGTGAAAGTATTATGAAAGATCGATGGACCAAATATCTTGAAGAGATGAACATTCTGAGACAGTCAGTTTAACTTCAGATCTGAAAGGTCGTGTGCTTCGAACCTTTTAAGCTTTTACTCGAGAGCGATTGATGCGCTGAAAGAGAGGGGGATGCTTTGACTGTGTAGCTCGACCTACGGGGTGCTTTTAGTAAATACCTCACAGTCGACTCATATAGAAAATGGAACATATTGAAGGATTAAGAAGTAAACTACCCAAATGAATTATAGGTTTTTTGAGGGGAAAATACACGAGGACAATAGTAAAAGAGAAGATGTTAAAATGGAGAGCAATAACGAGCTTATTTCCACAATGTTCAGTGCCTGCACCGATAATGTTTCTTGTCTATGACAAAACACAATTGAAGGTACAACAACCTATTGTATGCCAACATGTTTACAGATAACGCAAAAATCAAGAAAAGAGTGAAAAACGAGGAGAACTGTAGGCTATTGTAAAAGAAAAATCTAGATACTATTTTTGCATGGAGCCAAGAATGAGAAATTAATCTAATTACCAAAAATATATAAAGTACTGAAAAGGGCAACAACGGCAAAAGAGCATCCTTAAAGTATTCCTAAGGAAGTGAACCCATTACAAAAATAAAAGAGGAGAAAGACTTGGGAGTGTTCATAAAAGGCAACCTGTCACCTAACATATATGTCAGCATGATTGTGGGAGAGACGTGCAGACTTCTGCGGAAGATTAAAGTGGTTTTTTACTATATGTATGAAGAGATGATGAAATAATAATAATAATAATCGAAACCCTGATCCAAGGCTGGAATATGCATCAGAAGGATGGTTCCCACACAGAGTGAAGGATATAAGCGAGATCAATACGGGCAGATAAACCATATAATGAAAGATTAAAAACACTGGGCCTGCCAACTTTGAAAGGCCGAAGAGAAAGAGGTGATCTCGTGATTAAAGATGTGAGAGCTTCAAGAGGTCATGGGAACAAATTAAGAAAGACCATATGTCTTTAGGATGTGAAGAAATACAATTTTCCATATAGATGCATATTTACTTGGAATAGCTTAGAAGGTGATATAGCCCAAGATATAGCAATATATGGAACTGTATACATAAATGTGAGGCTAGGTGGCGCGGTTGGTAGAGTCCTAAACTGTCACTACGGCGGTCCGGGTTCGAATCCTGCCCAGCGCTGAAAATAATTTCAGTATCGCTGCGCTTCGAGTCGTTACTCCAACTCTCGTTGGTGGGGGTGCGTGTTACCCATAGATCTGTTACGAGCTCTGAGCTCTCTTCCAGGAGGGAAATAGCTGTCGATCACGAGTCCAACACGTGATCAAGGTGAACCAAGGTATGAGAAATTGGAGAGTAGACGGGACCCAACGAGCGTTGCTCCTTTCATGTATACTATAATTATGTAAAATTAGGTGAATACTTCCTAACATTGATTTATAGATGATTTCAGCGTCGTCCCAGTTTATGCGATGGTTTTTATTTGCAACATGCTGAAATACGGCCAATGAAAACCATCGCATAAATTGGGATGACTCTGAAATAATTTATAAATCAAAATGAAGTTTTAGGAGAAAAACCATAGAATCTTCTCTAATAAGATATTTTCCCAATTATAGTATCTTCAATGGCCAATGGTCACCAGACTGCATAACTACCTTAGCTGTTAAAAGATTGCTACCCTCTACACTAACGGCGAACAGAATCCACTTAAGTCCACGTAGCGCCGGACACGTGACCCGAGTCCCCGTCCTACTTGTTCACTTCACTACTTCTGTATATATACATGCATGCTTCTCTCCACTCTGTAACACATCTGCTGAAGAGGATCACAGATAGTGATCGAAATATACGGATCTCTTTACTTTCGCCTATTCTTCTCCGAAAGTGGGTCATTAGTATAATTTTACCAATGTGCTACGACATTACTTTGTGTATGTATATGTTAATACAGTAGTAGTCGATAAGAAGACTTCCTTAAATCTAAAACTAATAAATATGCGCTGAGTGGCCCTATGGCTCCGGCGCTTGGCTAAAGGCCATAAATCTTATAAATAAATCAATCAATTCAGTCTTGGACGGGTCAGGGTTCCAATGAGTATTTTCAATATCTCTTCATCCATATGGTGAAATCCATTTTGATATTTTGCAGCAGTTCATACATCTCTCCAACGTTCCTATTGAATTGTCTATCAGGTGACAGGTTGTCTTTTATGAACACTCCCAAATCTTTCTCCTCTTTTGCTTTTGTTATGGATTATGTTCCCAAGGAATGATTAAGGATAGTCTTTTGCCACTGTTGCCTATTTCCAGTACTTTCCATTTTTTTTTCATTGGAATTACTTTCCCATTCTTGATTCCATGCAGAAAGTGTGTGTGTGTGTGTGTGTGTGTGTGTGTGTGTGTGTGTGTGTGTGTGTGTGTGTGTGTGTATGTGTGTGTATGTCATTCACCATGGTCTTGGATCACGTGTTGGACTCGTGATCGACAGATATTCCCTCTCGGAAGAGACTTCAGAGCTCATATATGACCGATCTACGGGTAATGCTGTGACCTTTCACGCACACACACACACACACACACACCCAACTCCCCGCCCACGAGAGTTGGAGTAATGACTCGCAGAGCAATGATACTGAAATTATTTCAGCCCTGGGCGAGTTTCGAACTCGGACCCCCGTAGTGGCGGCCGGGAACTCTACCACTGTGCCATCGAGCCGTGTGTGTATGTGTATTTACCTAGTTGTATTTACCTAGTTGTATTTAACGGGAAGGGGAGCTATGCTCGTAGTGTCCCGTCTTCATACCTCATTTTATCTAAACTTTTTAAATTCATGTATTGTTTTTGCACACGCCACTTTCTCATCTAACTTGTTCCAACTGTCTATTACTCTGTGAGGAAAGCTGTTCTTTTTCAGATCTCTTCTATAGCTGTCTTTCTTGATTTTCTTTCCGTGTCCTCTTGTATTTCTATCATCCCATTTTATTAGATCCTCTCTATCAATAATTTCTATGCCTTTCATGATTCTGCAAATAGCTATCAAATCTCCTCTCTCTCTTCTTTGCTCTAGTGTCTGTAGCTCAAGTTTTGCTAGTCTCTCTTCATATGATAGTTTTGAGAGTGTTGGTGCCAATTTTGTAATTGCTCTTTCTATTCTTTCAAGTTTTGTTATACATTTTTTTGTACTTGGTGACCACATCGTTGCTGCATATTCCAATCTTGGTCTTATCAGAGTGATTAGTATTTTCTTCACCATTTCTTCATCCAGGTATGTAAATGCCACTTTGATTGTTCTTATTAAATTATAAGTTTCTCCAAAAATCTTACTTATATGTTTCTCAGGTGACATATTATTCATAACAATGACTCCCAGGTCCTTCTCATTTTCAACTTTTTTTTTTATTCCTTCTTCTCCCAATTTATATGATCCTGTTATTCTGTTTTTGCTTTTTCTAAATTACATTATACTACACTTTTTAGTGTTGAACTCCATCTCCCACTTCCTACTCCATTCCCGTACTTTATTGAGATCACTCTGTAGTGACTCACAATCTTCTTCCGTGTTCACTTTTTTTTTTAATAGTTTTGCATCATCTTCCAAGAAGCTCATATAACTTTCAATTTCTTCATCCATATCATTAATATATATATAGCAAACATTATTGGGGCCAGAACTGTTCCTTGCGGAACACCACTTATTACTTCATCCCAATTTGAGTGTTTGTCTCTTATCACTACTCTCATTTTTCTTTCTTGCAAAAAGTCCTCCATCCATTTAAGCAGTTTGCCCTGCATTCCTCCTTCAGTTTCTAATTTCTTAAGCAACTTCTTATGTGGTACGTTGTCAAAAGCTTTTTTTAGGTCTAGAAATGCACAATCAGCCCATCCATCTCTTTCTTGCATTATATCTATTAGCCTTGAATAGAAACATATTAAATTGTTGACGCATGATCGTCCTTGTCTGAATGCAAATTGCCTTGGATTTAGCACGTTGTTTTTTCTAAATATTTTACCCATCTACTTTTGACAAATCTTTCACAAATTTTTGCTATTGTACATGTTAGAGAGACTGGTCTATAGTTGGTAGGGTCTTCTTTATTTCCCCCTTTATATATAGGTACTATATTTGCTTTTTTCCAATCTTCTGGAACTTTTCCTTCTTTCAAGGAACTGTTTATTATGCTGTGTATTTTGTCTGCCAGTTCATTCCTGCATTCTTTCAAAATCCAGTTTGCTATTTCATCTGGTCCATGCGATTTTCTCACATCAAGATTACTCAAGTGTTTCGTTATTTCATTCTTTGTTACTTCTATTTCTTTCATAGGGGGACTTTCTCTTTCCATTCGATCTCCCCAGGTTGTATGTTCTCCCTTGTAAACACTGATTTAAAATATTTGTTCATAATTTCTGCCATTTCTATTTCCTCTGTGTATTCAACTCCTCCTTGTCTTAATTTCTCTAAATCTTGTTTGTTTTTCAGTTTGTTGTTTACAAATCTGTAAAATAGTTTTGGTTGATCTTTACATTTTTCTATGACATATTTTTCATATTTTCTCTTTTCCTCTCTGCACACTTGTACATGTTCATTTCTATAACAACTATATATTTTCAATTTTTCAGGTCTTTTGTCTTTCTTCCAAGCTTTATCTCTTTTGTCTTTTAACTCCCTACAACTTTTGTTGTACCAGCACTTTACATATTCTTTTTCTTGTTTTTGTCTTGGGACATACTTTTCCACTCCTTTTTTATAAAGTTTTGTCAAAATATTCCATTTCTCTTCCACTGTTGTTTCTTCTTTGTATATTCTTTCCCATTTTTCTTTTTGAAAGAATTCTCTTATTTGATCAAAGTTTGTTTTTTTCATACATCATTCTTCCTTTTCTATATATTTCATTTCTTTTCGTGTATTTCTCCTCATTTAGTTCTAGTTCTATCAATATGTGGTCACTTTTACTTATTGGTGTTTTATATTCAATCTTTTCCACAATTTTAGGTTCAGATGCAATTATTAGGTCTAGTCTCGATGGTTCTTCTTCATTTCTATACCTAGTGTTCTCTTGTATCCATTGTGCCATTGTATGGTTAATAATCATCTCGAGTAGAACATTTCCCCATGAGTCGTCTCCACCCTTTACTGTCATCTCTTCCCAGCAGACTTTGCAATTAAAGTCGCCGATTATAACTATTCTTCCTCCATCTTCCATTATCTTATTTAATGTTATCCTTGTGTCTTTTAACATACTTTTATGTTCACTCTCTTCCCACGAGGCTGTTTTTGGAGTCACGTAGTTTATTACAAACTTTCTGCTCTTCTTATCTTTGTCTTCCACTTCGATCATAATCATCTCTACTGTATTCTTTCCATATGTGACACACCTCACGTTTATATCCTTCTTAGTCAGGAACGTTACTCCACCCCCTTGTTTTGTCTCTCTGTTTCTAATCCAATAATTATATGCATAATGTCCTACACTGTTGGGTGGTAGTGGACCTTTTAATTTTGTTTCTATAATTCCCATTATGTCCGGTTCTTTTTCCTTCAAATAATCATTCAGTTCGTTCAATCCTGTTATTAATCCATATTTATCTATATTTGTGTAAGACACTTTTAATTTTCTGTTACTGCCATCGTATTTTCTGTTTCCCTTTTGTTTTTCTCTAGTATGTCGTATTTCCTTACTTTTATTTTCACTACTCTCCATTGGAATTTCTCTTTTTCTGATTCTGTTCTGTTCTCGTTTTTCCTTAGCTTCTTGTCTTTTCATTTTTTCGTCTTCTCTTTCCTCTTTATTCATTTCTCTTTTTATCCATACCTTTTTATATTGTTCACTTGCTGCTAGTTTCCCTGTTTTTGCTAAGATATTCTCTGCCATCGTTTGTGACCTGAATTTAATCTTAATTGGTCTGGTCTTATCTGTACTATATTTTCCGAGTCTACACATCTCCAATTTGTTTCGTGATTTCAGGTTCATCTTCCTGAACTAATTCTAGTAAACTGCTTACTTTTTTCTTTTTCCTCTTTGATTCTTGTGGTTCTATTTAGGTTATACTTTTCTTCCATTCCTGATATAATTATACATTTCTTTTTATCTGCTAAGTCTCTTAGTATATTCTCCTTCTGTCTCATCACTTTAATAATTGAGTCTTCAGTTTGTTCTTTCATTTGCTGTTTTATTATGTCAGTAAATGCAACTTTACTGTTTTCTTGGATTTTTTCCAACCCTGTGCTTCTTTTGCTATGGCCTCTTTATTGTCTTTATTATTCCTCTTTAATTCCTCATTCTCATCCTTTACTTCTTTTAACTGTCTTTTTAATTCTTCTATTTCTTTAGTTAAGTTTTTGTTCACCTTCTCTATTTCTTCCAATTTTTCAACTCTCTTGACAATCTTTGCTATGCTATCGAACCTACTCTCCCAATGTTCGGTCATTTTTTTCAATTTTTTCCTCTAGTCTTGCTAATCGGGGGAGGTTGGTATACCCCCCCCTCATTAAAGCCCTGGAAATTATTATCTTCACCTGCCATTGTGCTGCTCTTATCTATATTTCTAATCTTTACATTTTTGTTAATCCCTTCTCCAAAATCATCCTCAGTCCTCCGCTTGTTTACAAGACGCCTGGCCTCCTGGACCAAGTCCTCCCCTTCCTCATTTCCTTCCATTTCCCTCAGTAATCCCTCCCCTTCTCCTTTTTTCTCACCTTCCCACTACACCACGAGCTTTCCCCTTCCCTGTAAATACAATAAGGTAATTCCTTGACGTTGAGATCCACGTAAATTTCACTTTTTCTTCAGAACTCCAATCTTCGCCGTCCATCCGACGAAAGTGTGTGTGTATGTGTATGTGTGTGTGTGTGTGTGTGTGTGTGTGTGTGTGTGTGTGTGTGTGTGTGTGTGTGTGTGTATGATTCACCATGGTCTTCGATCACGTGTTGGACTCGTGATCGACAGCTATTTCCCTCTCGAAAGAGAGTTCAGAGCTCTATTTTCTGTATTATTAAATTTCTTTCATTTAGTTTCTTTGGATCTCACTAATCGCCGCATGGGTCTAATTTCTGTAGAACTTGTGCATGGGCGATCATAATATCCGATCCTGTTTTCGGCGCGACTGAGCCTTCTTCAGGGAGTGGTACAGGCGTGATCCATGAGTGGTATTTGACCATAGGATAAATACTGACTGGGGGAGATCACTAAATAATAATTGGGAGATGTTCATAAACCACGATTAAATGTTACATCTTCTCTAGCTTCTGGCCTACCCTGTGTTCTCATGCTGGGTAGTGCTAAAAAATCGAGTGCCTGTATATTCAAACTTGGGTTCCTGTCCTTGATGTGAAGGGCTTTGGTTATTTTTAATTTCCTTAGGTCCATGCATATTTCCAGAATTTCCGTGTTCTTTTCCAGCTCTTCGCGAGTAATGTGGTATCCGTGTGCTACAACATGGTTCTTGGGGGCACAAGTTCTACAGAAATTAGATCCTGTAATACGGCGTTTAGTGAGATCTAAAGAATCTATCTGCAAGAAAATTATCAATGCAGAAAATATAATCACCTTCAACAAAATATGTCTATTAAAAGACTTATTACCTGTCTACAATTATTATTATAATTTCAATTTTTCAATTATCATTTATCTGTTCATTTTCAACTTGAAACATTACTCAAATGAAATAAGACGTCATCGTGCATGCAACGGGAAGCGAAAAGAACGAAGAACAATGACCTAAATGACCGATCCGAGTCAGTTGACCGTGGCGAGGCTTTCTTTTTATTCGGGCGGTTTCATCAAAGGCGCATCTTTGTATTCCACTTGTCGTCTGACAATACCTCTCTCCTCTCCACTACTCTCCCCGCTGTTGTCGGCGAGTACAAAGCTGGAGCATTTCTGTTGTGCACTGAATAACCTACCGTTCACTGGTGTTGTACTGCGAGGTTGCATTTTACATTTCATGATCAAGTGGATGAATTAGCGAAGTGGAAGATAAAAGGGTAGGCAATAGTGATATTTTAGCAGATTAAAGTTTAAGGAAATGTAATATTTCAAAATGATTTACAGAACTGTGAAACAGACATTCAAAGTAACAAGGTCAAAATGAGTGATTACTATAACACTACTATGGTATTGATACAATTGAGTAATAATATGAAAATGATAACTGTGGAATACAAAGTTGCAAAGTAGTGCTATGGAATTGTTAGTTGTATGAGACAATGAAGAATTATGTAGAATATTAAAGTATTCCTAATGTGATGACGACATTGTGTAGCAGACTAGGCCGAGGCGAACATTCGTACTTTTGATGATTCACTGATACCATGCATATAATGTTCGTTGTGTATTAGAACGATAAGATATAGATATATGTACATATATATTTAGATCTTTGGTAAGACGACTGATAAGATATTTGAACAGAAATATTTATCACACAAAATATGACAGGAACACGCCGGTTTGAAAAGAGAATAAGAGCAAGTGGAAATTCTGTGAAGTATCTGTCGGTTTCAGACACAGGTATGCATGGATACAACACAGAGAACTACCCTTTTTTCAAGGAATATCCAAGGAGGTATGTGACGGGAGATAAGTGGAAGAAGATATCGCAGAGATACCGAGCAGCTTCACAAGAAGTCATATGTACATGCGCAATACCGTTCTTCACAACACGTCGACCAGGTTTGTCGACAGGTTGTCCCTGTGGTACCCATGAAAATATCTTTTACCAGTGTGTACGTATTTCTTTCAAGGGTTTTCCGTGTGCTGTCTACATATTTTGTGTATCCCATTCGTGTGTACGAGCGTATGCACATGTGTGATTTCGGTGCTTACGCATTTTAAACTAATTGAAGTATACATTGTGTAGTGCTGTGGCGAGTGTAATAAGCAGTCACTAGTATGTGCATATATTTTTTTTCTTTTTCTATAATATCAGCCACTCAAACTTCCGTGAGGAAAGTGGGAGGGGGGTAGGTGAACATTGTATACGTCATTCGAATCTCCACCCTTTCTGGACGTCATCTCTGAACATGGTTATATATTGTCACACTGTCCTATCCTATGTTCATGTGCCAGGCCCATCGTCCAGAAAGGATGACTTTTCGATTGACGAGGGGCACGCCAAACCCCACTCACTTTCATAACTAGTTGAAAGGTTAAATTCTTTCTTCAGGAGGACGAATTGAAGAGCCCATATGCAGCCTGACAATAGAATTTTTACTACTGCCTGCAAGGACATTTGAATTCTTCGTGACTCAAAATGTGTTCCGTGTATGTGCATCTTTAGTATCCTCGACTCCGCATCGACCAAGAACGAGTAGTCAAATATGCTTCAACTTTAAAGGCATTCTAATGAGCCTTGCAACAAGTTGAACAAATTTCGCTGCCACTATGCCGTCAAGGTTGTATATCAAAAGGTAATGTATATTCTGAACGACATAAAATCATGTAGTTAGAAGGAACTGCTAAGTATATATTAGAGGTAAGAAGCAACAAAAGTAGCCTAAAATCTCGACATTGTCGTGTCTCCAGTAAGTGGGTAGACAAGAATACGAATAGGTGTTTAGGATAAGAATTATAAACACTGTTGCCTTTTGTTTTCCTTTATCTATGTTGTGTAAGTTACATAGTGTTTTCGTTTTGAGGTAAGGTGGACAAACCGATCTACTGACATCGTTCAAGAAGCTGTTCTTCCAACAGATTTCTCGCTCTGCTTCACAACCTCCGACAAAACGTCTGGGTGATATGATCACCTCTCATATGATTAGGATTTGATAGTGATTAGCCCAAATTACATCGCGCAGTACTAACAACCAATGGGACAGAACATCGTGGTACGACATACCTTCGAAATAATCTACACTTACGCAAGTCACCAAAATTTTTTTTGAGTCATTAACTCGCTGATAAGATGCAAGATATTTCCTTAGGCCCAAAAGCTATGTGAAGAAATATCTTTCCCACGCAGGTGGTGACGATATGGATAGGCTGATAATGGTAATAGTAATGAATGTGGGAATAATGCTGCCAGTCGAGGTGGCTCGAAAGGGCTTGCTAGTGACAGTAGACCACTTTCCTCAAATTACTCTTATCTCGAACTTTGTTTTCTATTCACCATTTTTAAAATCACTGTTTTCTTTCTACTCTTTTTACAGTACTGCCACTGTATCGAGTGTTATACTCCTTCAAGTAATATATTAGCTTATGTATACATACATATATAAATATGTATATATATATATATATGTATATATATATATATATATATATATATATATATATATATGTATATATAACTGAAGGTGGAGGAAGCAGACCAGGAGTAATGGGAGAATTTCACGCTTTAACGTTTCGACCAGCAGGGTCTTGATCACAAAGCTAACAACTCAAACATAACGGGATTTTATACATAGACGGGTCATCTCATGGGACGCTTCGGAGAGCTTATTATTTTATTTGCTTATTCTTTTATTATTAATAAGCTTGTGGCTTTTGCTAGACATATAAATCCTTCTCTATGGTTAATGTTGTTACTAGAGTTGATGTATGCTGCCTCAATTGTCTTCCTTAGTTTCTTTAATGATCCTTTATTCAATATGGTTGCATTGTTCCAGTTTGGAAGGTGACCATGCTTATCCACATGCATTACTATGGAGTTAGATGATCTATGGGCTTTTACCCCATTTTTATGTTCAATTATCCGTTTATTAAGTCCGCGACCAGATTCACCAAAATATGAAGAGACAGGTTTTATATTGTTTATAAAATCCCGTGTGTGTGTGTGTGTGTGTGTGTGTGTGTGTGTGTGTGTGTGTGTGTGTGTGTGTGTGTGTGTGTGTGTGTGTGTGTGTGTGTGCGCGCGCACGCGCTCGTGTATGCGTATGTATGTGTGTGCGTGTGTGTGTGCGCGCGCGCGTTTGATCTAGTCATTTTGCCGTAATGTTACAAATGCGGCCAAAATCAATTCCTTGCCCCCGGACGGAATAGTAAGCTCTTCGATAGAGACATACACAAGCGCGCGCGCACACAAACAAAAATATATCCTGCTGAGCGGAACAGTTGTCGAAAGTGTCGACGAGCTTCAGTATACATGGCACGTTAAAATATTAGGAGACGTAAGAGAAGATATACTTCATTAATCCGAAGAAATGATCATTAACGTTGGTTAGATTGATGTAACGGGCACAACTTTTGATGTATTGGAGCCTTAAATGAAAGTCACATTTTGCGTCACTGTGATTTTGACTCTTGACCTACATCAAGGGTTCGTCCTTGGTATTATTTTTATAGGGTACCATTGTGTGGTTATGATCAAAGCAAGTTAAGAGGCCAAATCGTGCGTGGCAACGTTGCAGACAGGCGAACGTATTATGGAACAAAGTACTTTCAACAACTAATAAAGACATCTTGAACTATTCCTGTGTAGAGAATCCATTACAAAGACAACGGAGAAAGGTTTGGGAGTGTTGATAAAAGATAATCTGTCACCTGACAGGCATATCAGTGAGATTGCGGGAGAGAAGTAGGGATTGCTGCAGAATATGAGTGGTTTTTGTTTTTTACTCTATGTATTAGATTATACAAAAGCTCAACGAAACACTACTCCATCCAAGACTTTTATTGTATGTTATTGTTTTTGTATCACGTGACCTTTTTGTGTTTTTCATGTTCCCTTTTTGTTGCAGTTTTATTGTAGGTTATTGGTTTTGTATCACTTGTGGTATATTTTTCTGTTTTTTAATACATTAAATGGTACACATTTCGTCATGATTAACGGAGCGAGGACTTCGCCAAGGTCCTCTTCCAGTTACATCCCGGGCCACATAAAACGAGTTCACTGTATATGAACCCATAACCCCTGAAGACGATTCCTGGACGGGAATCGGAACGACGAGCTTGATAAACCCTTCAGATCGAGTCTGGTGCTTTATTCTCTTCACCAATATGGATCCCAGACTCCAAATCTTTTCATGTTTATATATATATATATATATATATATATATATATATATATACATATATATATATATATATATATATATATATATTCTGTTAAAAACGACAGCAAAAGAATTATTGATTAGTTTTTTCCGTGAGCTCTCAAGCTTGCGAAAAGTAGATTTTTGGTAGGGGGAAAGGGAGTAAATCAGATTTCCAAAATTCATAGGAAATCTGATTTACTCCCTTTCCCCCTACCAAAAATCTACTTTTCGCAAGCTTGAGAGCTCACGGAAAAAACTAATCAATAATTCTTTTGCTGTCGTTTTTAACAGAATATGTCTCAGAGAGAATCTCCTGCCACGCTTCACCAATATATATATATATATATATGTATGTATATATGTACATACATACATACATACATACATACATACATACAGATAAGTGTTAGATAAAATGAGCTAAGGAAAGGTCACAAACAAATAATAGAGAATAAGCACGCCCATAGGAGAAGTCAAACGAAAGGATAAAACCCCTCACTAAGGACAAATGCTCATTCACGTCGTGGGGTGGACAATTGGTCTATGCGCTGTGGTGTGGAAGAGTAGATATAACCAACATGAAAATGTGTGATAATGACTTTGGAAGCAGGGAGAACTTGAAGATCTTGAAGCTGTTTATTCATGTCAGGGTATGCAGCACTTCGAGAATCGCAAGTCATCTGTGGTATTTTTCCGTGGCAATAATGGAAGTAGTCTTTGTAATGAAGAGTAAGCCTTCTCGATACCTTTGTTGTCGTCATGCCAATATACAACATATGAGGCATGACTACGCTGAAGGAGAAGGCGTTCGTGGGTGGTGTCATGACCAGGTTACTAAACCTCTTATTTTTTGTAGAAAATTACCAGAATTAACCTATCGCTCTCGTTAGTAGGTTTGACGTTTCTTTTGACGATGTCCTTGATAACGCGTTCTTCGTTCTTTTACGAAGTTGACATCTGGGACTTGTTATATAAATTTATTATGTTGTCTGGTCGGATGATCCGTAAGGCATTATTTCGTTGATTATACCACTTGTTTATAGTATCCATTATCTACTAGCCACGCTGTAACTGTCTGGAACGTATGGTGTCAGAAGAGTGACGAGTCTTTTGGTCAAGGAATGCGCGGGGATGGCAATCGGGCTAAAGATAGGATGTAAAGGGTTGTCTGGCTTATGGGTTTTAACATTAACATACGTGTATCCAAGGTCATAATCTCAACTTCATTGATGTATATATATATACATGTATATATATATATATATATATATATATATATATATATATATATATATATATATATATATATATATATATATATATATATATATATATATATTCATCTTGGTCTTTGGATCACGTGTTGTGTGTGTGTGTGTGTGTGTGTGTGTGTGTGTGTGTGTGTGTGTGTGTGTGTGTGTGTGTGTGTGTGTGTGTGTGTGTGTGTGTATGTGTGTGTGTGTTTATGTTTGTATGTATGCATGTATTGGTAAAAAAGATCATACTGGCGTATGAAAGGTAAAGCATCCTTTCAATAGGGTCGTAAAGAGAGTGCTTAAAATGAAATTGGGTCACGTAAAAGACAAATGAATGGATAAATAGATAAACGAAAATGAAAAATAAAACACACTGACCTAATTTATTGATTACTAAGCTATCCTGTAGCCATTGCTCATCATGTGATTTACTTCTACAGGAATAACCTGTCCAACCTGGGGGCGGAGGTTGTTCTACACCAGTACTGCCGAGGCAAGTATTGCCTTAACCTGAGTCCCTTCGCTCTCAAAATTGAAACATTCCTTCGCCTGGCGCACATTGACTATGTGGTGAGTCACTGGATTTTTATAAACTTCAGAGTTATTCGGAGCTGAAATGATTAGGTGTGTAGTGGTGATTACTTTTTTAAATGTAAACATTGTCTCATTTTATTGTTTGAGTGGAACTAGATGCAACTAGTCCTCTGCTTTCTGTCACCCGTCTCCTTTTTTTCTGAATTAGTTTTAAACTAAAGAATTGGTCGAGGTCTGAGTAGATTCTTAATGCGCGTTTTCTTATTAAGCAAATATTTCCTTTAAGGAACATTTCTATGTCTGATGAGTTTTAACCACTCGAAGTTTATGCTTACCTCTTAATGCTGATCGAATGAACATATTACCAATTATATGGCAGATATAAATCTTTAATCCCATCCTTACCGAATGTCAATTTTCATATTAATATGGTTGCCGCCAAGTTATTTATTTATTTATTTATTTTTGCTGTTATTCTCGCTTTCTCGTTGGTGAATTGGGCCATCTGGATTAACACCTTAAAGACCGGGTGGAAAATTTCCTTTCACTATGAGTGTCGCCAGGCCATTTTATTTATCTGCGTAACACCCCCTCGATAAGAACTGTACATAATTTCAAACATTCATCATTGGGACGGATGTAGCGTCAAAAAAAGATGATAAATATTTAGACTGGAATAATTAACCCACATATTATAGGGTCTCAGGATTTGTCAGGAACCAGGGGCGCTAATAGTTCTCTCCTGAATTTTGCAAAGTTCAGAAGGTTGAAGGATTGCTTGTTCTTGGTTTCAATTGACTGTATAGCAGTGCTGGAGGTGTGGCAAAGGAGATCGAGCACATATCCGTTACAAGGTCTTACAGAACTGCAGGGTTTACCAGATTATTGAGATCTATAGGGCTGATCATAGACTTGTGGTCATAACCTGGACAAGTACAGACTCTGAAACGGCGGATATGAGAATGGATAAACAGAGGAATGTCGAAAAAAAATGTTGAGGATATTGAGGGTCATTTCAATGTGAATGGTCTAAGGATCTACTTAGTGAACCCTGAAGTAGGTTCGCCCTAAATTTGTGACTCATGTGAGCACTGTCCAAACATCCGATGAACAACTAGTGTCCGTCGTGGAGGGGAGTAAATCTCATTGGTGCGAGTACTTTGAGTAGATGTACGTGATTGACCCTCTGAGCGGTCAGCTTCCCCTACCTGGCATACCGATGGCACTTGGTGATCCACCAATAATTAAAATCCGCCCTCTCTGTGTGGGATTAATGAGACTATAAATTAAAGAGTGGGAAGGCTGCAGGGATCTGCGGAATCATCGCGGAGTTGCTAATTGCTGGCAGTGAGATCATAATCCGAGGGTTGCATACTCTGGTATCATTCCCTCTGGCTGAAAATAGGACTGGTCTTCCCTATTCGGAAGGGAAAAGGTATCGGCAGGACTGCAACAATTACTGCGGTGTCTTATTGTTTATTGTGCTGGGCAAGGTGCTCGCCATCAGTTGCTGGCATGGGAATTTTCACATTTGCTCAAGTTTCACGTCCAGGAGGTCAACAGCTGAACGGATCCTAGTATATCGTGTTATTGTGGAGCACTGACGTAATTTTCAACAGGAGTTATTTGCAGCCTATGTAGATTTCAAGAAGGTATTTGACTCAGTACATCGCATTATTTTCTGGTATCTTCTGCGTGTCCGTGAGATTCATGCAAGGATTACTGAACTGGCGTCTGCCTTATACTCTGGGGCTGAAAATCATTCTTTCTTGTTAATTCAGAAGTGAGGTAGTGGTGCGTCCTCGCACCAACACATTTTATCATGTAGATAGGTTGGGTTTTGGACAGTGTTGTCGATCAGTGCCATTGCGGAGTATCCATAGGCATCATTAAGGTCATCGACCTTGTCTTTGCCCGTGATGCTGTATTTCTCGTTGAGTTATTGGAGGTCCTAGTTGCAGCCCCCATGTCACTGCACAGAGAAGCGAGACCGCTGGAACTCCAGGTCTCCTGGACCAAGGCAAAGGTCCAAGCGTATGAGAGCATACTGTGGGATACAATTTAGTCCGTCCATGTATGTGGCGAAGATATTAATGTGTTAGAAAACTCCACATAGTTTGGTGTATTTTTTTCTGTGGTTTACGGGGCTTGGTACCTTCTCGGACCTCAACTTTTCAGGTGGTCCGGAACAATCCATACATGAAGGCAGTAGACAAGTGTCCACGGTATGCCACTGCAGTGACCATACTCGGAGGAAGCTGATGTATCACATTGTAATGTCCAAGTCATCTCAGGTCCGAGATGAGCAGCGGTCGGGGGCCATTAGTCAGAGTGGATGCCTTTTCTAACCTCTACGCCTTGACCAGGATTCGAACAGACGCCGAAATCACCACGCAGTTACCAGACGCGCGCGTTACCGACCGAGCCACAGCGGGCCCCTAATTTTGGTAGTGTAGCGCATAACAGTGGTGGATCATTTCAGGAAAACCTTCGAAGAATTAGCATTGCCCATGGCGTTATGGATTCGCCTACCCAGAGTATATGGCGTTGTCCATATTTATACTGGAGAACTAAGATCCAAACCTTCACGTTATATACACTTCCTGTCCTCTACGGCTGTAAGACGTGGGCATTGTATACTGATATGAAAAAGCGTCTCGATGCCTTTGGTACCAAGTACATTCAGAGGACAAAAGGTACTGTTGGAATGACTATTTATCAAACTAGACTGCTCCGTCTAGGTCCGTCCATTTCCAGCAAAATTCGTGAACCTCAAGTCCGGTTATATGGACACGTGAACCGCTTCCTAATAAAAGGATGATCTCATCACAAAAAAATAACACTCGGTTGGGGAAGAAAATGGAAGGCCACAGAACTCATAACTGGAACAAACGGACCGATCCTGCCTAAAGCTTTTTGGAATGGGAGAGGTAACCGCATAGGGGGATTACAAAGGATTACAAAGACGGAGCATACCGACAGGAGACCTTTTGGTCCATATCTAGGTCGGATGCGAAAAAAATCAAAATAATAATAATAAATGAATAAATAAAAAAACTATAATAATATAAATAATAAATAAAATACATAAATAAATGCATAGGTATAGTTAAATAATAAACAAACAGATACCTTGAGGATTGGCGTCGGCGCTGGGATAAACCGACGCTTCCCCGGGCTTAGACTCTAAACTGATTGATTGAATAGACAGAGGAGTTTTCTGGATAAAAAAGCAAGCTAAGTATTCCTTAAAAATGGTAGATTAGGTCATAGTTCCAGTAAATTGGGTGATGATAATGACAAAATTATCTTTATTGAAAGGAAGGTGCTAACGAATGTATAGACTACTGTGAAGGACTGATAGAAAGTGCTAATCAATTGAAAAGGTTAATTAGGGTGAAACGCATGAGAGTGTGGTAAAAGAATGAAACATAGCTAAAATAAAGAACCATCAAGCTGCTAAAGTTCATTTAAATTTCAAGGGAATATTGAACACCCAAAGAATTACGGAATGCCATGTAACAACGTTATTTATACAAATTTTGTTTAAACACGATGAAATATAGTAAGAAAAAGACTACATTGCTTGATTTGTGATTGTATATGAAAGAAAAATTACAAGAATTTGGGGGAGATAACACCAACATTTTTGAAGATAGAATAATCTGGGAATTTCCTGCAGCTGCATAGGAAATTTCTCAAGTCACCTTTCATTTCCCCCAAAATATATTTTTTTCCCTTACTCTATGATTTACCTACACCCCCACGAGAATGATGAGGATGAACTTAGAAAAGACTGTACAAAAGGGTAATTGTGCACACGGCATTTTATGGGAGGCAGAAAGGAGGAGCCTAACTGTGCTAAGATTAAGTGTTTAATAAATATTGTGAAGGTTACGAGAAGAAATTAGGGAGTAGGGTGGAGAGCAAAGGTGGAAAGAGAGCTGGCAGATAGGACTGGTCACTGAATACTGGGATGGTTTGGACACACGGAAAGAATAAGTGAAGAACGTGAATAAAAAAAGAGTGTGGAAGGCAGAGGTTCACTCTATCTGGGGTGAAGTTGAAGGGAAGACCGAGAATAGGATGGATAGATGGGGTGAAGAGGACATTGTGTAAAAGGGGAATGTCTGTCGAACAGGGGAGTGATAGGGGAAGAGATAGGAGTGATTGGGGAGTGGTGAATGGATGATAAATTAACGCTGCCCTAAGGGATTTCTTCCTGTCTGCTTTGTGAATACTTGAATGTATTAGGTGTGTGTGTGTGTGGTGGGGGGGGGAGGGGAGGGTCACCATTTATGGAACGGTGGGGGCCGACACCTTCGGCTGTCGGCCCTGTTGTGAAGGAGCTTTGTCTTGCTGCATTGCTTCTGCCTGGGACAGTGGGTCGGGAACTCCCTCATCCACAAGGAGCTAAAATGGGAAGGAAATAGATGTGTGAAGGATGGGTGAATGTGTGGCTGGTCATCCCCTTATAATGGGAAAGGATCTGGTGGTATATTTACATATGTATGTAAATCTGTATGTATATGTATGAATATATGTATGTATGTATATGTGTATGTATGTATATATGTATGTACGTATGTATGTATGTATGTGTGTGTGTACGTAAGAAATATAGTTGCTAGATAAAGTGACATTACACTGGTACTGCATACAACACGTCTATGCTGATTGCAAATATTATACTCGTATCTATTAAATAGACAAGAAAATATTGGTTTTGAACAAGGTTGCCATACCTTTCTGACTAATATTAAGCAAGTTTCATTCATGTTATTTATGAACCAGGAAATCTAATAAGACACCATGGTGTATCCATGAATCTAATATAATTATTCAGATATTGCACAACTTTTGGTAATTTCCATTGTTATTTAGTCTAGTTTCGAAGTTTTTATGAGAATTGTTAGGGAAACGTTAGATTTTGATTGCCGGAAGGATGGTATCGTAGTTTGTGCAGATAATGATGCTTTTATGGGGACATTTAGTACGAGAGAGTGATGAGAAGGAGCGGGAGGAAGGGAGGGACGGGAGATGAAACTAGAAAGACGACAAATGCTCACAAGAGATGCTCACAGGACAAATACTCACAATTACTCACACCCTTAGTTGAAAAAGCGACAAATGCTCACAAATTCATTTTTTACAAATTATTCTTTGTTTTTATTGTGAATAATATACATATAAATCTTAGATAACAACTGTTTGTTCAACAAATCTTTATTTATTTCACAATACTTGCAGCTTTTCACAGTATCACAGTATTATCATATGGATCCACTTGGATTATCAGTCTTTATTCCAGACGGATGCAGTGTCCTACAGCAATGAGGGACTCTTCTAGTGTTCTGCGACCTTCAGTCAAGTCACTGCAAAGAGTCTGAAATCTCTTTTGATTTTTTTGATTTTTTTTTGTGGGCTCTGCGTTGACGTTTCCTTGTTAATTGTTTTCTAGTATGCTGTAACATTTGGATCGATATCAGTGCGTAGTCCTTGCGAAAAGCTTCAACTGATGTCCAGAATGAAGGATAATGATGATCTACTAATGATGAAAATTATGTGTTCCATCCTTCATAGCTATTGTTTCTTCGTGCTTGTCCTTCAAGTGTGGCCTGATAAACGTTCCAGACAGGAATGTCGAAGCGGGGTGGAATGTGCCACACACGTAGAGGAGGTAGTGGAGCATCCTGATGGACTCGTGGTGGCTGGACTTGGCGGAAGGTACCAGTAACGTATGTAGCACCAAAATAGTAAACTAGGTCCTCCAGGCCTTCGGGTATTCTGTTCTTGAGGTACTGCATGCCTTCCTGGACCTGGTCTGGGTGGTGTAATGGCCAAGCCATCTAGCATTCCGCAGAAGTGCTTTACATCCTCATCTGTGCGGTACAGCTCGGTCTTGCTCAAGTTTTGAAGTTTTCTCCAGGTACTTTGGGTGAGGTGGTAGAAGCATCCTTGGGTGGTGGTGACATGAGGTCCTAACACTGATACTGACTGAATGGCTGCCAGCTCAATGTCGATTACTACGACCCCGGGGTCAGGAAAGATGGACATTTCTTCCATTTTGTTGACCACAACCCGCAACAGTTCTTGGTAAACCTAAGCACTCTTTCCAGGGAGGAAGGTATAAACGCAGGAGACTGTAGTATCCCCAAGAGGAGCTCGTATGACGTATAGTTGTTCAAAGATTCTTGGACTGATGGAGTAATTTCCACCCATGTGCCTGGTGTCAGCTTGTGCAAGATGTCGCAGTTGCCACACTGCGTTGCCGTTCTTCTAGACCTGAGTCATGGATGAGGAAGGGCCTTGGAGTCGCTCCACCAGTTTGTGTCCGGTACTCTGTGATTACTAGATCCCGAAGTGATGCAAGGTCCCTTGGAAGGCATCCAAACCGTTGTCGTTGAAAATCTCTCTTAAAATTTTGGAGATTACCAATGTTGGCACGGATCTCCCCGGTTGCTTGTAGCAGAGGTTGAGTCAGAAGTTGGTTTGGACGACTACTTGACTGCTTTGCTTGTGTCTTCATTGTAGTTCTTAGCTTGCCAGCTGCATGGTTGTGATTGATGTACGATCTTGGATTTACATAGTTGTCATCAGTGTTAAGACTTCCTTTGCAGCAAGCTGATCTCTGCTGTGTGCATTGCCATCTGATCCAGTTCTTGTAGCTCCTCTTCTTGACATACATACATGTAGCCATCCAGGCAGAGCTTGTAACCACCTCTGTTTCACTTGATGATCTCCACGGTCAGAATTTTCTGAATGAAATCCTTATATATAGCCTTTTTTTTATTACCAGATAGAGGAACTGGGCAAGGTACTCAACACATACCTTATAGTGAACTGCTCAAATAACTGTTCCATTGCAAATAATAACAGGAATAGATATATGAAATATATCTAAAAACGTAATAGTGTGAGCATTTGTCTCTTTTTCAACTAAAGGTGTGAACATTTGTCTTGTGAGTATTTGTCCTAGGAGCATATGTCTTGTGAGCATTTGTCTTGTGAGTATTTGTCATGGAATCTTGAAAGTGTCTTTGTATCCTTGACAGGTTGAAGTTCACAGTGCACTTGATCGCAAAGAGAAGTGCCCATGGATCTGCTTGGGCAACGAAGAAATTTCTGACTCAGAAAAGACAATTGAAAGACTGAAGAAACACTTCAAAGTCCAAACGGATGAAAAGATCAACGAAAGGAGAAAGAACCACCTGGAGGTTGCCCGGATAATGGCTGAGGACCACATGTCATGGTTAGAAAATTGCTACCTTTATGCACCTAAGAAGTATCATACCAGTAAACATCATCATAATATAAGATTTATATAATCATTAAGTATTGTGTAACTAATATTACCTTATTCATTCAATGACATATATTACTTATATATTTTTAATGGGCAAGCTACGATACTTGGTTTTCACATTTGTTTCCACAGTTCGATCCGATAAAAGTTATTTCAGTGTTTTATTATCTTCGTCTTTGATATGATAATTTGAGATTTCCCTCCTGTCATGAATACATACTCATCAAGCGCACCAGCGGCTTTTTTCCTTGCACTGATTTATGCTCCATATCATGGTATATATGTTACGAAACCTACTGCAAATACCTGTACATTTTGCCTTCTCCAATTTTTATAAAACACACACACACACACACACACACACACACACACACACACACACACACACACACACACACACACACACACACACACACACACACACACACACGATAACAGCTGACATTTTGAAAAATATTAATCTGGAGATTTGTCATTTTTTCAATCTTTTCCGGATTACAGGTGCATCATGATGTGGCGTTACTGTTACGACAACAGCAAGACCTTGATGAAGTCACAAAACTTCCCCACAGCTCTTTCCAAAAGTTTCCCCGCCTATATGGCTCGAGTTACCAGGAAAAGAGCAAAGTACCATGGGATAGGGCGATACACGGAAGAGGAAATTTTCCAGCTTTGCAAGAAGGACCTAATTTTGTTATCAAACTTGTTAGGCAAGTATCCGTCAGCAATTTTAATTGATATGTTATCTAGGTTTACGGGTTTGTGTTTGCTGTCAAATGAGGTACAATTATTCCTCTGTTTTCACTCACATGGCATCATAGGTAAGATTCATAATCGGGTCAAAGATTGACTAACAGAGAAAACAACGGGTTGTAATCAACATAAATCCGTTCAACTGGTGGTATGTAGTGAGCGGTGTTCCCCAGGGATCTATGTTCGATCCAGTTCTCTATTTTGTTTATGTAAATTATATGGATAGTGGTCTGGTATGCAAAATATACAAATTTGCGGACGGCACAAAAATTGCCATTAAAATCAGTAATATAGCGGATAGGGATCAGCTACAGTCTTAGATCGCTTAGTTGAGTGGAGCACTAAATGGCAAATGAAATTTAACGTTGATATATATAAAGTTTTGCATATAGGCAAAAAAGACAACTGTAATTATTTTTCCTAGGTGTCATAATATCTATAGGTCTAAAACCGACCCTCCAGAGTACAAAAGCTGAAAAAATTGTCCAACAAATTGTAGGGTTTATTGTAAGAACATTTGAACATAAGACTGAAAAAGTAATAATTACTCTATATCATTCTCTTGTAAGGCTTCATCTCGAACATCACCATAAAAGACACAGGTAAATTAGAAAGGGTACAACGAAGAATCGCTAAAATGATCCTTCGTTTAGGAATTAAACCCTATGGAGAACGTCTGAGTGAACTTAAAGAGTAACAGTTTTATAAATAAAAGGTGTCTAATTGTACTGGAATACACACACACACACACACACACACACACACACACACACACACACACACACACACACACACACACACACACACACACACACACACACACACACACACATATATATATATATATATATATATGTATATATATATATATATATATATACATACGTGTGTATGTATATACATATACTGTATATATATATATATATATACATATATATATATATATATATGTGTGTGTGTGTGTGTGTGTGTGTGTGTGTGTGTGTGTGTGTGTGTGTGTGTGTGTGTGTGTGTGTGTGTGGATGTGTGGGTGTGTGTGTGTGTGGGTGTGTGTGTGGGTGTATCATTGCAACTTGAATTTACTGATACTATCCCCAAAGTATTGTCTGCTTCAGCCATTCTCCTAAAACCTACACGTGGCCCCATCTACTCCACAGTGACGTCATGAATTGTCCCAATTCTTTATACATTGTCATTATGTTTGATGAATGGTGATCGCGTGAAGTGCCGGAGGATATTCAATATAGTTTTTAGGAATTACAAAGGATTACAAAGGCGGAGCATTCCGACAGGAGACCTTTTGGTCCATATCTAGGTCGGATGCGAAAAAAATCATAATTTTAATAAATCAATGAATAAAAACTATGATAGTGTAAATAACAAATAAAATACATAAATAAGTGCATAGATATAGTTAGATAATAAACAAACAGGTAAATAGTAAATAATAATAAATTAACATATAACTAATAATAAATGAGAATCAAACAGACAAATGATAACAAAACAAAACCAAATAATATAAAATAATAATCATTACAGCATCTTGCTTAGGTGTTTATCTAAATGATTCTTAAAGCTTCGAACTGAACTACATTGCACTACCTGTGCAGGAAGTTTATTCCATTCATTAACTACACGGTTGGCGAAGTTGTTTTTACCCACTTCCAAATTGAATCTATTTCCGGACAGTTTGAGGCCATTGTTTCTTGTCTGATTCTCATTCAATGTGAATGAGAAAATGAAGACAGAACTACATAGGAAAATACACGATTGGAATGAAAAGAACAGATGAATAGAGGCGGAGAATAATGATATATCAATAATATATAGACCTCAGAGAGAAAGACAGAAAATGAAAGTTTACGATAACTGCCCAACAGCAATGATATTATTCACGTACAGAACACACGGAGAGCTAAATGATGGGGCTAGATTATCTTACTATAATACTAAATTACCTTTTTAAAGCATATTCAAAACAAATTATAGGAGATATTGTTGTTTTTTTATTTTTATTCTATTAGATTGATCAGATAAATAAGCCCAGAAAACCAAAACCAGGAGAAATGATAAGTAAATATAATCACGCTATCGCACAGGCAGACACAAGCATTTGAACTTTTTAACTTTTTTAAGCAGCAGAAATTAATTTGTTTTCTGAATTCAGAGAAACAGTCGGCCTACTGACTAAATATATCTACATACCAAGAGCTTTCTCCCGCTTATAAGGGAGGTAGCCAAGTCAAAGGCACGTGTCTACTCCCACCCATTCCACTCCCATCCACCACTCACCCCTCCCTCTCCTCTTAGCTCCTCATGGATGACAGGTCATCCCTGTATCTCGCCCACTGCCCTGGGTCAGAAGTAACGTAGCAAGATACAATACATCCACAGCAAGGCCGCTTCACTTAATCGCCCCCCCTACCCCCCACCCCCTGCTCTCCATCGCCTCATTCAGAAAAAGAGAAGACGGGGAGAAATTCCTTCGAGCTGCGTCAAAACATCATTCACACAAAGACACCCCCTACCCACCATTCCCCGCACTTCCCTTCCTTGAATTACAGTACCATACAGCCATTCTTTGTCACCCCTATATTCTGCCTACTCATTTTCTTGCTCAACAGACATTCCCATCTTGCTCAACGTCCCCTTCACTCTATCCATCCATCTCATCTACGGCCGTCCCCTCATTTTCACTCCATCCACCTCCGCACCCACTCCTGCTTTACTAACCCTTCCCCACCCACTCCCCCCATATGTCCAAACCACCCCCACACTCCTTCATCAGCCCCATATGCCATCTCTCCCCATTCTCCTCCCCACCTCCCACTTCATTCAACCTAGCAACCTCTACCACACCTCTCAGACACCCCACCTCAAACCCCTCCTCTCTGCCTCTCCCAGATTGCAAATCTCTACCCCACACAATGCCGTTGGCACAACCATCCCCTCACACAATCTCCTCTTTGAATCCATTCCTAGATGCCTACCTCTGTCTGGGGTATTGGCAGCATGTTATTGCGGGGTATACATTGTGCAGTAGCGCCCCTACGAACCAGAGCTTCACATGGTTTTGTCTGTGTTAGGGGAAATCTCTAATGATTGAAAATATATGTTTCATTATTGTACAACGACTGTTCCATCATTATGCTGTCTCATCCCCTCTTAATACTGTCTTATGCAACTTATTTGAGTGTATATTTCCATTTTCGCCTTTCCCCTGTAGTAGTGGGAAGAAAAAATATACCACACAAGTCTTCCCATTCGGGTCGTAAAGGCGGCTAAAACGGAACGAAGTGTGGTAGGCTACTAGGCATCCTGGTCCCTAAACAGATATATATATGTATACAGTATATATATATCATATATATATACATACTGTATATATATATATATATATATATATATATATATATATGTTGAAGTATGTAAGACAAATGAGTGGAAGGGTGGTGAGTTAAACACAAAGAACAGTTGGAGTTTTATTCACTGACGTTTCGTCCTTACCAGGACATTCTCAAAGTACATACAGTTTCAGAAAATTAACAGCTTATATAATCCATCCTTGTAGAGTGAATCAGGTCGAACCAAACATCCAGTTTACTATCGAACACGAGACGGATAACAGACTAGCTTTCTTGGATACGGTGATTTGGAGGAGAGGTAACAAGATATCTTTCTCTGTCTACAGGAAAAGCACCAATAAAGACGATGTGATTCATTTCTACTCAGCGCATAGCAACAAAATTAAAAACGGAGTGGTTATAGGATTTTTCTTAAGGGCGTACCGTATTTGTAGCGAAGAATTTTTAGAGGATGAAATCAAATATATTTTCAAAGTATTCACTAAACTCAGATACCCGGAAGGACTACTGCACAGATTGAGGAAGAAAGCAACGGCAATAATGAGAAGGAAGAAGGACGACTGGTCCGGAGAAGGCAGGGCGGAGTTTTTGTCCGTCCCCAACTCGAAGTACGCGGAGGAGTTGGGACATATTCTCACAAAAGCGGGTGTGAGCGTTGCTTTCTCCACGGGTAAAAAAAATTAGGAGAAGTTGTCAAGAATAGAAGTAAATCAGAAAAGGATATAGAGAAGGGCGCGATTTACAATATACCATGTGGTGGTTGTCCGTTAGGATATTATGGAGAGACGGGAAGATCAGTGGAGCTACGGACATATGAGCACAAAAATGACGTCAGAGCTCACAGAACCTCCAACTCGCTAGTAGTTCATTTAGACCAATGTGGTCATCTTCCAGATTGGAAAAAGATAGAGGTGCTCCACAAAGGTCTAGAGAAAAAGAAAAGAAAAATAGTGGAGGCAGCCTACATTACTTCCCACCCCTGCATCAACCATAGGGAAGGGTTTATAAAATTAGCAGGAGCGGTAAGTACTCTGATTGTCAAGGAGGTAAAAAGGACAATTGAGAACGAAGGGAGAAGTGACATAGTCGGAGTCGGGTAGAGGACGGATGAGAGTATAGAAGGAGGGGAACACGGCAAGGATGGATTATATAAGCTGTTAATTTTCTGAAACTGTATGTACTTTGAGAATGTCCTGGTAAGGACGAAACGTCAGTGAATAAAACTCCAACTGTTCTTTGTGTTTAACTCACCACCCTTCCACTCATATATATATATATATATACATATATATATATATATATATACATATATATACATATATATATGTATGTATATATATATTCATATATACACATATATATACATATATACATATATATATATATGAATATATATGTATATATTATAATTATCATTATTATTATTATTATTATTATTATTATTATTATTATTATTATTATTATTATTATTATTACTATTATTATTACTATTATTATTATTAATCTTATTACTATTATTATTGTTATTATTATTATTATCATAATTATTAATAATATTAATATTATTATTATTATTATTATTATTATTATTATTATTATTATTATTATTATTATTATTATTTTATTATTATTATTATTACTATTGTTATTATTATCATTACTGTTATTATTATTAACATCATTATTGTTATTGTTATTATCATTATTATCATCATTATTTTTATATTAATATTATTGTTATTGTCGTTATTATTATTATTATTATTATTATCATCGGAATTTAAAGTATATACAGGCAGTAAGTCTTCTAATACACAAATTTGGTTGAAGGTGATGCTGTTTTCTGCATTAATAATTTTCTTGGAGATACTTTCTAAAGATCTCACTAATCGCCTTGTAGCAGGGTCTACATTCTGTAGAACTCGTGCGTAGGTGGACATATTCTCCGATCCGGATTTCGGCTCAACTGAGCCTTCTTCAGGGAGTGTGTCAAATGTCATCAAAGTGCGATATTTGACCACGCGAAATTATTTGACTAGGGGAGATCACATGATAGATTGAAAATTATGCATAAATTATCTCCTCATGCTTCTGGCCTACCCTGTGTTCTCATACTGGGTAGCGCTAATAAATCAAGTGCCTGTATATTCAAGTTGGGGTTTTTATCCTTGATATAAAGGGCCTCGATTATCTTTAACTTTCTCGGGTCCATGCAGGTTTCCAAGATTTTCGTGTTCTGTTCTAATTCTTCTCGTGTGATGTGGTATCCATGTGATGCCAAAGCATGGTTCTTTGGGGCTCCTGTGTATTTGTGTCCAACCAGTCTGGATTCCAGCTTCATAGTCGTCATGCCTATGTACGAGGAAGGAAGGGCTTCGCAGTTCCCTTTTGTACATTTATACTCGTATATGACATGAAACTTTTTCAGCTCATTCCTCTCTTGGCGGGTGTTGTTTTGGAGAAGCAGATCGAAAGTTTCCTTACTTTTATAATAGATGATAAGTTTGATAGAAGTGTTGTCATTCATAGGTTTTAAGTTTCTTTTGACGATGTCTTTGATGGTCTTTTCATCTTCTTTATAAGCTGTAGAAAAGTGTGACTTGTATAAAAGTTTTATTTCTTCTTGGTTTGGAGTATTGTTGAAGTTGGTGTACCATTTGTTTAAGATATATTTTCGGTAACTTTATTAATTTCTTTGTTGTTGAAGCCGTTATTTACTAGTAACTGGGTAGTGCGTTCCAGTTCTTGGTGGACTTTTGACCAGGTATCACAGTGCGTGAGTGCTCGGCGGACATAAGCTCCAATGGTAGATTGCTTATATCGATTGGGGCACTCACTGTTTCCGTTGAGACATTGGCCTCCATTGGAAGGCTTCGTGTAGACATTGGTGGTGAAATTATGTCTACTTTGGGTAACAAAGACATCAAGGAAGGGCATGGAGTTACCCACACTGTGTTCAGTTGTGAATTTTAGAGGAATGAGCTGAAAAAGTCTCATGTCATATACGAGTATAAATGTACAAAAGGGAACTGCGAAGCCCTTCCTTCCTCGTACATAGGCATGACGACTATGAAGCTGGAATCCAGACTGGTTGGACACAAATACACAGGAGCCCCAAAGAACCATGCTTTGGCATCACATGGATACCACATCACACGAGAAGAATTAGAACAGAACACGAAAATCTTGGAAACCTGCATGGACCCGAGAAAGTTAAAGATAATCGAGGCCCTTTATATCAAGGATAAAAACCCCAACTTCAATATACAGGCACTTGATTTATTAGCGCTACCCAGTATGAGAACACAGGGTAGGCCAAAAGTATGAGGAGATAATGTATGCATAATTTTCAATCTATCATGTGATCTCCCCTAGTCAAATAATTTCGCGTGGTCAAATATCGCACTTTGATGACATTTGACACATTCCCCTAGTAACACCTCATCTCAAACACATTGAAACTCCTTCTCTCTTCTCTTAAGTTCCATGTTTCTGCCCCATACAGTGCTGTTGGCACAATCACTCCTTCATACAGTCTCCTCTTAGCATCCATTCCCAAATGTCTATTCCTCATTACACTCTCCAATCCACCAAGTCATTTACTTGCTTCTCTCAATCTACATTCTGCCTCCACCTTCACTCCACCCCTTCTTCCAGTCGCTCTCCCTTAATGCTCACTTCCAGTCTACTGCCACCTTCACCCCTTGTACATCTCATCACCTTACTTTTACCCACATTTATCTTTAGCTTTCTTCTATCACATACTCTCCCAAACTCTGTCACCAACTTCCTCAATCCCTCCTCCGATCCTGCCACAAGCGCAGTGTCGTCAGCAAACAACAGCTGGCTCACCTCCCACTTTTCTCCATTTTCTTTAACCATCTCCAATCCCTGACCCACTACCCTTGCATTTACCTCTCGCACTACCCCATCCATATATAAGTTGAACAGCCAGGGCGACATAACGCATCCTTGACGAAGTCCCACCTTTACCTCGAACCACTCACTCTCTCCATTTCTAATCCTGACACAAGCTCTACTACTCTCATAAAAACTCTTGACAGCTCCTAGAAGCTTTCCTTCTATCCCATATATCTGCATAACCTCCCACAGTGCCTTTCTGTCTACCCTATCGTAAGCCTTTTCCAGATCCATAAAAGCCAAAAAAACATCCTTCCCCTTTCCTATAGCTTTCTCACATATTTGTCTTACCACAAAGATCTGATCTACACAACCTCTACCCGTCCTAAATCCACACTGTTCCTCACCAATTACTCCCTCTGTTCCTCTCCTAATCCTCTCAATCAAGATCCTCCCATAAGCCTTCCCAACTACACTTAACAAGCTAATCCCTCTGAAACTACTACATTCACACTTGTCCCCTTTTCCCTTGTAAAGAGGAACTATACAGGCACTCCTCCAGTCCTCCGGCACTCTACCCACTCTCCAGCAAACATTAAATAACATCACCAACCAGTCCACCATCACTGTACCTCCCTTTTTTTAGATATTGTGCATGGCATCCATCCAGACCAGGTGCCTTACCTGCTTTCATCATCTTAACAACTGCCTTCACTTCATTCTTCCTTATTTCTCCTCCATTTTCCTCACTCATCACGGTCATTTTCTTAGCATTTCCCACTGCAACTATCTTTCCCTCCCTATCCTCCTTCACATTTAGCAACTCCCTAAAATATTCTGCCCATCTTCCCCTTACTGCCTTCTCTTCCATTATCATCTCTCCATCTGCACCTTTTACCTTTTCTTCTCTACTTGATTCGCCTCCTCTTTCTCTCTTAACTTCTTTCCAAAACATCTTTTTATTACTTTCAAAATTTTCTGTCATACTCTTACCCCAGTTCACATCTGCTCTCCTCTTTGCCTCCTTTACCTTTTGCTTTACTTCTCTTTTCTTTTCTTTGTACCTCTCATATGACTCCCTCGTCCTATTTTGTAACCAATCTGTGAAAGCTTGCTTCTTCTCTTCTACAACCTTCTTTGTTTCCTCATCCCACCATTCACTACCCTTCCTTCTATTTCCTCCTGTCCTTCTTGTTCCACACACCATCCTTGCACACTTTATGACTCCCTCCTTGAACCATCCCCATTCCTCCTCCACACCTAGCTCTACTCTATCCTTCACTCCCTCCCACTCCTCCTTCAGCTTCTTCTTGTACTCCTTCTCCTTTTCCTCTTCATTTAAAGAGTTCACTCTAAGCACCTCCCTACCTTTTGTCCCTTTCCTCTTTCTCCATCTATTCTCCACTCTCAACTTACCTTCCACCAAAAAATGATCTGATATTCCCCCACCCTTAGCACATGTACATCCTTAACTCTTCCTATCATAATCCTATTTACCACTACATAATCCATCAACGCTCTATCTACCACCCTTCCATCCACCACCCTCTCCCATGTGTACTTATGCTTGACTTTCTTCCGAAACACTGTATTTGCTATCATCAACTCTCTTTCTAGACACATTTCCACCATCAACTCTCCACTACGATTCTTTCCTGGAACTCCACATTTCCCAACCACTCCATCAATTGGACCATTTCCTACCCTAGCATTAAGGTCTCCCAGTACTATTACATTGACATTTCTCCCTAAATCCTCTATGCACTCATTTAAATCTATCCAAAAAGCCTCCCTTTCTTCTACACTCTTCTCACTTACAAAGACCCACATCTCCTTTCCCAGTTTCACCTTCATCCACATTATCCTTGAGGAAACCTCCTTCCACTCCACTACACGTTTACCTATCTCTTCACTTACTAGAATAGCCACCCCTTCCCTCCCTCGCCCTCTCTTCACTCCTGATAACCTCCCACTTACACTCCCAATCTTACACTCACCCTTCCCTTTCAACTTAGTTTCACTCAAAGCCAACACATCCATCTTTCTTCTCACAAACATACTACCTATCTCTTCCCATTTACTCTCATCTGTACCACATCCACGCACATCAAAAGACCCAAACCTTAGGGTGCTGGTCGGAAAACTCCCAGACCCTCTTATGCCTTTACTTTTTCGTTTAGGAACGTCCCCTGCAGGGCCACAAGGAGAAGGATGCCCAGTCCCAATCCCCGTCCCTTTCTTCTCGCCTCTTACGATCCAAGTGGAAATACTTGGGGGCAGTATTAATAATAACAATAATAATAATAATAATAATAATAATAATAATAATAATAATAATAATAATAATAATAATAATAATAATAATAATAATAATAATAATAATAATAATAATAATAATAATAATAATGATAATAATAACAATAATAATAATGATAATAATAATAACAATAATAGTAATAAAATAATAATCTAATAATAACAATAACAATAATACTAATGATAATAATAATAATGGTAATGATAATGGTAATAATGATAATAATAATAATAATAATAATAATAATGATAATAAAAGTAATAATAATTATATTATTAATAATGATAATAATAATAATAATGATAATAATAATAATAATGATAATAATAATAATGTAATAATGATAATAATAATGATAATAATAATAATAGTAATAATAGTAATAATAATGATAATAGTAATGATAATGATAATAATAATAATAATAATAATAATGATAATAATAATAATAATAATAGTAATAATAATAATAATAATAATAATGATAATAATAATAATAATAATAATAGTAATAATAATGATAATAATAATGAAATAAGGATAATAATGATAGTAATAATAGTAACAATATTAATAATAATAATAATAATAATAATAATAATAATAATAATAATAATAATAATGATAATAATAATAATAATAATAATAATAATAATAATAATAATAATAATAATAATAATAATAATAATAATAATAATAATAATAACGATGATGATAATAATGATAATGATGATGATGATAATGATTAATATTACAATTTCACGTCCTTATAGGAGATGAACCCTTCTTCGGGGGGAAGAATCCTTGCACTGCCGACTGCGCCCTCTTCGGCCAGCTGGCGCAGTTGCGCTGGAACGCACCGGGCTCTCATTATGAGGCTCTTCTTTCTGGTAAATACCTCTGATGTCTGTAGCTTACGCAAAATTCTACTGCATGGGTGGAGTTTTTTCCTATAGAACCCTGAATTTTTACGATATCCCACCCCATCCACTTCAGTTAAACTGTCACATCTTCTCATTAGTATTTCTCTAGAACCCTAAGAATATACAATGTTTCAACTCACTCTATTTGATTCAAAATATTACTTCCAAGGAGTGCTTTCCTATAAAGCCATGAGAATACACAATTGTTCTTATTTCTAATTGAGGGGAAATGTTAATTTGTTTAAGGACTTGAATAATGTAAAAGAGAATTTTACGAATGAAATTGAGCAAATTGTCTTGGGGGATATTTGACTGAAAACAATGAGTTCTCAGATTTTGGATGAAATGTCACTCATCTCGATTAACTCATTTCATTACTATTGACGACCTGCACCATTGTTGTGGCTCTAACCTTGAGATATTATATATATTTAGATACATATATATATATATATATATATATATATATATATATATATATATATATGTGTGTGTGTGTGTGTGTGTGTGTGTGTGTGTGTGTGTGTACGTGTGTGTGTGTGTGCGTGAGTGTGTGTGTGTGTGTGTGTGTGTGTGTAAGGGGGAAAAGCCTTTGTATATGTACAGTATGTATATATATATATATATATATATATATATATATATATATATAAATATATATATAGATATATACACACTCATATAGCTATATATATATATATATATATATATAGATATATATATATATATATATATATGTATACATATGTTTATTTATTTTTATCTTGACAGTAGCCTGCCCCAACCTGCAAGCATACTGTGACCGAATGAAGTCGACTCTGTTCCCAGACTGGAATTCGCTCCTCCACCCGCCCTTACCCTCCGCCTCCGTCAGGACAAGCACTTTATCGTAAGTGAGGCAATCAGAATTCGTAGGCAGGATGTTGAACAAACAGAATTGTGCGTGGGTGAGTTGTGAAATGATGAAGTGGATGCATTAGGGAAGAAAGGGCAGAACTGCTGGGGAAGTAGAGATGCAACGTCCTCAAGGTTAGTACAGTTAGTGAAAAAGATATGTGAGACGGGAGTTAAAGTGATGAAGATTTCTTTCCCCTTGTCTAGCTATTTCGCATTGTGAAAAATGACGCAATGTAAATAAGAAAATAAGAAGATAGTCATATAAACACGCATATAGACTTTCCCACACCGATTGATTTACGCACATGATTGTTGTGGTGCCAAACATCTGCCCTGTAGATTTCAAGATGTAGACACATTTGCTTAGAATTTGATTTAAGATAATTGATTTTTAGTGATTGTCATGGTGGTGGATCCTACATCCATTAGAAGGATGTCATGCAGCTTAAGCACTTAAAGAGTTCAAAACAACTATTATTTGAGTAGTAAAAGAAAAAGAGACGTGGGATATTGTGAGTTTAGAGTTTAAACTTATTCTTGTAAAACTTATTGACTGTAGTTAAAGACACACACACAAGTACGAACACACACATATACGTACACAAACACATGTGGAAAAAATTCCATGTCCTAATGAGATTTCAAATTAGATATTTAGGAGAGCAGAGAACAATTAGCAGACAAAATTCATTACATAATTGTGTGCTCAATGGAAGAAGAATTAGTACCACAGGATTAGAAAAGGTCATAGTACTGGTTCATAAAGAAGGAAGTATAGCGGAGTCACTGAGCTACAGACTAATGTCCCTTACCAGCATAAACGCAATGTTAAATGAGATAACTGTAAAAAGGATTAACATTTTGGCAGATAACCAATTAGATTTTAGAGCTGGAAAATCATGTGTCTCATACATGCCAAGCTTTTACTGAAGAGCAGGTGATGTGTTTTGTTTAGCATTTACAGTATTTTGCATTTTTAGGCATTAAAGTTTAATTTCCATAATTCCATGAAAACGTTGTCGAGATTTTGTAGCATTTTGCAGTAACCATTTTGTGTTCATTTCATGAGCTTTGGACAATCTATAAACATGTTAGCATAGCTTGATATACGTTCCACCATATCATTTCCGTATATCAAGACCATTACGAGTGCCAGGACTTACACTTTTGTGACTAGGATGGTCATCGCTCTCCATCCTGATTTCTTATCCTTCACTACTGTTTCCATGTACAGTGAGTCCTCCTTATACAGTAATTCTTCATCCGGTAAATTCACATACATACATATATATATATATACCAAGGCTTTTTCCCCCTTACAAGGGAGGTAGCCTTTTTCTTTTTGGCTACCTCCCTTGTAAGGGGGGAAAAGCCTGGGTATGTATGTATGTATGTATGTATGTATGTATGTATGTATGTATGTATGTGAATTTACCGGATAAAGAATTACTGTATAAGAAGGACTCACTGTACCTGTCTTTCAGGAAATATTTTATCTATTCAAGGAGCCTACCTCTAAGTCCTTCAGTATGCTCCACTTTGATCAAGAATCTATTATGAGGTAATTTATCAAGTGTTTTCTCCCGATCCAAGTGCTATATGATCCACGCAACCCTCGCTTGTGCAGCACATGAACCACTCTTCTGTAAAAACTTACTAGATTTGATAGACATGTTTTTCCATCTCTAAGACTAAATTGTTTATCCGCCAGAGTGTTTTTTTCTTCCTCGGTGTATTTAACTCATTTATAGTACCTTTTGCATTTTTTCTCAACTTCACCATCTCTCCTTACTCCCTTATGAACTGGGGTAATACCAGCTCTTTCCCATTTTTGTTGCTCTATCTCTTTCTTCAGAGATAACAAAATTAGATTACGAAGCTTGTCCGCCATCCTTAAGTATCCAATTTGAGCTACCATCAGGCCTTGTAGACTCATGTATACTTTTTCTTGTATTTGTTGCATTTCCAGTACTTCCACATTTATTACATGCAACACAATATTGCCTTTTACAGGAATTTATTTTTCTATTACAAAATAATTTTCTTTAGTGAAAACAGAATGGAAACTTCTTTTCATTATTTCAGTCTGTGTTCTTGCTTCATATTTTCCATCTATGGTCAATCTATTTTTTTCCCTTTGTCTCAACTTACCAGACAAACCTAGAAAAGTGTTGAGACTCATCTTTTCATTTGTCAGTGATAACATTATCAAAGTTCTCTTACTCTCTACGGATTCTCGTGTAATCATTTCTAGGCCTTTTGTATCTTTCATTAGTCTTTATGTTTCTTCTTCACTTTTGTCATGCCACATCTCTGCTTCCTTGGTTATTTCACATTTTTAAACCATCCATGAAACCAAGTTGACCCTTGACACATATTTGTCCACAAATAAGTTATATATACTTAATATTTGTAATTTTTCTCAGCCTCATTAGCATTTGTGAACTCCCTTAAGTTAAAAAATCAAGTACAGAAAAGTTGCCTTCTCAAAATTGTATCCACCTGCCTAATTCATTTCAAGACTCTATATTCTTTCATCAACTGGAGCATATGTTACTCAAAGACTCAGTAATGTCAGGTTCCTTGGTTAATAGCCACTTCAAGTCTTGAGAAATCCTTTTCTACTCTTACTCATGACATTTCTTTTACCCATTGGATAATTGTATTTTCCATTGTACTATTTAATATGGTATAACTCCTGGAATATTCATTACCCGTGTCTCTTATCCTTCCTGATTTATCTCCTTGCAATCCAAGTCTCTTTTTGTTTATATTTTCTCTTTTTTCAATATATATATATATATATATATATATATATATATATATATATATATATATACATACATATATACATACATATATACATATATATATATATATATATATACATATATATATATATACGTATGTATATATATATTGTCACGTCCCTAGCGTGAATAGAATCCTGCAGTTGTGCAGTGTCACGCCCTTGTGTGAATGAATTATCTTGTTTGCAATTTTAAGGCATGACTTGCGTGAATATGATGTGTACTGTATATCTTAATATGTATTGTATTCCATAATGTATAAATATGTATTTCTTGAAATATTAAACATTGCGTAATACCCGTCTGCTGGAGCGCGCCCCTTTACGTATTATCAGATAATGCTAAGCTCAGAAACGTATCATAATTTGGCAGGAAAACTCACTCTGCTTTCCCATCAGCTGAAGATTTTTAAACTACCACTTTGCGGACGTTTTGCCATACTTGAAACGTCGGCTCCCATTCCTTGGGGGTATAAAAGGGCGATGCAGAGAGCGACCCAAACAGAGGCCAGAGAAGCAGATACCAGGGAGACCAGAGACAGCTTCAGAACGAGAAAAAAAAAGGGAAGACAAGAAAAGAAACAGACACCTAAGGCCCATCTGAATCTACGTAGAAATTGTTCTACATTTGTCGATTACAACTCTGCTAAACAAGTCATTTGGATCACAACTATTGCCCGTCTCCACTCGAAGTGTTTTCCCAAATAGTTTCGGACATCTCCAGATTGCTGCTGGACTTCGAGCAACTTGGCATTGTCTCTGTGTTATTTTCTCAATTATGAAGCAGCATCCAATATCTGACGTGTTCCCGACTACCAGAAGCTTCACCTACCAGAAGAACTACCAGAAGCTTCCACTACCAGAAGTTATCTTACATAATCTTCACGTCAAACTACCTATTTGTCCCCAGAGACCGTTGGTGCGACCTCAGCAACCGGCATCAAGACTAGTCTACACCATAATCAAGACCACGTTTCGCCCACCTATTTTTACCTGCTGCAAACAAAAACACACTCAAAAGTTACTTGGTATTTTAACATGTTCGTGTAATAATATCAAATTTCAACGAAGAGTTTAATTATCCTGCCTGAACTCTGTCGTCCGTCCGAACTGCCCACGGCCTTATTCTTTTTATTGATTTTTCTTTTCTTTTCGTTTAGCGACTAGTCTGGCCCATATGTGGGTCGTGACAAGAAATTTGGCGACCCTTGCCAGGACGAAAAGAGAATTCAGGTAGTGATTAAACTGCTCGTTGGAATTACATATTTGTGGAAAAATGTCTTTCGAAAAACAGTTTGTGGAGAATCCCTCCATTGAGATGTTAGAAGATGCCACTAAAGCTCAATTAGTAAACATTGCCACTGAGTACAATCTAGAGCTCGATGCTAGGAGAAAAAAGAATGATCTTTTTCAAGGGTTAGTTCAACTTTTAGATAGGGATGCCTTAAGTTATATTCACGTTGTTCAAAAGATAGATGCACAAATCATGTTAAGAACATTAGAGATAGAGGCGGAAATTGAAAGATTCAAAGTTGAGGCACGAATCGCAGTGGAAAAAATTTAGGCTGACAAGGAGGTAGAGTTAACTCGCATCCAGGCTGGAATTAAACCTACCATTAAGAGGGAAGCGGAATCGTTCGAGGTTTCTAAGTACACAAGTCATCCCCCAACAAATTCAGAAGATGAACCAGAGGTTTTCTTTGAACAAACAGAAAAGATTCTGAACCAATTAGGAGTAGATAGGAATTGTTGGAATTTACTCGCCCAGGCAAAGTGCGTAGGTAGAGCTCAAAAAGTGTATCTCTAAACGAATATGATAACGTAAAAATGCACGTCCTAACCGCACATGAACTTACTCCGGATACTCATAGATTAAAATTTAGAAAATTCAAAAAGTCTCCACAAGATACATATACAGAATTTAGTTCCCAGATGGCTAGGTATGGAGATAGGGGGCTGAAAGCCACAAACACAGGCTCGTTTGATAATCTAAGAGAAGTAATGTGGTTAGAGAAATTTAAGAAACAACTTGATCAAGACCTTAGGATTCATCTTGAGAAAAGAAATCCTTCTGATCTAATTAGAGCTGCCAAAACGGTGGATGAATATACACTCATTCATCACACACACACACAAAAAAAAAGACCTGAAACAAACAAAACATACTACACCCAAAAACTCATAGCCAACACAACACTCTCAGTCCTTTTAAAGGAGAAATGAGGTCAGCAAACAAGAAACAATTTAAAGGACAGTTTCATGATGATAGGCATTATCAAACGACCTATCCCAGATATAATTTCCGCAGCCCTACTCCAACATGCATTTATTGCCACAAAATTAGACAGTTTCTCTGAATGTAGGAAAAGGCCCAATAATCAGACTCGTTCTCAACCAGTTTAAAATAATTCCCCGGTCCAACTAGCTATTGTAGCCCAGCTAGGACCAATTCACAAAGTAAATCGTCCTCCCAAAATATGTCCAAACCAACTTCCTTATCACAAGTTGAGACGGAATCTTCAACTCCCGTCCTATACCACAATTCACCAATTGAACTGAAAACCGTACCACTCCCCCGTTTTGCTCCTTTTGTAATGAAAGGAACTATATCTAATTTCTGTAATATTAAGTCATAACCCATCTCCGTCCTTAGAGATACAGGGGCTATTCAAATTCTCGTGTTGGCTGACACATTACCAAATCCCTCTGAGTCTTACTTGAATCAGGATGTCATTATAGACACCGTAGCAGGAATTAGAAAACTCCCATTTCACAAAGTATATTTAAAAACTGACATAGTCAAGGGAGATCTAGTTGTATCTGCAAATTACGAAATACCAGTAGTCGACATTCAACTATTGTCAAATGACCTAGCAGGTAGGAAGGTAAATTCCCCTTTGTCAATAATGACACCATTATTGATGAGACTTCGCTAGAAGATCCATCCATTTATTCTGTATGTGCTGCAACTAGGTCTCAAACCAGAAAACAAAGTGCTGTACAAAACGTTCACACTTCACAAGACAACACACAGATAGTACACGTGCCGAGGACATAGAATCCTTGGGTATTGATACACTCTTCCTGGAAAACTGTAATGCTGCTTCCACTCCAAATACTTCCCTTTCTACTGTGACTAGGGAATCATTAATTAAAGGCCAGAAAGAGGATGAAACCCTTTCTTCCCTTTGGGATCAATGTGTGACCAAAACACAATCCGAGACATTATCTCGATGTTATTACCTTGAACAAAGTATCTTAATGCGCAAATGGTTAGCGCCTAATGTCCCGCTGGACCAGTTTTGGCAAGACAAACATCAAATTGCCATTCCCACAGGCATGGGACCACAACTGCAGTTAGCCCATGACACTCCTTTGGTAACCACCAAGGAGTCTGAAAAACAATGGGACACATCACTAAACATTTCAGAAAAGATGTATCACGTTACTGGAAACACTGTCACACGTGTCAGACGGTAGACAAATCAAATCAACCCGTTCTTAAAGCACCCTTACAACCTATTCCTGCTATGGGAGAACCCTTCTCCAAAATTATCATAGATTGCGTAGGACCGTTACCTCCTTCAAAGAAAGGACACAAGTTCTTGTTGACAATCATGTGTCTCAGTACCAGATTCCCCGAAGCAATTCCACTGAGAAACATTAGGTCTCAAACTGTTGTGAAGGAATTAATCAATTATTTGCCTTTGGTGGGCTCCCCCAAAGAGATACAAAGTGACCAAAACACAAACTTTGAGTCAAACCAGTTTGAACAGAACTTGAAAGGATTAGGAGTGCACCATATTATCTCTGCCTCTTACTACCCTCAATTACAAGGTACATTAGGGAGATTCCATGGCACGCTAAAGTCTATGCTCATAAAGTATGTTTTAGAAAACGGTCCTGACTGGGAAGAAGGATTACCTTTATTACTACTTGTAGCCAGATCTTCCAAACAAGACAGCACAGGCTATAGTCCAGCCGAACTAATTTTTGGTCATGAAGTCAGAGGACCCCTTAAAGTATTGAAAGATAGTTGCCTTACTCTTGATTCCTCTGTCTCAACCACTGTACCTGTAGAATGTTAGAAAGATGAAAAACAGCTTAGAACTTAGCCAAGAAAAAATTTACTCAGGCTCAAGAGAAGATGAAGAGAAAGTATAATAAAAAGACAAAAGAGTTTCATCCAGGTGATGAAGTCCTCCTATATCTACCTATACCAGGAGATTCTCTTCAGAGTAGGTTTCAAGGACCATACACCATCAAGGAGAAAGTAAGCCCTTTGAATTATATTATAGAAACTCCAGCGAGGCGAAAGAAATTTAGGAAGTGCCATATAAACTCACTGAAATTATTTCATTCCAACAAAGCCGTCTTGGCTAATGTAATCAAGGAAGACAAACGAATACTATTTACCACATCCTGATCTACCATTGCAGAACTCCGTAGCTTTGATTAATTTAGAGAAAAAAGTAGAACAGTTAGGCTACGATAAGCAGCAAGATGTCGTAAGATTAGTTCGGCATTACTCACAGTTATTTTCCGATGTTCCGAGGCAAAACTTAGATGTAATGCATGACATCGAACTAACCTCTACCAGACCCTATAAAAAAAAAAAAAAACTTTCAGGTTAAATCCCGAAAAAATAGTGTCCTTAGACCTGAAGTGGAGTCTACTACTACATGGGCTAATAAAACCATCCTCCAGTCCTTGAACTGCCCCCTGTTTACTAGTGCCAAAACCAGGAGGGAAACATAGATTAGTAGTAGTTTATAGGAAGTTGAATGAGATAACAAGAGCAGATGCTTATCCGCTTCCTAGGATTGACGATCTAATAGATGATACTGACTCTTCTAAATTTGTCACTACCATAGATTTACTAAAAGATCATTATCAAATACAAATACACCCCGATGTTCAAGACAAAATAGCCTTTGTAACACTAGATGTATTATTTCAGTTTAAAGTTCTTTCTTTTTGCTTAAGGAATGCTCCTGCTATCTTCCAGAGAATGGTTAATAAGATTATTTCAGGCATAAGAAGAGTTAAATCATATCTATATGACGTGGTGATGTTTAGCGACACTTGGGAACAGCATCCAAATATGTGGCATGAGTTCTTTGAGAGAGTCGACAAGGCTAACCAAACCACCAATTTAGAAAAAAAAAGTCATTTCGCACATGCCCAAGTATCTTACTTAGGATTCAAAGAAGGTGAGACTGAAATATTCCCTTTAGCAGCTAAAGTTCAAACCATTAGAGAACTCTCTACACCCACGAATAGAAAAGAGATAAAGACGATTCCTAGGAAAGGTAGGTTGCCATAGAAAATTCTGTCCAAAATTCTCTAATATTGCAGAACCATAGACAGATTTGTTGAGAAAAGAACGAAAGATCGTTTGGACAGAACATTGCCAGAAAGCTTTTCAAAAATAGAAATTAATTGTTATTAATGACCCTGTCCTGAAAAGCCCAGATTCATCCAAAACCTTCCACTTGTTCACAGACGCAAGTGATATTGCTTTAGAAGTAATGCAAATGCAAGAAACCAATGGAATATTGTATGATACAACTTATTTCAGTAAGAAATTTGATCACAATCAACGTAACTATGCCACAATCGAAAAAGAATGTTTGGTAGTTGTGACAGCATTACAGCATTTTGAACCATATTTACATCCATCTTTACCCATTCATTTACACCATGTAAAAGGATCAGATAACGTACTTGCCGATTCCCTATCTAGAATCAATTTAAAAGGGTGAGGATGTCACGTCCTTAGCGTGAATAATCCTGTGGTTGTGCTGTGTCACGCCCTTGTTTGAACAGTTTCCTGTTTGTAATTTTAAGACATGCCTTGCGTGAATATGATGCGTAACATATATTTTAAATTGTATTATATTCCATAATGTATAAATGTGTATTTCTTGATATATTAAACATTCCGCAATACCCGTCTGTTGGAGCGCACCCTCTTATGTATTATCAGACGACGCCAAGCTCAGAAACGTATCATAATTTGGCAGGAAAACTCACTCTGCTTTCCCATCTTTAAACTACCACTTTACGGACGTTTTGCTACATTTGAAACGTCGGCTCCCATTCTCGGGGGCAATACAGAGAGCGACCCAGGTCGAGACCAGAGAAGCAGAGACCAAAGAGACCAAAAAGACCAGAGACAGCTCCAGAACGAGAAAATAACCGAGAAGACAAGAAAAGAAGCAGACGCCCATGGCCCATCTAAATCTACGTAGAAATTATTCTACGTTCGTCGATTACGACATCTCCGAACTGCGCACGGTCTAAACTTTTTTTTCGCTACTAGCCTGGCCCATAGATGGGTCATGACAATCTATATAGATTACAAGAGGAGAGATGTATTTACAAGAACGTTTGATAATCTATGCTACATCATTCCACGCCCTCGTCTCAGCCTTTCCTTCGCTTGATATTACCTAATTCATTTAATGTCCTTTTTATAGGTGTTATCATCCCGCTTTCCGTTTTATCTTTTCTATCCCGTTTCCAGCCTGTGTATCTACTGCCTCATTTGTAAGTCTACATTTCCTGATAGTATGATTTCTATTAAGCAAAGAATATTGCTTTATTTAACATTAGGTAATCCACTTATCTCCGATTCCTAGCAGTGACTGGTACCTAGCCCAAACAGTCCAAGCGTATAGGGCAAAGCTAACGGCTTCAGACCCAGCTACGCACCTCCTTTTGACCTAGTTAATAGTAAACCATACATTTGCTCATGCAACTTTTATTATATTTTTATTTATTTATTTATTTATTTATTTATTTATTTATTTATTTATTTATTTATTTATTTATTTATTTATTTATTTATTTATTTATTTATTTATTTATCTATTTATTCCTATGCAGATTTGCTCTCTTTGTTTCTTCAATATTACATTATTTCTGGTGTAAAACCTTAAAAAAAACTCTTTTTCATTTATATTCTTAACCTTTGCTTTCTTTACAAACTATCTTGTTATATCTATCTTCTTCAAGTGAATTTTTTCTAATCTAAATATTCTTAAGTTTGTCTTTATCTGCAAACTTTCAAGACCTGTTAATTACTTCGTTTGATTTATGATAAATCTTATTTTCAATTTGCGCATTCCTTTTTTGATGTGGTAACCAAACTTCATCTTCAGTTTGGTGATGTACATCTGAATCATCTCCTTGAATTATAGATGTAATTTTCTAGCCTTTTGCAGTCCTTGGTTCTTCATTTCTTATCCACGAATCTGGTTTTCCATCAAGCCTACTTCATTGATATATCGTTTCTTTTCGATAATTTTCCTTGCAAGAGATTCTATCTTTATTAGGATTTTCACTCTGTGAGCTCTTATTTTTTTCCTGAATTATCATTCAACCTTTTTGGTTTTTTCATTATTCAACTTTGCTTTATTAGATTTGGTCTGTTATAATTTTCCTGCATTTATTTGGTATATAGTTTGAATCGTCATTCAGCTGTCTACTTTATATAGTTTATTCTCTATTTACAATAAACATCCTGAGACTTCATATTCTAATTTCGTTTTGATGTCATGAACTCTGGAATCTTGTTTGATGATTTCTTTCACTATCATTACCTCTAAAATGTCTCACCTCTTTGTCTCTTTTTGTAATCTAGGATATCGTTCCTGCATTTATCTTCATTATTTATTTTTCTCAATGTCTGAGTTATCAAACATTCTTAACCTTTTTAAAATCAATCTCTTGTTTACTGTTAATATCAATCACTGACTTCTGACGACGATACATTTTGTCTTTGTTTTCACCAGATGTTCTATTCTGATCAACACATTCCAAATTAAATGCCCTTTCTTTGCTACGGGTTCCATGATCTACTCATGATCAAGTCAATCTCTGCCACGAATTACACCTTTCCTGTACCTTGTAAATGATGTGGACATTCTACAAAGGCTAAATAATCCTGTCCTCCAAGAGACACCCAGATAAGTCCATGTACGGTCTAGTGTGTTCTTGCGTGCAGGCGTGCGCGTATGAGTATTTGTGCGTGAAGTACAACAATACTAATTAAAAACCTAGTAAAGTTTTTTTATTTCTAGGTTGGACAATCACCTGCACTCCGAGCTGATTAAAACCCCGTGATTCGTGAAGATGCACTCAACACCGAACAGCCCATTGCTGAGAATCTGAACGGAAGAAGATTCTACAGTTAGACAGATGTTTAACATTATGCCATCTTATTGTCCACACCTGACACCCCCCCCCACTCCAACAAAAAATAAAGTGTAACCTATTCTTCAGAAAAACCATTAAGAGTTCAAAATGTTCACAATTATTTCGGTATGTTTTATACAGTATATTGAATCACTAGAGTGCATATTTACTTGTTCAGGGACACTGAAATCATGAATGGGATATTCAAGACGGAGAAGTGAAGTTAGCTGAAATGAGTTCGAAAGTTCATAGTCTATATACTTTTTTTCCAAATACATCTTAGAAATCGCCAGCTAAAGTTTACACTGGATTAGAATTAAAAACATTTTAGATAACGTCACTTTACTTCCCACGAACCTGCAGTTATTACTACTGGTAATATATGGTTAATTTAGAATTTCTAGCAACAAATAGTGAGTGAAATGATATGGAGGAGCTTAGCAGCATGAAACATAGTCGAAGACATACCTCCCATCATAAATTTCATTTACATCCTATCCGTTCTAAAGCTGGCCGTTATAAAAGACCGTTTATGTCTCTCACATACTTCGCCCACTATCCCCAAAACAGGGTTTCTCAACAATTTTTTCCCTTACAGAACCCCTCAAGTAATGTTCATGTCTCAGGGAACCCCTATATGAAAATTACTATTTCTCTCTTTGTTGGTTTGTTTATCTTTCGCAAATTTAAAACCCAAAGTAAACACAATCACTATAAATAACATTTCCAACCATCGTCTCGGGGATCGATCCAAGACCCAACGAAATGCCTAACCAATAGGAGCTTTTGTAGTAATGGACCCTAGAGTTGACCTAATCCCCGAAGAATCGAGGTTGACTGCAACTGCCGTCCATACCTTCGTTTTACAGTCGACACGTTACCAATTACACCATAAGAAAGATTACACTGGTCAACAACATTTATTAGAATACCTGTCCCACAAGCATAAGGAGGTGAATTTGTAGATTTTTTCTGCTGATTTCAAATATGTTTTCAGAAATTTTCTATCAGGCATAGTTTTCCTGTGATAGCACATTAGAATTCAAACAATTATAATTAATAAATGAGGCTGATATTTCAATGAAACTTACCTTTAAAATGTAGAAATGTATGATTTTCGAGTGTGTTTTGCTTCTGAGAGATCTCTTTTTAGTGTCCAACATTAATCAGCCAACATTAAAGAGCTCCACTCCCCTTGATACCGGGTTTCTATGTTCAGAATGTCCTTGTGAAACCTCTCACCGTGCTCGACACTGACGGCACCAAGATTTGCAGGGAAAAAATACAAGTGAGAGTCTAGGAAGTGGATTTTTAGGCTCATATTGCATCCCAAGGCCTTGTAGGATGTCAATAGCTCTTTTACGATTTCAGAATAGTTATTTGCTTTGTGATTCCCCAAAAACTCTGCGCAAACTTTCTTAAATGACAGCCATGCAGCTTTTTCAAGATCATTTAGCTCTTCATCAAAATTCTGGTCTCTCATCAGCTCCCTAATCTGTGGTCCAACAAAAATACCTTCTTTGATTTTTGCGTCACTTACTCTAGGAAACTTATTTTTCAAATATGTGAATCCCTTGCCAGTTCTATCCATACCTTTAACAAAAATTTTCATCAACCCTAGCTTAATATGCAAAGGAGGCAGATAAATTTTCTCTGAATCAACAAGAGGAGGATTGACAACATTCTTCTCTCCTGGGGTCAGAGATCGTTTCGGCCACACATTCTTTTCATAATGATTTTTCTTATCCCGACTGTCCCACTCACAGAGAAAGCAACAAAACTTTGTGTAACCCAGCTGCATTCCAAGTAAAAGTGCCACAACCTTTAGGTCACCACAAACATTCCCTTTATGTTCTTCATAATTCATTTTTTGCAATAGAAGATTTATACTCTCATATGTTTCCCTCATGTTAGCTGCACGGGCCAGAGGGACAAAAGAAAACTTATTTCCGCTGTGGAACAAAACAGCTTTCAGGCTTACTTTTGAAGAGTCAATAAACAAGCGCCACTCATCTCTGTCATATCTATGGTTAAGTTCCTCCATAACGGACTAGACTATACATCATTGCAAAACACCACACCATTCTCAAGTGAGAAAAACCTAGAAGCAAGAAGTTCAGGTTGCTTTTTCGACAAGTTTAGATCCCGCACAAGATCATTCAGATATCCTTGACTCAATAAATGTGGTTCACTTGAAGAACAGATTGGCTGAAAGTGCATGTCTTCTCTTTCTTTTTCCATAACCTCCTCACTTGACTCATCATCACTTAGTTCCATTTGTTTTGGTGGGTCGGGTACAGGAAAGTCTTGACTGTGAGGTACTGATCTCATACCAGATGATAAATTAGGATATTTTACAATATGCTTGGATGTTGGTGTTATACCTTTTATATTTGTAATGCAGAAGTAGGAATCTGAGTATGATCTTTTGGTTCTCTCCAAACCATAGGGATGGCAAAAGGCAAATGGCGTGAACCTTGCGCCCATGCAGTGAGAAGCCTGACACAGGTTACACAACACACATGAGGGGCCCAGCTTTTATCCTGGTCCCCTACTTTGCAGCCAAAATAATGTTTATAAAACTTTTTAATCAATGGCGTGAAACACCGTTTTTGTGACTTGAATGTCAATACACCACAAGCAAAGAAAAAAATGTATGGGTGGTTTATACAGTTTCCTGGCATTGTGAAGGCAAATGGAGGCTACGCTACAGTATAATATCACAAAATTATTGCCACACAAATGCGCACTACATAACCTCACACCAACACTTCAAAAACAGTCCTGCCAAACGTATAACAATCTCACGCAGTGTTGCCAAACTCAGCGTTGACAACTGCTTATTTGAAATTTATCCCACGTAACACACGTAACATAACATACCGTGGAACAGAAAAAATGTGGGTGATGAAAAAAGTTAGACATTATTATTATTATTATTATCATTATTATTATTATCATTCTGTATGCAAAAACATATATGATACAGCTATTTTTTTCCTTGGAACAAATTCTTTGTTGACCAGTGTTATTTGTATGATATCGTTGTGACAAGAATATGTTCATCTTCCCCTAAAAGAGCAGATATCTAGGGATGCCTTAATACATATCTTTAAAATACTGAATTGATAACATCAGAATAGAAGTAAATATGTTTGCACTAAATAAAAAATGAATAAATAAGAAATAATGGCCGCAAGCTTTCAGGATGTACACTTGACCTAGAAGTAAAAGGCTATTTCACTCTCCCTGTCATCATGGAATGAAATAAATTTCCTGCTGAGGTTTCTATAATATATTCCGAGACTTTAATATTCAGTTGGATAAACACCTGACCAGAATGGTGTTTGATATTTGTTTACTCCTGTATTATGTCTTTTCCTGGATCCGAAGTTGCCAAGGATTTGTCTGTATGCTAATGCCACAGTCATCCACTACATGAAAGTTTCTCTATGATTTCGTAAATTCCCTAACATCGAAAAAGCGGATCATTGTGTTATATCTTGGGCTGTAGATCCACGGCCACAAGCACTGACACATCCGGTGACTTCAGATATGTAATTGAATTTATACGTGTTGTCCTGGTACAATTTCGCTCGTAAGTATCTACCTATTGGAATGCAATGTGTAGAATTAATCACTAATCGTAAGCAACAAAAGTTATATTTGTGTTTTTTTCATCTGGGATGGATGTCAGAACTGTTGGCGGAGTTTATATATTGTAGAAAGTGTTTAGCTACAAGGTGGACTTCGATTTTTTTTTCTTGGCGAGAGAAAAATCATGGGCACCATGACTAGTGATTTCATCTTTCTATTATCGGAAGTTTGTATAATAATTCGTTTTGCCAAATACATTCATTATTGTGTTCCATTATGTTTCATTGTGCAACATACCAACACATTTTTGTCCTCCTGGTTCCAGACGCCACATGTCCCAGATGTTCACGCTACAATAATGACACGGAACACTATTTCTTCAGCTGGTCCATATTCACACAACACACACGAGGTTATAACGTTTCCTCTCTGACAGATCTATCTGCCATCCTAGGGACCATTGCCAAATACCTTGGAGTCACAGATTTCCTGCAGAAGAAAACTAGCATTATAGAATGAATAAATACCAGTATGCTTATCACAGGATCTGTGATTGGAACAAATGTGAAGTATGATATAAGAGCGAGAATATATACAATATCAGTCCCTTTGTTACTAAAAATGTTATCCAGAGCTGAATAAAATAGCCTGGCAGGAACAAGAAAAAAATGAGAGAGACACTAGCACAAATGAAGTTACCAGGTTTTTAGAAGACCAAGATTTTTGGGGAGAGAAACTGAGTACAAACGATTAACGATGCCACGATGAGTTGCAACGATCTTCTTGGGTTGACCCTTTTCAACCAGTGGTGTATTTTATGAATATTGTTCTGGTTAATGCTGGAGCATGATTTTATGTCATCAGTGATTTCATTTAATCAGACGAATTTACCTTCCTGCGCATCGTCTGCTACGCAGCACACAGGTATTCGTGAAGAGTATGGAGCTTCACGGACTAAGTGCAGAGCTCCCAAATATATGTCATCTGCTCTCCAAAGATATATGAAGGCCAGGAAGGAATAATAAAGTGTCAGCTATAAGCAAACGACTACGTGCATTAGCCATCCATAAACAAGGACATAGAAGACATTACACAATACTGTCTTATCTACCAGGACAACGTACAGTTATATCAATAGTCTGCATTGAGTCAATGGCTGTTCGTGGTGGTGATGGACGACCTGAGGGAGTCGACTGAAAAGGAAGACTTCGGGGAGCTGTATTACAACGAATTTCAGGTAATGGTACACTAAAAGGAAGACCTACAGCGATGAATATTAGAATGGCATGAGTGTTTAGAGATGAGAGGACTGAAAGTAAAAACGGGAAAGACGGAGACGTTGGATACATGTAATAGTGGACGCGCACATAAGACAGCTAAGGCAAATGGACAGATCTAAGTATCTTGGAACAAAGGTGGACAGCACGGGAGGAGTGGAACAGAAAATGAGGAATTAGATGAGAACAGGATTGTCAAGATAGAAGTCAGAAATGTAATATACAACAAAAAAGATGCCGTTAAAGGATATCAAGGCAGTTGTGCCAATTGTGGAGACGACAAAGGAGATACGTCTGACATGGTGTGGTCATGTTTTAAGGATGAAGGAAGATAACCTGTGAAAGCAATATGAAGGGAGACGATCAAGAGGAAGACAAAGATTTAGGTGGAAGGACGGATTTGAGAAAGACGTGAAACTATTTGGCCTGAATGAAGAGGGTGTAGAGAACAGAAGCCTTTGGCAACAACATATAAAAGCAGCCGACCCCAGTAGAGACCAAAGCGAAGGCTATCACTTCAAGATTCGTGTTACAGAAGATACTAATCCACTGCATAAGTGCATTAATTCGTAGGGAGGCTGTAATATATTTTTCCCTCAGAGTACGGTGCACCGATAATGAAATACACTAATAGTGTGAAGAATTCAGTACTTTTGTTAGACTGGTATTCCACCACATTGTTGGTGTATCACCCTAAGGGAGACTCTAAGAGGTATTGACCCAGTGATGATATTCCTAACTCTGAGGAATCCAAGTGCCGCAAAACTACTACATGGACGGAAGACCAGGTGAAAACCACCGATACATATACCATTCAGTTATGGAAAGAGAGAGACATCCAAACCGAACAATTCCAGAGGAAACAAGACACCCAAAAATTATATCATAACCGACTTGCATCATCTTTGGCCCAGCCCCAGGTGAGTCAGACCATGAGGACTGAGGATCGCAACAGCAGGTGTTGGAATCCTAAAACTATCGTTGGCAAATGTCCAGAGACACGTTCCTATCTGGTCAGAACGTCCGATAACTCAGTACTGCGGAGGAATAAGAGACATATTAGGGATATTTAAACCAGCAAAAGTCAGTCCACACCGAAGGTGAAGTCTTAATCAGTGAAGGTCAGTCCATACTGCAGGTGAAAGTCACAACCCAACCCACAGTAAAACCATATCAGTTTCCTTCATATTGACCTACCAGAGGTCTCTGAGGCCTCGGTCGGGATATCAGGAACAAGCCCGAGCCCAGTCAGTGCCCCCAGGACCATTAGTAGATGTCCTTGCTACTTCCTGGACCACCTATGAGAGGGCAAGTCTGAATACCAGGTGGACCAGGTCTGGACGTATGGTAAAGAAACCAAAAAGAATCAATATGTGTAACCGTTAATGGTTGCGATTATATAAGGTGGGCTTAATGTGGGCGAGGTAAACTCCAAACAGGAGTTTCTTCTATTTATTAAAAACAATCTGGGGCAAAATACAGTAAGTGCTGGGCCTTGATTGGGCACACCTGCATCTGGTAGGCCCTTGACCTGGCCAGCTCTGGCCGTCTGGTAGGTTCTCGACCTAACCAGCTCTGGCTGTCTTGGCGACATAGGTGTCCGCTAATAAAGGGGGTTAGTGGGTTGTCGTATTGACACGTGTTTCTAGGCATTGGAGTTAGTTCTACTTATGGGGGTTAGTCGTATGGTTGGTGGGTATGGTTAAACATGGTATGTATATGTTAGCTTACGGGTAATGTAATTAGGGTAAGTATAATAAAGGGGGTTCAATGTGTTTCTCTGGTGACATTAGGCATCTTTGTGTAGAGAAATCCTGTTGTCTGAGTTAGTGTTGGGTTAGGCGCTGTGGTAAGATGTTTTGTTCAAGGGAAAGCGAAGTCAGCACGAGGGGAGCCCGCTGAAGGCGAGGGGTCTGTCGCATACGTGTTGATCACAGGGATGCCGTTTTGTGGGAATTTCCCACAAATTTGTGGGAGAAATTTGCTCACATGGGATGTTTTGTGGGAGGACTACACCTCGATATATGTGGGATTTTTGTGTGGATATTTTGCATTTTTGTTGGAGGTCTCATGGGAATTTTTATTTTTGTGGAATTTTTATGGGATATCAAGTAAATGTTAAAATAATAGTAATAATAATAGTGCAAAAGTACATACACAGCTAAACAAGGCAAGACACCCCGTCAATTTTAAAAAACCCGGTATGTATCAGCCAACTATCAACAGAAACGGTTATATCTGGCCCTGGCCTGGCCGGGTATTGGTATTGGTGTTCTCATAAATTCGTATTTCGTAAGCAGTGTTGCCACTCCTTGTGTTTTCCTTGTAGATCTAGTATTTTTTGTTTTGATCTTGGAGTCTTGTAGTTTTTTTTTCTGAAAACACCACTAATCTTGTAGTTTTTCATTAACCAAGATAAAAATGTGACAAGTGCCTTAGATTTGTATATAAATAGGCACTGGTGAGGAAATTAAGACTACCGAATATCGATTATATTCTAGCTAAGTCTATCCTAATACGAAAAACATCATATCTAATCTTTATCGCTTAATGTCTAGTTATATGATGTATGTATACGTACAGAACCTATAGAGTTAAAGAAGGAGAACGTTTTGCACGTCTCACGGGACCGCAAGCGTGATTTCACATAGGCCGTGTGAGAGAGGACAGTGGAGAGTAGGACCAACGTGCAGAACGAATTACGAAATTTGAATTGAGTGGGCAGTAAAACTCGGACGTACCAAACGTAGACTTTAAGTGACGACAAACAGTTTACATAAAGTAGGTGGACAGGAACAATTAATTGTCAGGACAGTCAGTTTTGGATTGGTTTTCGTCAACATCCACACAGGATTGGTTTTCGTCAACATCCCGGACTCGGAGTTTGCTGAACTTCCCTCAGGCTTAGTTTGAACTTTGAAGATAGCGGCGATAGACAGTCGAAAAAAAAAAAAAAAAATTGTGATAAATTCTAAAGTTTGTTAGTTCGACTTCGATCACAGCAGTCGACACGGACAATCCCACAATAGACTAGTCCTACTATTATCTATTCTACCAAGAATGAGTACACTTAATGATAAGAAATACATGCAACGATATCGTTCTGTATGGGAGAATGGTCAGAGATTTAAAGGTAAGAATTTGAGATAGGTTTCTGTAACATCTTACATCTTAAAATTTGCCCATGAAGCCAGTATTATTGTATGCAGTCTTGCGGGTACTTTTATAGTAATCACATATTGCAAAGTAAAAAGTACATACCTGACTTGAATCTCAAATTTCTGCATCCTCGTGTAGTCACTTCTCAAATCAAGAATTCTGTTGCAACTATTGCTCCCAGGTACAGATCTATAGTCAGAGATATAAATGAACTAGAAAATGAATGGGGTGTACTTAACCTTGAGCAATGGCCAAAATCATGTTTGGAAAGCAGTGTTGCATTTTGGGCAGAGGATAAAAAACTAGATTCTGCAGGTAACCGGAAGTTCCCTAATATTTCTGCCTTCACCTTGGTATTATTGTCTTTGGCTTTCTCAAATGCAAATGTGGAAAGGGTATTTTTGGTTATGAACATCGTGCACTCAAAAGTAAGGAACAAATTTAGTGTACGATCTGTTGAGGCTATTCTGCAAATTAGGTATGGCTCTTCTCTTCAAGGGTCATCTGTGTTGACTTTATTCCCACTGAAGACATGTTAAAGAACTTTTTTGCTAAGGCTGAAGAAAAAATACGAGAAAATCAAGACATTGTTTATTTGGAAGTAGACAGAATGAAATTGTATTTTGGAAACCATTTTTTTTTTTTAATAATAATTTCAATGCAGTTTTAGAGGAAATCATTAAAACTTTATTTCAATGTAAAAGACAATACTTTATTTTTATTCTGAATTATATCTTTCATACAAAAGTAAACTTAAGTTACTGTAACTTTCAACCTATCATGTTTAAACTGCTTACCATTATTTTTGTGTAGTATTTTATTAAATATTTGTTGCAATGAACTTATTTGTGTTTATAATAATTCCTTCTTTTTTGTGGAAAAAAATGTGGGAATTCAGATTTCCTATTGGGAATTTTGTGGGAAAAAACTCACTAATTTGTGGGAACTGGCATAGATCACAGTGGCAACACTGGTGGATCACGTGTTTGGTTAGTAATGGTTACATATGTGACTACAAGTACATTATATTAGAAAGTAAGAATATAGAAATTATATAAATTACGTCTCAACTTTGAATATTTTCAAATGAGATAAATGTAGAAAATTATAGCGGTTGGAGTAAAGATGTTGCAATGCATGATCGTCAAAATACTAATTAAGGTTGCCTCATTAGCTGTATTTCTTACCAGGTTTGAACCCATAGGTATCTTTATATTAGTATCTCGTCTCACATTTTGCATAGTCTCTGTTGTGTGTATTGATGTATTAGATGAGCAGCCTATATGTTCCTAATCCCATCTTTGTCATGGGATGTTTGGGGATATCTAAATACATCAGTTGGATTGGTGGGCTTATATTGGTCGGCTGCCATTGTGCTGAGGTACAGCGAGTAAAACACGTACAAAACGTACCATGTAGTGTATGAGCATTGCTGCCGTCTAATTCGATAATATTTATAATGGATTGAATAGCTATGCATGAGTCAAAATTATCTCTAATGCATAACAGTCTCGTTTTCACACAGGAAATGAGGTATAATTTTCTGTGATTAGTTGGATAAGTTGGGGTTTGTACGCATCCTCCTATGAATCGTCTACTACATAGTACACCTGAGCAAATAACTACTCTAATTTGGAGGCAGCAGAAATGAGGTAACTAATAACAGAGAAGGTTTCATTCCCTCTGGGCGACCCCGGCAGTGGAATTTGCTGTCAGAAAAGGAGTGAAGTACGTGGAGAAGCCAGCTCAGATAGGAGAGGGTGGGGGTGGGGGGTTGCTGGTGCAGTGGTCGGCGGAATGAGAATGACATTGCTTTTCTTGCACCTCTCATTTATGCATCTAAATTTGATCGACAAGTTCCATATATCACATGAGACCCATGTTTTTCCTAGGTCACCCATACTCGCTCCATAGCACAATCTACAAGCAATCCAGTATTTCGCACCTTTCACATTTTTATGTGATACATGCTTGGGTCCAGCATACGAGTAGAAACCACACACACAACAGAATGAATCTGATGAATTCCTGCATCCTCTTGTAGCCACGGAAAATGACGAGCAGAGTAGAAAAATGAGAGAAAACTGAAAGAAAGGAATTTACAAACTACAAAGTTACATTCCCAAGACAAGATCAGCCTACCCACCCAAACCATTAGAGTTTGTTTGATATTTGATTTGCTTTATCATATGGATATCTTAATTCTTTTGATAACTGCTTACACTGTAGGTACATATGTTCTGCACACATGCACGTGCGCGCGCGCACGCACACACATACATGCATAAGAAAAAACTTGATGCTGAGAGATACAAAAGTGGGTCCCCACGAGCATAGCTCCCTTCCCGTATAATACTAGTTAAATACATACATATATTCATACATACATACATACATACATACATACATACATACATACATACATACATACATACATATATTCATACATATATACATACATACATTATATTCATACATACATACATACAGACATATGTACATCCATACATATCTTTTTGGTGTAGTGGATAGGGTACCTTAATTCTTTTGATAACTGCTTACACTGTAGGTACATATGTTCTGCACACATGCACGTGCGCGCGCGCACGCACACACATACATGCATAAGAAAAAACTTGATGCTGAGAGATACAAAGATGGGTCACCACGAGCATAGCTCCCTTCCCGTATAATATAACTAGGTAAATACATACATACATACATACATATATATATATACATACATACATACATACATACATACATACATACATACATACATACATACATACATACATACATACATACATATATTCATACATACATACATACATACATACATACATACATACATACATACATACATACATACATACATACATACATACAGACATATGTACATCCATACATATCTTTTTGGTGTAGTGGATAGGGTACCTTACTCATGACGTAACAGCGGGCTCACAGCGTTCGGACAGAGTTTGAGTCTCGTTCAACGTGCGAGAGATTCCACCATGTAACTGTAAGTCATTACTGTCCCTGTTCAACAAAGGGAAAAATGTGCTCTGAAGCTCTAATCCGGAAGGGTAGTTGTATATCACGAGTCTAGCACGTGGTCTATGATTGTGAAGACTTTTATACACACGCGTGAGCAAAGCACATCCACACACATACATGCATACTTCCACATATACATGTATACATGTACAACCATGAATGAAAGTTCATGAACAGGAAGTGCGGGGACCCACAGCCAATACGGACAGAGCGGTGGGGCAAGTTTCCACTCCCCTCTCAACGTGATCGCCCCTCGGTGAGCGAGTTGTTAGTAGTTAGATATGTAGGTCTTGAAATTGGAAGTAATGCATTACCAATTGTTTCGGTCCACTCTTTTTTATATTGTAATTACAAAAAATACCCATGATATCGCATGGGTGAAATTATATTGAATAACTTACATCATTGCATGTGACGGCTCCAGTATATATGGTGGTCACTCCTCTGTCAATGAATTCACGAGTTGTTAGTCGTTATATATACCGTTAGGTATGGGAATCATATGTACTGCATTGTGAATAAGCGGTACTATCAACTCTCATGTATGGTGGATATAAAATATGAACCCACGAATAAAACTACATGACCTTACTGATGAAAATACAGTAATACAGTCATTATCAATACCAATATGTAAGATAACGACTTGGAAAAAAGTAAACAAGATCTCCCGAAATCCATGGCACTCGTTTTGAGACTCCATTTGCGTATTTTATCTTAACAAACCCAGTTGCTGTTGAAAAGAAGGAAACTTGGATTTACTCAGACATCATTTATACACTCATTACAATTACTAATACCACTGTTACTATTATCATAATTTTCATCATCATTACCATTATAAAATTGTAATTATTATCATTATTACCATGATATCATTATCATCATTAACATTATATTATCATCATCATCATTAACATTACATCATTACCATTATATCAATATTAACATTATTATCGATAGTATAACCTACACGAAAAATTCATGCATTCATGTATACATACATGCATACTGTATATACATGTATATATATATACATATATATGTATATGTATATATATATATACATATATATGTATATATATATATATATATATATATATATATGTATGTATGTATGTATGTATGTATGTATGTATGTATGTATACATATGCCTCAGTAAGCACCAGGAAAGGTAAACTAATGAAGCAGAGTGCTTTCGTATAATTACATCTTCAATGCAGATACAAAGAAGGAATTATAAAGTAAAGAAACATGGTACAGAATATATGACTGAGTGAGAGATAGGGAAGAGGGCATTCGGAGAGGTAGTGGAAAATATACAGGTGATGTTTGAACCGTCCTGGTAACCAACAAGCATGGGACAATTGCTCACAACTGGTACATTACAATTTAAACAAAATTGAGTTTTCTTGGCAACCACAACTATCTGATTTGTACAAACCTTGATGGAGATTAACATTTATTCCCTTACTAGATTTGATCAAACTGCATTCAATTAAATTTCTTTCTGTGATGTTATTGTTGTATGTGATGACTTTAGCGTTATCCCAGTCAACTGGGTGGTTAAAATGGTTCATGTGGTTGAATATGCCACTAGATTGGTTTCCCTCTCTAACGTATTTCTTGTGTTGATTGATTCGTGTTTTGAGTGTTTTAGCAGTCTGACCAACATAAAACTGATTACATGATTTACAAGGTATTTTGTACACACACCCTTTATCACTATTGACAGAATTATTTATGAGCAATTGTCTTACAGTGTTCTTATTGTTAAAAACTACATTAATGTTGAATTTACGTAATATATTTGGAATGTTTTGCAGGTTCTCTTGGTACGGTAGAATTAGCAAGTTATTCATATTGAAAGTTTGAGTTGACCTAAGGTTATGAAATGTCCTTTTAGCACAATTGTAAGCTGTGTCAAGAACATGTGTGGGGTATTGTAGCTTAGTACCAATATCGTAAATACATCTTATTTCATCATCGATGTACTCTGGGCTGCAAATGCGTAGGGCCCTGAGGAACATCGAAGAAAAAACAGATCGCTTTACGCCATCAGGGTGTGAGGAATAATAGTGTATATATGAACAAACATTGGTTGGTTTACGATATACACTAAACTTCAACTCACTTTCACGGCGGTAGATATTACAATCAAGGAAAGGCAAAATACCTTCACTCTCTATCTCCACCGTGAACTTAATGGAAC
>NC_134820.1:14792913-14795413 GCF_046742065.1 Oratosquilla oratoria | reverse complement strand
CCAGGGCACCGCTGGCATAGTCAATTAAAGGTCGAATTGCGTTGACGTAGAATGTCTGGAGGACAGTGCTGTTGTCTCCTGCTTATCTGGTTGCCAAGGATCTCGGGATATTGATCCGGCTAAGGGCCCGCTCCCGGATGAAGGCTATTTCTGTCTGGAAGGACAGCCTGGAGTCAAGCCATCCACCAAGGTACATGTGGTGCTGACCCACTCTATCTTGTGTGCCTGCAGCAGGGGCCTGGTCCCTTGGCGCCACATTATAGCTAAAAAGCATGGCTTTGGTCTTAGGTAGGGAGATCTTAAGGCCAAGCTCTACGCATTTTTCGGAGATTCTGTCTAGGCATGTTTGCGCCCTCTTGGCCTTGTTCCCTCCGCCTCCTACCACCAGGGCGTCATCGTCTGCGTAAGATAGGAGGTTGCAGTCTGTAGGTAGAGAGATGGCTGTCAATTCGGTCATCAGCTCGTTAAGCAAGGTGGGACTTATAACCCCACCTTAGGGCGTACTGTTTTCCAGGGGATGATAGCAGGATGCCTCTCCCTGTAGACGGACTCCTGCAGTTCTATTGGAGAGGTAGTCCGCAATCCAATTTAGCAGTTTTTCCTGGATTCCTCTGGCGGCAAGACTGTCTAATATCGCAGCGGGACTGGCAAGCTCAAATGGCTTTTTCAGGTCAAAGAAGACGACCGTGGCGTGACCTTGCTCCACGTGGCTCAAGAGCGTCGTGATGCTTTGTGCCGTGGCCACTCCTTTGGTGAATCCATAGAGGTTCTCCGGTGGTGATACTAGCTTCCACCGTAGTCTTTGGAGAACTATTTTCTCCATGGCCTTCCCCCGGCAACTCGTCAGGGAGATAGGTCGGTATTGTCCGGGCTCCCTGGGCTTGGGGATGGGCACGATGTCGGCCTGTTTCCATTTAGTTGGAAGTCTTCCACAGGCCCAACTACTATTTACTACCTGTAGGAATGCTTGTTCACCGCCCTCCCCCAGGTGTGTAACCATGGAGTATGTCACGAGGTTGTTCCCTGGAGCAGAGTCAGAGCATCTTGTATACGCTGCTTGTAGCTCATGGACGGTGAATTGTGTGTCCGTGTCATCTGGACAATCCATGGCGGCTTGTACCCTGGGCCTTCTTGGCTAGTCTAACATGGCCTGCATCTGCTGCAGCTCGACGGGTAGCGTGGCTGTGGGCGTGCGTCTGGCAAACTCTTGCGCCAGACTTTTCGTCTCGCACTGCGGTGCTCGGAGAGCACGAGAGAGAGGGGCGCGGCTTGTGGCAGTGTGGAGTTTGCTCCATAGTTCCCTCGGCGTGGTGAACTCGCTAAAGCTTTGGCACCATTCCAGCCACTTTTCGCTGCGCACACGTCGAGCTGTCTCTTTGGCCTCTTCGACGGTGCTCCGAAGATTAGCCAGGTTAGCAGGGTTGTGGTGTCGGCGCAGGTTCTTGCGTAGGATGTTTACCCTGTGATTGATCCCCTGGTTGCCTGGGCAGGGGATGTGTACACTGGAGGGGTCTGGGGGACCTGGGTTGTACCTAGTGCAGAGAAGAGGGCCGTTGGGACATTAGCGTTGGAGAAACCCTTTTGATTGTCACCACGTTCTGCGCTATATCCATGAGGAAGCTCGAGGCTTCCTTGATCTGGTCTTCAGAGTTTCCCAAGTGGCTGGCCATGGCAGCCGCGGCGACCATGACACGGAAACTGCATCCGTTCGTCGCCCTGGAAGGTCAGGGGGCGAGAGGAAGGATGCGCTGGCTGGCTGTTCGTCCTCTTGGACAGGAGGCTCCGCCAGGGGGCTGCGGTTCCCGGTTCTATCATGTAACCTTGGTCGCTGTGGGAGCCCTGGGAACTCTGCTTCTGTTATCGCAGGCGAGCGACGGTGTTGGTGGGTGCTGTCGTGACTCCTCTCCGATCACGTCTGAGTCGGGGAGGTCCTGCACCCTTACGAAGTAAGAAGTCCCCGAGGACTTACGCGGGGGATGCTCACTCCCGCACCGCTCCCTCGGTCACGACGGGAAACGCCCTCGCCCATCTTAGGGCGCTTCCGACTTCTACTTCGGTCGTCTGCCGCGACGACGGAGTCCTCAGGACTCGTGACCCCTTCGGCGTCGACAATCCGGGGGAAGAGCGCGCTCCGTAATGAATATCCTGCCCAACTCTCCCGTGGGTCTGAGCAACCCCGACTCGTAAGGACTGAGCAAGCCTGCAGCCCAGATTGTCATTGTGATGTGGTGGTGGTCGTGGTAGGAGTGGTTATGATTTTAGTAGTAGTAGTAGTAGTAGTAGTAGTAGTAGTAGTAGTAGTAGTAGTAGTAGTAGTAGTAGTAGTAGTAGTAGTAGTAGTAGTAGTAGTAGTAATAGTAATAGTAGCGGTAGTAGTAGTGATAGTAGTACTAGTAGTGTTTAGTAGTAGTTAGTAACAGACGTTTTTGGTAATAAATAGTAGTAGTAGGAGTTTGCATATATATATATATATATATATATATATATATATATATATATA
>NC_134820.1:14780413-14787913 GCF_046742065.1 Oratosquilla oratoria | reverse complement strand
GGACATAGCGCAGAACGTGGTGACAATTAAGAAGGGTTTCTCCGGCGCTAAGATCTCAACGGCCCTCTCCTCTGCACTAGGCACAACCCAGGTCCCCCAGACCTCTCCAGTGTACACATCCCCTGCCCAGGCTCCCCTAGTGCCTTCGAATAGTGTCCAAACCCGCGTGAAGGATCCAGCGCCTACCCCAGTCTGCACAGAGGCATCGACCCCAGCCGAACCAGCCCAAAAGGGCAAACCAGGATCCACATTACCTGTAGGCCCAGTGCGTGTCACACGCAGCATGATGAGAAGAGAGGTCACTCTCACCAAGGAAGGTGGCGCAGCGATTGTGACTGGATTCCATGACGTACCTGCCAAGGTAGACGCAGGGAAGGACACGGACACTGACGACAGCAGTGAGGGCTCATCTCCACCGTCGAGCCCATCATCCTCATCGGAGTCCACTGACGACAGCGAGTACCGTGGATAATACGCCTATAGTGCGTCCCATCAACCGGACTGTTCGCTTCCTCCAATGGAACATCCTTGGATACAGAGCGAAACAGTCACTTCTGCAAGCCATCATACGACAGGAGGAAAAGCAAGTCATCCTACTACAGGAGACCTTGGTGGGAGAGGAAGAAATCAGGGTCCCTGGGTATCACGTGTTCGTGTTACCCCAAACAGACACAACTCGAGGTTGTATGACCCTTGTCCATGCATCCATCCCTTGTTCAAGAGTAGACCCTCCAATAGAATGCGAGGAGGACGTGGAGGTGCTCGCAGTTCAACTGCACTTCCCCCACGAAATGGTTCACGTCTATAACATCTACAAGGCCCCTCGGCGTGGGCACTTGGACCTAGGGGAAGTATGCACCGTCGCGGAGGACGAGCAGTACATCATCGCAGGAGACTTCAATGCTCACCACCCCATACTGCACTCAGCGACATCTGCAAACTCGTCCGGACGACACGTCAAAGAAATCTTGGGCACCAACCCGGGTGTGGTCTTCTTGAACGACAGGTCCCCGACGCATGTTTGGCATGGGAGGCTCGACCTCGCCTTCGTCTCCACCTCATTGTGGCATAGGATGTCTTGGGACATCAACGACACGGCCACGAGTGATCATTTTGGAATCGACACATCGCTCACCGTAGCTCCACCTCACCCAACGGCCCACAGACCAGGAAGGTGGAACCCGCGTAAAGCCAACTGGCCGCTCTTCAGAGACAGAGTGGCTCACGGGGTCACCGTCGACGCCCAGACCATGCATGAGCTGGATGATGAGGAAGCCTCCCTGGTCTCTGCCATTCATGCAGCAGCAGAGGAGGCAATCCCTAAGACCGCCCACAGAAGGAGGGAATATCGCGATGGTTGGTACTACAACCAGGAGATCAAGGAGGCCAATCACAGGGTAAACATCCTACGCAAGATCCTGCGCCGACACCACAACCCTGCTAACCTGGCTAATCTTCGGAGCACGGTCGAAGAGGCCAAAGAGACAGTTCGACTTGTGCGCAGCGAAAAGTGGCTGGAATGGTGTCATAGCTTTACCGAGTTCACCACGCTAAGGGAACTATGGAGTAAACTCCACATTGTTACAAGCCCCCCCCCCTCCCCGGCGTGCTCTCCGGGCACCGCAGTGCAAGACGGAAAGTCTGGTGCAAGAGTTTGTCAGACGTACGCACCTTTAATGCACGGGATTATGACCCTATGTCCTGTGTGAGGGGATTGTGTCTTGGTACGCCCTGTCCTCGTCCATTTCCATACGATCCGACTCGGATAACCGTTGGTACGGAAAACGTCAATTAGGTGCCTCTTCTCCGCCCTCACCGCGTCAGCCGTACAGCAGATCTTGTCTGCTCTGTTCCATAACGTGCGGATTAGGCTTATCTTGTGGTAGTCTGGATGGTTGCTGCCAAGGTCTAGTAGTCTGTCTGTGTATGGGAGTTTTCTGTATACACTGGTCTTGAGATGGTCTCCTTCTCGTGATACCAAGACGTCAAGGAACGGAAGCAACCCATTAACTTACAATTTCATGGAGAACTGGATAGCCGGTTTTATGTTATTGACCCCTTTTATTCTATTGAGGAAGTCTTCTGAATTCAGCAACATGTGGAGGGAATTTGTCACTAGGAGTCTGAGACGTTTGGAAAGATTTGCAGCCAAGTTATATGTTGGGGATCCTCTGAAGGCTGCGATGGATCGTAAGGGGATGTTCTCTTTGTGTACTTTAGGAAGTCCATAGAATTTAGGAATGATGGAGTCCCTCAGTGTCATCTTCCTCCAGTCATCTTCAATGGTCAGACGTTTATCTCTTAGTCCCTTCAGTTCTCGCTCTACTTTCATCTGTAATATCTTTGTGGAGTCGTGAATAACGGGGGTATACGTTTGAGAGTCTTGGAGGAGCGACAAGGCTTTCTGGTCGTATTCAGCCTTGTCCATCGCAACTGTAGATCTGCCCTTATTGCTTGAAAGTATCGCTACAGAGTGGTCTCTTTCGTAGTACTCCTACAGCTTTCTTCTCTCCGGTGGTCAGGACGTGGCGGTTGTGGGTGGAACTCATAGCACCTACAATTTTTGTTCTGGCTGCCTGTTTCACCAGAGGAGGTGAAACAAGCAGCCAAAAACAAAACAAAAAAATATGTTTTTCTCTTGCTAAACGAAGGTATAGTGTTCCTTTAGTGATCCGTAGTCCGGGAGTCGTGTTTCCCGCAGTGCTGTAATGTCGATGTTCAGTCTGTACAGCTCACGATCTATCACTGCTGTTCTGCGAGCATCATCAACTGCTTGAATATTTTCAGTCAGCCCGGGACGCATAGTCCGTACGTCCCGGCTATTAATCTTTAGTTGTTTGCCTGGTGAGTAGTTAACCATCTGCTTGTTGAGTTTTGACTCTTATCTCCAGGCACCCTCGGAAGCAGGCAGACCGTGGCAGGTCAGCACCTTACTGGCTGGGGGCTGCCCGGTTTGAGGCGGGTGGTAGCTGACCAGTGGAATTACGAAGGTCCCTCCCAACGTCGAAGACAACTCGTAACGTCCGACTCTACTCCAATTGATCAGGGACTTGTAGCTTGTATATTTCTGTCCTCCGTGCTGTACTCTCGCCAGACGGTGGGACTGGAGTGTCCTCTCCAGGGCGCAAGCCTGGGTGAAGTGTATGGAGACCTTGTGCTGCTCATTCAACATGGCCCCCCTCTCGGTCACATCAACTTGATTCAAGTGTATAAGGAGCATCACATTTGGACCTGGTTTGGCTGCAGGAGCTGCTGGAGTGATGTCGACGTCGACGATAAAACCGTCTTAAGGTCTCTACTCCGGATTTTCTTCAGAGTTGATTCCCAAAGCCTTTCCCGTGAACAGGTATGCCTTAACGCAGTGGAGGTTTGGAGTCAGGGTTTCTGCTCCCCTAGATCGGCTGCCTTCACAGACTGTCGAGTCCCATCTACCCGAAGCAACTGGTTTTAAGGCGCCAGTTACGCGCCTTCGCCCGTTCTCCTGTCAGTAGAAGCAATTCCACCGGGCTTAGAGCCACACGAGTAGACCACGAGTTGAACTTACACACATACACACACCTATATATATATATATATATATATATATATATATACATATATATATATATATATATATATATATATATATATATATATTAAAGAATTAAATATAAGGATAAATCAACATAGATATAGTACAAGGACGGGCCAAATGTCTAGTGGGGTTTTTGTCCATGTAAAGAAGACAAACCATAGCATTCACTGGCTGAGCAGTAGGTTCGAGTCCTACATGCGTCTGTCATAAAAAGTATCAGATTAATGTCGCTGTCACTAGCGAATTTCTCTCGTAGTTACAATGGTGAAGCGTGAAAAGGATTTGTTCCGGTCCTTACCCCTCTCACAAGTGGGCTCGGGTCTTGTGTAAAGCAGGAATTGGGGTCGCACTACTAGAATATTATTGACGCACCGCCACCAATGTGTATCTTTACCCATGAATTTGATGTAGCTGGTACTTCCTAATTCTTCCAAATATAGATCATGTTGCCACTGAGCTAAGAGGTAAACATTAGTTCCGGTACGTCGATTATATTCTAGTGGTACCCGAGTTCGTTAATTTGAGACAGAAATTAACCCAGTTAAAGAACGTAGAACGGGAAATAGTTTCCACTAGAAAAAAGAAATAAATGATGACTTTTTTTTTTTGACACTGTAGCGAAGAAAACAAAGAACGAAATAAGATTCAAAGTGTACAGAAAACCAACAAAGAAGAGTACATTCATTTTCATTCAGTTCACAATACAGGAATCAAATCTGGAATATTCATCGGATTCATGTTAAGAACCCTAAGGATATGTAGTAAAGAATTTTTACAGGATGAATTTAACCATATCTTTAAGTCTTTCCAGAAATTAGCATATCCTTTAGGCTTCCTTATGAAATTAAAACACAAAGCCATCAAAATTATGGAAAGGAACACAACGCCTACAGACAACACCAACAGAATATTCATTTCAGTTCCTAATTCTAAATATGAACCAATAGTTAGTAATTTCTTAAAAATCACCAGAATAAATCTAGTTACATCAGCGGGAAAGAAAATTGGCGAGCTTACAATGAACAAGGAAAATTTACAAGAAAATAAATTCTTATTTAAAAATCCTTGTGCAGGTTGTGAGAAGGCTTACATCAGTGAGACAGGACGCGCCCTGGACAAAAGACTTGAAGAACACAAGAGGGATGTGAGATTCCACATAACATCAAATGCGCTAGTGATTCACATTGATGAAGATGATAATCTGTCTAATTGGAAAGAAGCCCACGTATTACATAGGCAACCGGGAAAAACGAGAAGGAAATTTTTGGAAGCGGTATACATTGCCACCGAAAACACTACTGATTCTCGTGGGGGGTTTATGTCCTGGGCTCAAACGTCCGCCCAGCTGGCGGTTGGCGAGTATTGGGAAATAATAACAGGAGGTCACACAGGGTCGTCAGATCGCAATGAAAGCTGTTGACGGATTTTGATTCTTCTCTTATTTTCAATCCACTGAGGAAGGCCCAAGAGGTCGAAACGTCTGATTCTGAATAAAACTACATACTCTAGCCTTAAGTTTTCATTTTACCACTTCGCCTCCATATTTGTCAATCTTTGCATATATATATATATATATATATATATATATATATATATATATATATAAAACTAATGACCCAAATTCGGAGAAGAATAACCGAAAGTAAAAAGATCCGTATATTTCAATCACTAGATGTGATCTTTTTACTTTCGCTTATTCTTCTCCAGAAGTGGGTCATTAGTATTATTTTACCAATGTGCTACGACATTACTTTGTTGTGATATAAATATATATATATATATATATATATATATATGTGTGTGTATATATATATATATATATATATATATATTTTGGTACATTGTGACAAGTTGAAGGTGGAAAAAGAAGTCACGGGTCTAGTTCAGAGTTCCTGAGTTTATTCCTGACCGGTTTCGTTCTATGCTTCTTCAGAGGAAGCATAGAGCGAAACCGGTCAGGAATAAACTCAAGAACTCGGAACTAGACCCGTGACTTCTTTTTCCACCTTCATCAAATTATATATATATATATATATATATATATATATATATGTATATATATATATATATATATATATATATATATATGCAAAGAAATCACAAACAACACATGATTCACAAAATATGCAAGGCAAATGAAAAAAATGGGAACCAGAATTTTTCGTCTATTTAAGACATTTTCAAAGGTACAATATAAACAAGAGAAAAAGGACATTATATACAGTACATACAGAACATAAAAGAGACCGGCAAAGGCCCACTGTGACTAGCTCAACACAGGTCATCAGTTTACATGTTTACCATCTACAACTTTTTTAATAATAAGATTATCCAATTTATACAATTCCAAACTCATATTTATGTTATTCTCAAACGTATTCTTAATATAGCATGATTCAATAATATTCCTCTCCATAATGTTTTCGTTTAAGACAATTTTTCAGCTTTATTCCATTCAATACAATTATCATAATATCTCGTATGTATAAATAACCCATTTGATATTTGGCCTGTTCTGACACTATACTTATGCTGGCTTATCCTCAATTTAAAATATTTACCAGTTTGACCTATATTTTTAAAATTACATTTTTTACATGGGATGCTATAAACGTACCCTTCTCTGACTTTAGGTGAATTTTTAATCAATAGGATTTTTACTGTATTGTTATTTTTAAAGACAAGTTGTATTCCAAAGGTACTAAAAATATGAGAAAGACTGATCAAATTCTCATGGAATGGAAGCGAAAGTATGTTTTTATTGCTGAAATTTTGTCTATGTGTTAAGCCATAAAAATATTTCTTAGCTATTTACCGTTCATTGTCCATTACATATTTGGGATATTTTAATTCATTTCCAATGTCATAATTTTTTTTTTCTATTTCATTGTCTAAAAATTCAAAATGCAAACCATTGAAGAAAAAACTGATATTTTGGTCTTAAGATGGTGATATGAGTAAAAATTAATATATGAATGAACATTAGTTGGTTTCCTACTTGAAATTCAACTTGAAATTCTTTCCAGATCTATAAATCAAAACATCTAAAAAGGGCAAACTATTATCCTGTTCAATCTCCATTGTAAACTTAATAGACGGTACCAAAATATTTAAATTTAACATCAAATTTTCTAAAAAAAATTCATTAGGCCACATGCACAATATGTTATCTACATATTTATGCCAAATGACATTCTTTGGAAGAACATTTGGTAAAATATCTTTAAAAAAAAAATCCATATACAAATTACTCAAAACTGGAGACAGAGGATTCCCCATTCCCATTCCAAATCTCTGCAAATAGAATTCACCATTAAATTCAAATTTTGAATCCAAAACGCATAGTTTGATAAGACTTATTATTGTGTGGATAGGCTGGGATTGTATAGATTGGATAATTTTATTATTAAAAAAGTTGTAGATGGTAAACATGTAAACTGACAACCTGTGTTGAGCTAGTCACAGTGGATTAGTTTATTTTATGTTCTGTGTTTACTGTATATAATATCCTTTTTCCCTTGTTTCTATTGTACCTTTGAAAATGTCTTAAATGGACGAAAAGGTTCAGAGGTGGTAACGAATGAAATAGACTTAGTAACCATGCAGTGAGCACTGAAACAAGTCAAGAGAAGATCAGATAACTTTATGGACAGGGATTAGAGGTGGTAACAGGCATGAAACTGCCTAGTGTGTGCCTTATGGTCTCTTGCAGTCTTGTGTTCTTATGTTAACTAAACGTCTCCTCTTGCCTTTGGTTCATTTGATTGGAAGCCCAAGGCTCCGTAACAACCGGCAACGGTCTTCAGGCCCTCCCAAAGAGAGAAGAAGCGTTAAATGCTGCTTTTGTTGCGGGCGTGTGAGACCGAGTGTCATCCGCTCGGGGCTGCACATCCAACTGGGGGCTGAAGGCGTTGGAGGCGAGCATC
>NC_134820.1:14765413-14775413 GCF_046742065.1 Oratosquilla oratoria | reverse complement strand
AGATATGGGATAAAAATTTGGGCAGCATGTAATGCAAAGAGTAGTTGTCTTTGGAGTGCTGAAGTTCACACTGGGCGTAAAAATGAATTTGTAGAACGTGAGCAAGGTAAACGTGTTGTTCTGCAACTTATGGAAGGGCTCAAAGGTAAAATTGTACCTTGTGACAACTTTTTCTGTAGCTAAAATGTAGCTAAGGAACCGAAAAAGCGCAAGCATGCATACAATTGTTGGAACTATCAGGAAAAATCGACAAGAACTCCCGGTAGAACTCTGTAACCCTAAAGGAAGGACCAGATTTACTACCCTTGAAGGTTACTATGTAGATATCATCATTTAATATTGCCCCAGAAAAGGGAAAACTGTAGTATTTTTGAGTAACATGCATGATAGTGTCACTTGTAGTGAAAAATAAGAAAAGAAACCTGACATAGTTAATTTAATTTAAACAATTCAACTAAGGGAGGAGTTGATAATTTAGACAAACTTGTTGCAATTTATAGGTCAAAGCGTCAGACAAAGAGATGGCCTGTGGCCTTGTTTGATAACATAGTGGATGTGTCTGCCTACAATGCTTTTGTCCTTTGGAATATAGTGCAACCTAACTGGAAAGAAAAATCTACCTTCAAGAGAAGAATTTTCCTTCATGAACTTAAATTGGCCTTAGTCTAATTTGTATTGTCTTTAAGGGTATCGTTACCTAGGATGCCAAATGCCCGGCGAGTTGTTGAAGCTGCAAGATCATCTACAGAATATGATAATTCTCAGTCTCTGGAAAGAACTGCATGAGGCAGCGTTATCATGTGTGTAAAAAGGACAACAAAGTAACCACAATATGTTCAGTCTGCCGAAAAACTACATGTAAGTGGCATGCTGTTGTAATGTTCAAGTGCAACAATTGTAACTAATTCCTAATCTTCAATGAGGTAGGGTGGTTGGGAGAGTTAGGTGTGGGGTCTGAATGACAGTCACTTCCATGTAGCAGACCCTGGGCATGCAAGATAATCAATTATGTACTTTGTATGGCGGAGAACTGTCAGAATTTATGAGACGAGTCATTTTGACCCGGAACAAATTAAATGTTACAATGCTGGTGAATTACTGCAACTGTAAGCCGGCTATAAATACTGACCATTCTAACCTCAGGAAAGATATGCAAAAAGATGGCATTGTTATATGTGCAAAAATTTATTACAAAGTGACAGTAACCTGCCAAAAAAAACTACATATAAGCACCATGGTGTCACAATATTCAACTGCAATAACTTCAAATAAAACCTATTCTTCAATAAAGTAGTATGGCTGGCAGAGATAAATTTGGAGTCTGAATGATAATAACTTTTTTTCAGTCTACCCTGGACACGCAAAGTAACTAAAAAAGTACTTTGTATGGCAAGGAACTATCAGAATTTATAAGACGGGTCATTTTGGCCCAAAACAGATTAGATTTTACAAAATTTTAACAGATCACAAGTGTTAGATAAGGATCATTATAACGATTAGGTAAGTGGCTCATGATATTTTATTCTAATAAGAGTTATTGATAATTTTGATGGTCATTCTGAGTGAGTCAGCTATACTTGGTATACGATACTTTTTCGTTTTTTTTTTCTTTTTATTATTATTATTTTTTTTTTCTAGGACAATATTGTGATCTGAACCCGATCTCATAATATATGATTTTTGCATTTTTCAGTGACTTTTATTATTGTATGTTATGTAATATTACTATTATTTCTTGTTCCAGGGAACAAGAAGAAGAAAAACTACGGAAATGGGCTACAGAGAGGATGAAATACGTACAGGAATATCATTGCTGAAGCAAAGGGACAAATAACAAAGATGAAAAAATCACGTTATAAAACAATAGCTGACCAAAAGCGAATCAATCAACGTGTATGCCCGCACATGTGTGTGTGTGTGTGTGTGTGTGTGTGTGTGTGTGTGTGTGTGTGTGTGTGTGTGTGTGTGTGTGTGTGTGTGTGTGTGTGTGTGTATTCACTTGGTCTTTGGATCACGTGTTGGACTCATGATCAACAGCTATTTCCCTCCTGGAAGAGAGCTCAGAGCTCGTAGGTCCGATCTATGGGTATTGCTATGACCTTGCACACACACACACACCTCCAATTCACCGCCCACGAGAGTCAGAGTAATGACTCGAAGCGCAGCAGTACCGAAATAATTTCGGCCCTGGGCAGGATTCGAACCAGGAACTCCAGGTGTGTGTGTGTGTGTGTAATGGTATGTTGTTACAGTTGGTGAGCGTATTCACCAGTGAGAGAATAGCATTAACCTCACTTTAATTCTCTCGAGACTTGCTTATTGGAAATAGAATGCGAGTATAGGTGATCTAATCCGATGTCTTGGCTGTGAGACATAATTCTTTAAGCAAGAAGGACATAATACACATTTAGGAGCATCGCGAATAATTTGGTTTATGTATTGCAATTTAGACATTATGGAATAATAATACTAACATTTATATACATTTACATATAGATATGTGAGAAATAAAAGCATTAATAAATATATATTTTCATAATACAAGTTCCAGCGGGGTGACAATTATTAATACAGAAATTAATCATGGGACACGAATGCTACAGAAAATGAATTCTTCAAGGCGTGACCTTGCTACATGTGCGTGTGTGTGTGTGTGTGTGTGTGTGTGTGTGTGTGTGTGTGTGTGTGTGTGTGTGTGTGTGTGTGTGTGTGTGTGTGTGTGTGTGTGTGTGTGTGTGATTATCAACTTGTAGTATACGGCGTTGGAACTGTACTCATGCTGTCCGTCTCTGCCTCCATTGAGCAAACTTTATCTTAGATTTATTTATGGTGTTTGACTCGATTATATCTTCATCCGAAGTTTGCTTTTCACATTTTACTCTAACATCTTATCAATCTTTTATCCATTTTTTTCAGATATCATTTTATTATGTCAATGTCGTTATCATGTCTCTTTTTCTTCGCTCTTCCGATGTGAGAGGTCCCCGTTTTCTCAGTCTTTACTCATGTGTTCTGTCGCGGGACGCATCTTAGCTGAAGCCATTTGTATTCTCTATATTTCCCTTACATTCTCCTTCCCCAGTCTAGGGCGAATAAGACGTTTGACTATTATGATACAGTGGTCAGCAACCTGCGGCTCTTTCAGGCCGCTTGTGTGGTCGCACAATCTTCCTACAAAATTATTATTTCATCAAAACGAACACGTCATAAATTGTAAATTTGTAAAACATTTCATGTATATATTCACTCAAATTCGAAAAGATCTGTAGCCATCAATTATTACACTGGGTTACAAAAGATGACCCAAACCTTAGGGTGCTGGTTGGAAAACTCCTAGACCCTCTTATGCCTTTACTTTTTTTTAGGAATGTCCCCTGTGGGGCTACAGGGAGAAGGATGCCTGGTCCCAATCCCCGTCCCTTTTTTCTCGCCTCTTACGATCCAAGTGGAAATACTTGGTGGCAGTATTCTTTTGCCCCCGCCACAGGGTAGGTAGGCGAAAAAGGAAATGAATATTCAGAGGAATTGTACAGGACAGTAACAAGAGGTGCAGATGGAGAGATGATAGTGGAAGAGAAGGCAGTAAGGGGAAGATGGGCAGAATATTTTAGGGAGTTGCTAAATGTGAAGGAGGATAGGGAGGGAAAGATAGTAGCAGTGGGAAATGCTAAGAAAATGGAGGAGAAATAAAGAAGGATGAAATGAAGGCAGTTGTTAAGATGAAAGCAGGTAAGGCACCTCGTCTGGATGGATGCCATGCAGAATGTCTAAAAAAAGGAGGTACAGTGATGGTGGGCTGGCTGGTGAGGTTATTTATTGTTTGTTGGAGAGAGGGTAGAGTGCCGGAAGACTGGAGGAGTGCCTGTATAGTTCTACTTTACAAGGGAAAAAGGGACAAGTGTGAATGTAGTAGTTTCAGAGGGAGTAGCTTGTTAAGTGTAGTTGGGAAGGCTTATGGTGATTGAAAGGATTGGGGGAGGAACAGAAGGAGTAATTGGTGAGGAACAGTGTGGATTTAGGACGGGTAGAGGTTGTGTAGATCAGATTTTTGTGGTAAGACAGATATGTGAGAAAGCTATAGGAAAGGGGAAGGATATTTTTTGGGCTTTTATGGATCTGAAAAAGGCTTATGACAGGGTAGACAGGAAGGTACTGTGGTAGGTTTTGCGGATATACGAGATAGGAGGAAAGCATCTAGGAGCTGTCCAGAGTTTTTGCGATGTCAGGATTAGAAATGGAGAGAGTGAGTGGTTCGAGGTAAAGGTGGGACTTCGTCAAGGATGCGTTGTGGTGGGGTGGCGCAAGAGGTAAATGCAAGGGTGGTGGGTCAGGGATTGGAGATGGTTAAAGAAAATGGAGAAAAGTGGGAGGTGAGTCAGCTGTTGTTTACGGACGACACTGCGCCTGTGGTAGGATCGGAGGAGGGATTGAGGAAGTTGGTGACAGAGTTCGGGAGAGTGTGTGAAAGAAGAAAACTGAAGATAAATGTGAATAAATTAAGGTGATGAGATGTACAAGGGGGGAAAGTGGCAGCAGACTAGAAGTGAGCATTAAGGGAGAGCGACTGGAGGAAGTGGATTGTTTTAGATACTTGGGTGCAAATGTGGCAGGAAAAGGTGGTGTGGAGGTAGAGGTAGAATGTAGATTGAGAGAAGCGAGTAAATGCCTTGGTGGATTGAAGAGTGTAATGAGGAATACACATTTGGGAATGGATGCTAAGAGGAAACTGTATGAAGGAGTGATTGTGCCAACAGCACTGTATGGGGCAGAAACATAGAATATAAGAGAGGAAGAGAGAAGGAGTTTGAATGTGTTTGAGATGAGGTGTCTGAGAAGTATGATGGGGGTTACTAGGCTGGATAGAGTGAGAAATGAGGAGGTGAGGAGGAGAACAGGGGTGGAAAGGGAGTTGGGAGATAGGGTTGATGAAAGAGTATTAGGATGGTTTGGACACATGGAAAGAATGAATGAAGAAAGACTGGTAAAAGAGGTATGGAAGGCAGATGTGGAGGGAGTGAACATGTGGGGACGTCCTAGGATGAGGTGGATGGATGGGGTGAAGGGGGCTTTGAGGAAGAGGGGAATGTCTGTTGAGGAAGGACGGGAGAGGACAGAAGACAGGGGTGAATGGAGAATGGTTGTATATGGATGATGTTGTGATGCATGAGGTGGAATGGGTGGGGGATGGGGTGAGGAGGAGCATACCGACAGGAGACCTTTTGGTCCTTAACTAGGTCAGATGCGGAAAAACTTATAATAATGGTATATAAATAAATGAAAAAAATACAATGATATAAGTAATAATAAGTAAAATAAGTAAATGCAAAGGTATAGTTAAGTAATAAACAAACAGGTAAATAGTAAGTAATAATAAATTGACAGATAACTAATAATAAATGAAAATCAAGCAAATAATAATAAACAAACAAATAATAACAAACTAATAAACAAATAATATAAAATAAATGGCAGTCATTACAGCATCTTGCTTAGGTGTTTATCTAAACGAAACTTAAAGCTTTGAACTGAACTACATTGCACTGCCTCTGCAGGAAGTTTATTCCATTCATTAACTACACGTCTGGCGAAGTTGTTTCTACCCACTTCCAAATTAAATCGATTTCCTGACAATTTGAGACCATCATTTCTTGTCGGATTCTTATTCAGTGTGAAAATTTTGTCACTTTTGATGTCAATTCCTTTAGAATCTTAAAGACCTGTATCAAATTACCTCTGAGTCTACGCTTTTTTAGGGAAAACAGATTCATATTTTTTAGTCGATTTTCGTATGATTTATTTTTTATATTTGGAATCAGTTTTGTGGCTCCTTGTACTTTTTCCAATCGGTCAATGTCTTTAATGAGATTCGGCGACCATACGGAAACAGCATATTCCAAATGTGGACGAACTAACGATTTATATAGCTTGTCTGAGAGATGAACTTCTGAAGTCAAAAGATCGCGCAATCAGTCCAAGAATCTTGTTTGCTTTCTCAGAGGCTGAAATACACTGCTTAGGTGGTTTGAGATCGTTACTGATAATTACGCCGAGATCCTTTTCACTATCCACTTTTGTTAACGAATTTCCAAATAATTTGTAATCGTACTTACTGTTATTTTTACCTACGTACATAACCTTGCATTTACTTGTGTTAAATTTCATTAGCCACTTTTCAGACCATTGCTGTAATTCATCTAAATCTTCTTGAATATCTAATTGATTTAAATGATCATTTGCCATTCCGCACAGTTTTGTATCATCAGCAAATTTGGAGACAATAGATTTTAGTCCATGGTCTATATCATTTACATGTAATATGAATAGAAGTGGCCCAAGAACGAAACCCTGAGGAACTCCACTCGTAACATTTTTCCATCTAGAAGTTTTGCCATTTAAAACAACTCTGTTTTCGATCATTCAACCAATTTCTAGTCCAACTTAATAGGCTACCACTTACTCCGTGTGAAGCTAATTTAGTAAGTAGCCTTTCGTAGGCGACGGTATCAAAAGCTTTTGCAAAGTCTAGATATATTAAATCCATATTGTTTCTTTTGTCATAATTCGAGATGTTAACTAGCTTTCATTTTCTTGGGACATCTCCGGATATGATGGATTTCTTGAAAATAATTTCTAATGGAACAACATTTTTCGTTTCCTCTAAGATTATTGGATCCCAACCGTCAAGGCCTGGTGTTTTATCAAATTTGAGCTTCTCTATATACCTTTTATTTCATTTTTTCATTTAACGAATACTGAGCTAAAATATTTGTTCAAAAGATCACACATTCCTTCATTTGAATATTCAAGTTGACCGTCAGCAGATAATAGTGGGCCAATCTGATTCCTAATAAATTTTTTATCTCTAATGTAACTGTAGAATTCTTTGGGATTCTCTTTGGATTTATCAGCGATATTCATTTCGTATTGTCGATTTCGTTTTCGTTTTTTTTTCTTTCTTTCTTTTTTAAATCTCTCTGTATTATGTGCACCCGAGCACTTGTATTTCTTATAAGCCTGTCTCTTTTTTAGCAATACTTTTTTCAGTTTCTTTGTCGAGCCATTTTGGGCGAGCCTGATTTGTGGGGCGTCTGTCCTTAAACGGGATGTAAGTATGATTCATCTTAGTAAGCGTATTTTGAAATATTTCCCACATTTGATCTACAGGTCTTTCGCTTCATTTTGCTTCTCAATCTTTTTTGGATGAGAAATATTAACGAAAATCAACTGATCACATCAATAGCGCGGAAGTAGCAGTCAGTGACATGGTTTGTCGGTTCCCTCCAACCCATGGGAAATCCAAACTTCAGACAACTCTTCTTGCCTTTGGTCCACTGACGCAGATACTCCGTGCATGACTTGCATACCATGTGTGGCGCCCAATTTTCATCCTGTCACCAAGTTTAGTACCAAAATAAGAATGGTAAGCACGCTTTAAGAAACTTGTGACTTGATTCCTGTTAGGTACAGTGGTACCGCAGATGTAGCAGAATACGTCAGGCTTATTTTTGCAAGATCTTCTAGTCGAAGCCATTTCATTCACCTGTAATATAAAAAAGAAAATAGTCATAAGTTGGCACATGTAAAATCTTCATAATACCTTTATTACAAGAAATATGAAAGAATTTTGCATCATATCACGTGTAAACAAAAACGTAAAAAAATACGTGAAGCTTACTTCAGAAAGTTGACCTGATTGAGCAAAAGCAATGTGATTTTTTGATTCAGCACATCGAAATTATCCTAAGTCAGCTAAGAAAAATAAATAAATAGATAAATAAATAAATATAAAAAGCAATAAATTTGGTGTTGACTAGTGCTATGGTTTGTAGAAATGTCTTTCCTAATCTGATTTTATTCATTTATATATATGCATTTATTCATTTTTCTATTGCAGTTCTGGCAACACAGTGTTTTCATTAGATTTAGAAAGAAAATGGCTCTTCTAGTTATAAGGTTTACCGACCATCTTTCATCACGTCTTGTTTGGGGATTTTTGGAAACAACGTTATCTAATTTTCAAAATCGTAAAATTGGTCTACCGTAACAAGCGCATTAATTTTGTCGTCGATACGGAGATTAGATTAGGTTAGATTAAATTAGGTTAGATTAGATGAGGTTAGATTAGATTAGATTATATTAGATTTGGTTAGATCAGATTATATTAGAAAAGGTTGATTATCGCCGGTAATCTCACTAAACGACGACAAAATAATGAATATTTTAAGTCATATCCTACTGATTTTATTCATTTGAAAACCAAAAATGACTATCATTATGGTTATATTTCACTAAAGAGCGTGACGGAGAAACGAATATACTGATAAATTATTGCTCGAAACATTAAAATTACTTACTAATCTAAGATATTCTGATGGACAGTTTATACACACCACTGTCTCGATTGTCTGACTTCCACTTGTCTACATAATCATATTCGTCTTTTATGAGTTCTCACACGCATAAACAGAATTGTGAGTTAAGGGCTTTCATTTCTCAGCTATATTACGAAAAATAAATAAACGAATCAATTGAGCGTCGATACCGCTCTCTGAATACATGGACTTGAAGAAGCAATGTAACAATATTAAATCTTAAGTTTCTCTTCGGAAGCCGATCCTTTGCGCGTGCGTGCCTGTGTGTGACGGTACAGGGGTGAGAGGATGGGGGAGTAATACGTAAAGTAGCCACGTCTGCAAATCAATCCAACAAGTGTTTAAAACGTCATATCATATCTGCCAAACGTGGGACCGATACTTTGATGGAAACCTCATTTCCTCTGGGAGGCCACTGTTCTGTCGCCCTCGTTCCCGGCAACATGAAACTTCTGACTGTGGCCTGCCACCTTCTGGTCCTCCTCTCTGTGTGGACAACCGTAAGTACCAAAATGAGGATTTGAAATTTACCCTTTCTGCGTTAGGTTAGGTGGCAGTTCAGTATTTCTCGTCATGTTAGTTATTTTGCATGAAATTGTTCCATGTTTTGATATCTTGAATAATTTCTACAATCTTGGAAACCTACTTCATGCTTGTCCTTCCTTGATTTCCCACTTTTCTTGTGAAAATAGATTTGTATGTTCAAAGTGATTTTCCTAGGTTGCGTGTATGGGTGGCTTTGTGTTCATTTGTGTGCGTCTGTACCTGTGTATGTGTATGTTGGGGGGACCTGTGTGTGTGTGTGTGTGTGTGTGTGTGTGTGTGTGTGTGTGTGTGTGTGTGTGTGTGTGTGTGTGTGTGTGTGTGTGTGTGTGTGTGTGTGTGTGTGTGTGTGTGTGTGTGTGTGTGTGTGTGTGTGTGTGTGTGTGTGTGTGTGTGTGTGTGTGTGTGTCTGTGTGTGTGTGTGTGTGTTTACCTAGTTGTATCTTACGTCATATCTAAATTGCTCTTAAATTCTTGTATGGTTTTTGCACACACTAATGTTTCGTTTAGTTTGTTCCATACATCCACCACTCTGTGGGAAAGCTGTTTTTCCAGGTCTCTTCTATAACTGTCCTTTTTGGGTTTCTTTCTGTGTCTTCTTGTGTTTCTCTTATCCCAGTTTAATAAGGCATCTCTATCAAGGACTTCTACACCTCTCATAATTCTGTAGATGGTCAACAAGTCATCTCTTGCTCTTCTTTGTTCCAAAGTCGGTAGTTCTATCTTTAACACTTTCTTCATATGACATTTTTAATATTGTTGGGGCCATCTTCTTAGTTGCTCTCTGGATTCTCTCAATTTTCCTTATATTCTTTTTGGTACTGGGTGACCATAGTGTCGCTGCGTACTCCAATTTAGGCCTTATCAGTGTGACTAGTATTTTCTTTGCCATTTCTTCATCCAAGTAAGTAAAAGCCACTTTTATTGATCTTAGCAAGTTATAGGTTTCGCCGACAATTTTGTTTATATGTTTGCGATGATCACCCCCAGGTCTTTTTCAGATCCCACTTTCCTTATTTCCTTTTCACACATTTTGTATTGTCCTGATATCCTTTTCTTACTTTTTCCAAATTCCATTATGCTAC